>NC_080023.1:90867142-91171428 GCF_030020395.1 Manis pentadactyla
GAGAGAAGGCGTGGGCAGTGCAAAGGCCTGGAGGGGAGAGGCAGTAGTAGGTGGAGTTGGAGTGTCAGGCAACAGTGAGCCTGTCTGGAACAGAGGTGACGCTCCATTCTGGAAGGCCTTACATGCCATATGTAGGAACTTATGTTTTATTCTGTGGTCACGGGAGCCATTGAAGAGTTTAATAGAATAAACTATATAGACAGAAGTACTTTTTACAGAATTATAGTTTTAAATAGAATACTAGTGACTATACGTGATCCTACATGAATATTTTTTCTGCTTGAGTTCCTCTTTTCTCAGTAAAATAAAAGTGTTATATTGGGTTAGATCAAAGGTGTTTTTTTTAATTGTGGTAAAACATGCATACATAACACAAAATTTATCATTTTAGCCATTTTTAAGTACAGATATCCCCCACTTTTTGGAAATCTGAGTTTTGTCACTTCACTTTTACAAAAGACCTACATTAGTGTACCTGTTTTTGCTAGCTGAAAGAAATTGGGAAAGGATATTTGCTTTTATCAAAAGTGAAAAACCCAAAGTGTGTTCAGCATTTGTTTTGCACTGAGCCTTTATAGAGGCCATGGCACCCTGAGCAGCAGGAGTGGCTCCACAAGGCTTCTTCCCTGGAGCATCTCACACTCAACATCTTAGCATGAAGCTGCCAGAGCTTTGAACTGTGTGAGCATCTGTGCTGTGTCTCAATTTATGTTGTGCATCCATTTGCAAAATGTGTTGTAAGGTATGAGAAAAGCCTGAGAGAAGTTCTTTTTGGGTCTGGGTGCTCAGCAATTTTTCCATATGAATTGATGGTATTGCCTCTTCACTTTATGCCATTTTGGCTTACAAACATTTTATCGGAACACTACTTTCTATTGTGGGGGAAGCCTCATACAGTTAAGTGGCATTTAAGTCCATACACATTTTTGTGAAACCATCACCACCACCTATCTCCAGAACCCATCTTACAAAACTGAAACTCTGTAAGTATTAAACAATAACTTCTCATCTTCCCTCCCCCTGCCATGGAACCACCACTTTCTGTCTCTATGAATTTGACTATTTTAGGTACACGATGTAAGTGGAATCATACAGTATTCTTACTTTTGTGACTGATATATTTCATTTAACATAATGTTCTAAGGTTCATCTGTGTTGGAGTGTGTGACAGTTGCCTTCCTCTTTAAGACTGAGTACTGTTGCATTCATTTGTATACCACATTTTGTGTATCCATTCATCCATCAAGGGTCACTTGGGTTGCTTTTACTTTTTGGTTACTGTTAATGCTGCTTCTATGAACATGGGTATACATAAGACTAACAGAAACTGTTAGATTCCTTGCTTTCAACCCTTTTGGTTATACACCTAGAAGTAGAATTGCTGATCATATGTAATTATTTTTAATTTTCTAAGAAATTGTCATAATGCTTTCCATAGTGGCTGCACTGTTACATTTCCCATCAGCAATGTGCAAGGGTTCCAGTTTCTCCATAACCTTGTCAACAGTTATTTTCTACTATTTTTTTAATAATAACCATCCTAATGGATTTGAATTGATCAGAGGTTTTTACACTATGCTTTGATGGACTTTAAGGGTTTTACGAATTTCCTTGGTGCATCCCAAATGCCCCCTTCTTATATTGCTCTTCTGTATGGGTTCTTGTGAAGAAGGATTTCATTGCTAAAAAGCTGTCACACTGAATGATCTCTAGAGTATCTGCCTACTCTAAAAATCAGTGGTCTTGATTATCTGTAGCTAGTAAACCTGAACAATAAATGATTTTGTTGATCTCTGACTTTGCAATAGTTGAGACACTAAGATGTCTCATTTTTTTTCATTTGGTAATTGACTAAAGGCTCTGGTTATTAGCTCTCTTTTTTTCTTAATATCCTTTTCAAACTTATAATATGATTTTTTCATAATTCCAAAACAAAACCAGTCATAATTTCTTGAGAACTTACTCTTAAAATAATTTACAAATTGAGGCTTTTGAAAAATAGATCTATTATTAATGTGTTCTTTTCATGAAAATTAAGTGTCTCCCATGTCCTGGGCATTGGGACAGGTGAAAGATAATATGTGGTTGCTGCTCTTGAGGAGTTGAGGAGCTCACTGGTCAGAAAAAATACAGGTATGAACAACTGTAATAAAGGCACAGATTCCACCTTTTGTCACGTCTAGGATGTGACCTGATACAGATGAAAGTTTAGGTGGTTTAAATACCTTAAGGTAGGGCTTATAATCCTTAGATATGATGTGACATATGGAATATATTTTATAGTAAGAAAAAGAGACATTAAAAAATGTTGCAGTTGGGGATCGTGAAAATGAGAAACCAAGTCAGAATGATATTTAATGCAGAGGACTTAGGCTTCCTTGGAGACTAAGCACCAAGTTAGCGCTCCCTTGCGCTTTTTTTTTTAAAATTTTTTATTAAGGTATGATTGATATACACTCTTATGAAGGTTTCACATGAAAAAACAATGTGGTTACTACATTTACCCATGTTATCAAGTCCCCACCCATATGCCAATGCAGTCACTGTCCATCAGTGCAGTAAGATGCCACAGATCCACTATGTGCCTCTATGTGCCTTCTCTGTGCTACACTGTTCTCCACGTGATTCCCCACACCATGTGTACTAAACATAATACTGCTCAATCCCCTTCTCCCTCCCTCCCACACCTCTCCCCTTTGGTAACCACTAGTCCCTTCTTGGAGTCTCTGAGTCTGCTGCTATTTTGTTCCTTCAGTTTTGCTCCATTGTTATACTCCACAAATGAGGAAAATCATTTGGCATTTGTCTTTCTCCACCTGGCTTATTTCACTGAGCATAATGTCCTCCAGCCCCATCCATGTTGTTGCAAATGGTAGGATTTGTTTCTTTCTTATGGCCGAATAGTATTCCATTGTGTATATGTACCACATCTTTATTCATTCATCTACTGATGGACACTTAGGTTGCTTCCATATCTTGGCTATTGTAAAAAGTACTGTGGTAAACATAGGGGTGCATATGTCTTTTTGATCTGAGAAGTTGTATTCTTTGGGTAAATTCCAAGGAGTGGAATTCCTGGGTCTAATGGTGTTTCTATTTTTAGTTTTTTGAGGAACCTCCATATTGCTTTCCACAATGGTTGAACTAGCTTACATTCCCACCAGCAGTGTAAGAGGGTTCCCCTTTCTCCGCATCCTTGCCAGCATTTGTTCTTAGTCTTTTCAATGCTGGTCATCCTTACTGGTGTGAGGTGATATCTCATTGTGGTTTTAATTTGCATTTCCCTGAGAATTAGTGATGTGGAGCATCTTTTCATGTGCCTGTTGTCCATCTCAGTTTCTTCTTTGGAGAACTGTCTCTTCATCCTCTGCCCATTTTTTAAGCGGGTTATTTGCTTTTTGAGTGTTGAGGCATGTAAGTTCTTTATATATTTTGGATGTTAACCCCTTGTCGGATATGTCATTTACAAATATATTCTCCCATACTGTGGGATGTCTTTTTGTTCTCTTGATGGTGTTCTTTGCTGTACAGAAACTTTTAAGTTTGATGTAGTCCCATGAGTTTGTTTTTGCTTTAGTTTCCCTTGCTGGAGGAGATGCATTCAGGAAGAAGTTGCTCATGTTTATATTCAAGAGATGTTTGCCTGTGTTGTCTTCTAAGACTTTTATGATTTCATGACTTACATTCAGGTCTTTGATACATTTTGAGTTTGCTTTTGTATATGGGGTTAGAAAATAATCCAGTTTCATTCTCTTGCATGTAGCTGTCCAGTTTTGCCAACACCAGCTGTGGACGAGGCTGTCATTTCCCCATTGTATATCCATGGCTCCTTTATCATATATTAATTGACCATATATGCTTGGGTTTATATCTGGGCTCTCTAGTCTGTTCCATTGTTCTATGGGTCTGTTCTAGTACCAGTACCAAATTGTCTTGATTACTGTGTCTTTGTAGTAGAGCTTGAAGTTAGGGAGCGTAATGCCCCCAGCTTTATTCTTCCTTCTCAGGATTGCTTTGGCTATTCGAGGTCTTTTGTGGTTCCATATGAATTTTAGAGCAATTTCCTCCAGTCCATTGAAGAATGCTGTTGGTATTTTGGTAGGAATTGTGTTGAATCTGTAGATTGCTTTAGGCAGGATGGCCATTTTGACAATATTAATTCTTCCTAGTCATGAGCATGGGGTGTGTTTCCATTTATTGGTATCTTCTTTAATTTCTCTTAAGAGTGTCTTGTAGTTTTCAGGGTATATAGGTCTTTCACTTCCTTGGTTAGGTTTATTCTTAGGTATTTATATTCTTTTTGATGCAATTGTGAATGGAATTGTTTTCCTGATTTCTCTCTCTGCTAGTTCATTGTTAGTGTATAGGAATGCCACAGATTTCTGTGTATTAATTTTGTATCCCACAACTTTGCTGAATTGAGATATTAGTTCTAGTAGTTTTGGAGTGGATTCTTTAGGGTTTTTTATGTACAATATCATCTCATCTGCAAACAGGGACAGTTTAACTTCTTCCTTGCCAAACTGGATGCCTTTTATTTCTTTGTGTTGTCTGATTGCCGTGGCTAGGACCTCCAGTACTAAGTTGAATAGAAGTGGGGAAAGTGGGCATTCTTGTCTTGTTCCCAATCTTAAGGAAAAGCTTTCAGCTTCTCACTGTTCAGTATGATGTTGGCTGTGGGTTTGTCATATATGGCCTTTATTATGTTGAGGTACTTGCCCTCGATACCCATTTTGTTGAGAGTTTTTATCGTGAATGGATGTTGAATTTTGTCAAATGCTTTTTCAGCATGTATGGAGATGATCATGTGGTTTTTGTCCTTCTTTTTGTTGATGTGGTGGATGATGTTGATGGATTTTCGAATGTTGTACCATCCTTGCATACCTGGAATAAATCCTACTTCATCATGATGGATGATCTTTTTGATGTATTGTTGAATTTGGTTTGCTAATATTTTGTTGAGTATTTTTGCATCTATGTTCGTCAGGGATTTTTTCTAATTTTCTTTTTTTGTGGTGTCTTTGCTTGGTTTTGGTATTAGAGTGATGCTGGCCTCATAGAATGAGTTTGGAAGTACTCCCTCTCCTTCCACTCTTTGGAAAACTTTAAGGAGGATGGGTATTAAGTCTTCACTAAATGTTTGATAAAATTCAGCAGTAAAGCCATCTGGTTCAGGAGTTTTGTTCTTAGGTAGTTTTTTGATTACCAGTTCAATTTCATTGTTGGTAATTGGTCTATTCAGATTTTCTTTTTCTTCCTTGGTCAGCCTTGAAAGGTTGTATTTTTCTAGAAAGTTATCCATTTCTTCTAGGTTACCCAGTTTGTTAGCATATAATTTTTCATAGTATTCTCTCATAATTCTTTGTATTTCTGTGGTGTCTGTAGTGATTTTTCCTTTCTCATTTCTGATTCTGTTTATGTGTGTAAACTCTCTTTTTTTCTTGATAAGTCTGGCTAGGGGTTTATTTATTTTGTTTATTTTCTTGAATAACCAGCTCTTGCTTTCATTGACTTATTGTTTTATTCTTCTTGATATTATTTATTTTTGCTCTAATCTTTATTATGTCCCTCCTTCTACTGACTTTGGGCCTCATTTGTTCTTCTTTTTCTAGTTTCATTAATTGTGAGTTTAGACTGCTTAGATGGAATTGTTCTTCTTTCGTGAGGTAGGCCTGTATCACAATATACTTTCCTCTTAGCACGGCCTTGGCTGCATCCCACAGATTTTTGCGGTGTTGAATTATTGTTGTCATTTGTCTCCACATATTGTATGATCTTTGTTTTTATTTGTTCATTGATCCACTGGTTATTTAGGAGCATGTTGTGAAGCCTCCATGTGTTTGTGGGATTTTTCATTTTCTTTACGTAATTTATTTCTAGATTCATACCTTTGTGGTCTGAGAAACTGGTTGGTACAATTTCAATCTTTGTGAGTTTACTGAGGCTCTTTTTGTGGCCTAGTATATGATCTATTCTTGAAAATGTTCCATGTGCACTTGAGAAGAATGTGTATTCTGCTGCTTTTGGGTATGGAGTTCAGCAGTTGTCTGTTAGGTCCATCTTTTCTAATGTGTTGTTCAGGGCCTCTGTGTCCTTACTTATTTTCTGTCTGGTTTATCTGTCCTTTGGAGTGAGTAGAGTGTTGAAGTCTCCTAGAATTAATGAATTGCATTCTACTTCTCCTTCTAATTCTGTTAGTATTTGTTTCACATATGTAGGTGCTCCTGTGTTGGGTGCATAGATATTTATAATGGTTATATCCTCTTGTTGGATTGACCCCTTTATCATTATGTAATGTCCTTCTTTGTCTCTTGTGACTTTCTTTGTTTTGAAGTCTATTTTGTCTGATGCAAGTACTGCAACTCCTCCTGCTTTTTTCTCCCTATGAGTTGCATGAAATATCTTTTTCCATCCCTTCAGTTTCAGTCTGTGTATGTCTTTGGGTTTAAAGTGAGTTTTTTTGTAGGCAGCATATCGATGGGACTTGTTTTATTATCCATTCAGTGACTCTATGTCTTTTGATTGGTGCATTCAGACCATTTACATTTAGAGTGATTATCGATACATATGTACTTATTGCCATCGCAGACTTTAGATTCATGGTTACCAAAGATTCAAGGTTAACTTCCTTACTATCTAAGTGTCTAACTTAACTCACTTAATATGCTATTACAAACACAGTCTAAAGGTTCTTTTCTTTTTCTCCTCCTTTTTCTTCCTCCTCCATTCTTTATATATTAGGTATCATATTCTGTACTCTTTGTCTGTCCCTTGGTTGACTTTGGGGATAATTTAATTTTGCATTTGCTTAGTAATTAGCTGTTCTACTTTCTTTACTGTGGTTTTATTACCTCTGGTGACAGCTATTAAACCTTAGGAACACTTCCATCTATAGCAGTCCCTCCAAAACAGACTGTAGAGATGGTTTGTCGCTTATCTGGAAATTGTTTAATCCCTCCTTCAAATTTAAATAATAATCTTGCTGGATAAAGTAGTCTTGGTTCCAGGCCCTTCTGCTTCATTGCATTAAATGCGTCATGTGACTCCTGGACTGTAAAGTTTCTGCTGAGAAGTCTGATTTTAGCCTGATGGGCTTTCTTTTGTATGTGATCTTATTTCACTCTCTGCTGCTTTTAATAGTCTGTCCTTATCATTGATCATTGCCAATGTAATTACTATATGCCTTGGTGTTGTCTTCCTTGGGTCTGTTGTGTTGGGAGATCTGTGGATCTCCATGACCTGCAAGACTATCTCCTTTCCCAGATTGGGGAAGTTTTCAGCAATTACCTCCTCAAAGACACTTTCTATCCCTTTCTCTCTTTTCTTCTTCTTCTGGTATCCCTATAATGCAAATATTGTTCTGCTTGGATTGGTCACACAGTTCTCTCAATATTCTTTCATTCTTAGAGATCCTTTTTTCTCTCTATGCCTCAGCTTCTTTGTATTCCTCTTCTCTAGTTTCTATTTCATTTATCCTCTCCTCCACTGTACCCAATCTGCTTTTAATACCCTGCATTGTGCTCTTCAACAATTGGATCTCCAACCAGAATTCATTCCTGAGTTCTTGAATATCTTTCCATACCTCCATGAGCATGTTAATGATTTTTATTGAACTCCCTTTCAGGAATAGTCATGAGGTACATGTCATTTAAATCTTTCTCGGGAGTTGTATTAATAATTTTATTCTGGACCAAGTTCCTTTGACGTTTCATATTTGTATATGGCACCCTCTAGTGTCCAGAAGCTCTACTCACTGGAGCTGCTCAGCCCCTGAAGCAATGTCGAGGGTCACAGGGGAGCGGTATTGGTGCTTGGGGAGAGGAAAGAGCTGTTTCCTGCTTCCCAACTGCTATGCCTGTCTCCACTGTCTGACCTAGTGGACCGAGCACACAGGTATAAGCTTTTGTCCCAGAGCAGCTGGATATGGATCTCTGCTTTCCCCAAGTGGCTGGAATCTCAGTCTCTCCAGGAATTCTGCCTGTCTTAGCTTTCCAACTCTGTAATCACGAGAGTATCATGAAAGCACCATGAAGTGTAGGTTTGTGCTCCCAGAGCAGATCTCCTGAGTTAGGTATTCAGCAGTCCCAGGCCTCCACTCCCTCCCCACTCTGTTTCTCTTCCTCCTGCCAGTGAGCTGGGGTGGGGGAAGGGCTTGGGTCCCGCTGGGCCACAGCTTTGGTACATTACCCTGTTCTGTGAGGTCTGCTCTTTTCTCCAGGTGTATGCAGTCTGGCGCAGTCCTCTTTCCTGTTGCTCTCTCAGGGTTCGTTGTATTAATTATATTTTCATATTATATGTGGTTTTAGGAGGAAGCCTCTGTCTTACCTTTCACTCTGCCATCTTTAATCCATGCACATTCCCCTGCGCTTTTATTAAGTTACAGTAAGTAATAAGACAGGCATCGATTAATGATTATAGGATGAGTTTTTTCATCAAGCTAAATAATTGCAAACTAATCACCTCTTAAAGTTTCTCTTATGTCTCATTAAGTCATCTGGCCATGTGAGTCTAATTAGTGTTTTCCTTTCATTCAGAATCCTAAAAATTTTTAAGCATATTCTGGATGATATCAACATTTATTTTATCACCAATGAGATCTGAGGCACCATGAACAATGATAGTATGTACATTTATGTTCATATTATTTGTGCCAAGAGAAGTCACAGTGCCTCCTCCAAGAATGTTTTGCCATAGGCTAAAGAAAGAAAAATGGTGGAGAATGGAGCAGTTACTGGCAGGTGATAATGTAAGAGCTGTGAATACGGAAGAAATGACCCTCCCAGGCACTAGCACCACCATACTCATATTGTAGACCCATGTATTACATGGATCCTATCTTTAGATGAATAATAATAGCTATAGGCATAGTGGTAACTTTAATGAACTGCCCTGTTCCCAAATGTCAAAAATAACCATGTATTTGTTTATTGCAGGTTTTAGTAGCACAAGTATCTCATCTTCTAAGAAAACAAACCTATAGATCTGTAAAATGACACTTGGAAAATTGGTTAAATAAAATTAAATGAGATATGATAGTCCTGATGGTCTGGCATATGGGAAGTAATCTAAACTGTAGCCATCACTTGGGGGTGGCAAACCTCCATGGACTGTTTTCAGTTCAATGTGTAGTTTTTCAAAGGATTTCTTCTCTTGGAGTTTTAGGATCACCCCACCCTACCCCACCCCACCTCTGTGGCCTGAGGGGAAGAAAGAGAGTGGTAAGCTTAAGGGAGGTGGCAGGGTGGATGCAGATGTAGCCAGAGATCAAGGCTAGACTAGAGCCACTTGACCAAGAGCCACTTCCTGGGAAGGGACAGGAACATAACCAGGAAACAAGCCCAAGGCCTGACCTTCAAGGCAGGAATTAAGAAGCAAGTTTTCTTTAGGGGAGATGTAGCAGGACCCTGATGATCAAGAGGCTCAGGCAGAAGCTGGGCCTGGTGGGGCCTGACATTTCCTTGGGGAGTTTAGGGAGGACTAAGAGGAAAGGAGTCTTCTGGATATTTTTTTCTGGATAATGTCTGGAACTTTCTCATGGACAGAGGGCAGCACAAAGAGATTGGAACCTTACAGGTTTAGGGACAGAAATATGGTGGTTTGAGAAGATAATTGGCAACCCAGGAGAGGCGGGGGTGGGTGAAGATATCAGGGCTGACAGGTTTTTTATTTTAGAACAGTGCTTTGGTATATGGATTGTGCATTAGCAACATCTGGGGTGTTCTTAAAAATTTTAATGCATAGGTGCCCCTCACCCTAAATGAATCGGAACATCTGTAGGTGGGGTCTGGATGTTAGTCAGTTTCCCAGATTCTAATCTGCATTCAAATTTAAGCACAGAGCTTAGAGCATCAGAATCACTGGGAAGGCTTGTTAAAACTGTGGCCCCAACCCAGAGTTTCTGATTTCATTGAATCTGCTGTGGAGTCTGAGAATTTGCATTTCTTGCTTCCTTCGTTTTCTCCTGTGGGTAAAATTGCAATATTTCCAGAATCTCTCTCGCCTGGTCTTATTGCATCTCCATATCAGTAGGTAATTACAAGGCAGAGCAAGGGCATATCTGGACTGGAGAGGTTGGATGGGGTCCCTTTTTGCAGCTGGGTAGCAAGAGACATGGGCGAGCAGAAGTGGATGACTACTTGTATCAATAAACGGGTTTCTCCCACTTTATTTCTCCCTTTGACTGATTTTGTTTTCCAAGGTATTTTGCCCCGGGCTGGGAACATTCCACCACACCCCTGCCCCCTCCGAGTTACATCTCTCTTCTCTTCTCTTTCCCTCTCCTCTTTTTCCTTCTTTTTTTTTTTGAGACAGGAAATTCTTCTCTTTATGTACTGAGGTACATAACAATAAAATGCACAAACATCATACAGCTCAATGAATTTTTATGTGTGTATACACTCATGTAACTGTCACGCAGATCAAGATATCAAATATTCTTATTTTTTCTCCCTTCACTTATTTCATCCCCCCAGCATCTTCTCCTGTGGAAACCATCAGTCTGTTATTTATGTTGATGAGGTTGTTTCTGTTTTGTTTATTCATTTTTTTGTTTTTTAGACTCTACACATAAGTGGAATCATATGGTATTTGCCTTTCTCTGACTTATTTCAGTTAGCCTAATACCCTCTAGGTCCATCCGTGTTGTCACAAACAGCAAGATTGCATTCTTTTTTATGGCTGAGTAATACTCCATTGTATATATGTAGCACATCTTCTCTTTTCATCTGTTGATGGACACTTACATTGCCTCCATATCTTGGCTATTGTAAATAATGCTGTGATAAACATAGGGGTATGTTTGTCTTTTCAAATTAGGGTTTTGTTTTGTTTGGGTAAATTCTCAGAAGTGGAATTACTGGGTCATATAGTATTTCTATTTTTTGTGTTTTGAGGAATCTTTATACTATTTTCTACAAAGGCTGTACCATTTTACAATCCCACCAGTAGTGTATGAGGGTTCCCTTTTCTCCACATCCTCACTGACATTTGTTACTTGTTATTTCTTCTCTTGTTGATACTAGTAACTCTGAATGGAGTGAGATGATATCTCATTGTCATTTGCTTTGCATTTCTCTGATTAGTGATGTGAAGCATGTCTTCATGTCTGTTGGCCATCTGTACTATATGTCTTTTTTTGGAAAAATGTGTGTTCAGGTCCTCTGTCCATTCTTTAATCAGATTATTTGTTTTTTGGTTGAGTTGCATGGATTATTTATATAATTTGGATATTAGCCCCTTATCAGATATATCACTTGCAGATATAGTCTCCCATACAGTAGGTTGCCTTCTGTAGTTTTTTTCTCTTACTTGATTATTTGGTTCAGTGAGGAGTTTTTGAACTGAAACGTCAGTGCTTTCTTTCTCTTTAAATTGAGGCCCATACAATAAAATGCACAAATCTTAGTGTACAGCTTGATGAATTTTGACATGTGTATACATTCATTGCCATGATCAAGATACGAAACATTCTAATTTTTTTTCCTGTTCACCTATTTCACCCATCCCTCCTCTCTCCTCTCTCCTCTCCTGTGGCAACCACCAGTCTCTTCTCTGTGTTTTTGAGTCTGATTCAGTTTTGTTTGTTCATTTGTTTTGTGTTTTAGATTTCCACACACAAGTGAAATCATATAGTAGTCATCTTTCTCTGACTTAAGTCCCTTAGTATAAATACCCTCTAGGTCCGTCTGTGTGGTCACAAGTGGCAAGATTTCTTTGTTTTCTGTGGCTCAGTTATGTTCTATTGTATATATGTGCCACATCTTTTTTATCCATTCATCTATTAATGGACATTTAGGTTGTTTCCATATGTTAGCTATTGTAAATAATGCAGTGATAAACAGAGGTGTGCATATATCTTCGGATTAGTGATCTTGTTTTCTTCAAGTAAATTCCCAAAAGTGGAATTGTTGGGTCATAGGGTGTTTCTCTTTTTAGTTTTTTGAGAAACCTGCATGCATACTGCTTTCCATAGTGGCTGCACAACTTACATTCCCACCAGCGGTGTAGGAGGGTTTGCTTTTCTCCACATCCTCATCAGCATTTGTTATTTCTTGTCTTTTGGATAGTGGCTGTTCTGACTGGTGTGAGGTGATTGTGGTTTTAATTGGCATTTCCCTGGTGATTAATGATGTGGAGCATCTTTCCATGTGTCTGTTGGCCATCTATATGTCTTCTTTAGAAAAATGTCTATATAGGTCCTCTGCCCATTTCTTAACTGGATTATTTGTTTTTTTTGGTGTTGAGTTGTATGAGTTCTTTATGTATTTTGGATATTAGCCTCTATCAGATACGTGGTTTGAAAATATCTTCTCCCATACAATTGGTTGCTTTTTCATTTTGTCAATTACCTTTGCTGTGCAGAAGCTTTTTAGTTTGATGTAGTCCCACTTGTTTATTTTTTATCTTGTTTCTCTGGCCTGGGGATATACCCAGAAAACCTGCATCTCTAGAGTCCCCAGGTGTGATACTGCTCATCCGGAACACACAGCTGGAGATCCCCTGTCTGAGAGCCACCGGGTGATTAGGGCATCTCTTGAGTCTTTAATGCTAAATGGAAACTGTCATTTGTCTGGACAGTTGTTCTTGTTTGTCAAGTCATTTTTGCTGTGAATACCACTGTATTTTATTGAACTGAAGGCTGCTTTTATTGTTCTACTTGGTAACCAGGGAACCTTGGCCAAGTTATTTAACCCCTTTAAGTACTAGTTTTCCCTCATCTATATAATCAAATGGTGATGCCAAGTTTATAAGGACTGTTGAGGTGTATTAGGACTTCAGCATAGAGAAGAATGGATGTGTAGTTATTGAGGAGGAATTTTTATTGTCATCATCAAGTCCATAATAGTTACTGAGTAAGGCATGGGAGAAAGAATACAAAAAATCAGTAACTTTTACAGAATCAGTAATTCTGTAAAATGGTGTCTTATCATTATATCTTGAAAGTTGGTTGTCTTAGCAAATAAAGCAACTTTTCTTGTATTCCTCTAACTAGATTACAAGAATACAATTTCTGGAGCTGGGTGTCTTGAAATTTTAACCCTGGCTTCACAACTTAATAGCTGATTGATCTTGGTTGAGTGAACCTCTCTTAATTCCCTTTCCTTTGCAAAACAGAGATGATACCTCCTTTAACAGTGTTGTTGGATTGATCATAGTCTTGGAAAATACCAACTATGTGCCTGGTGTATATTAAGTGCTCTGTAAATGGCTTTTTCCTTTTTAAAGGCTTATTTTCTTTCTGTTAATTGTGGATAGATAGAGCCTGGTACTTCTATGAGGTCTCCCAACTCTGAGGGATCTCATGGGAGAAATAGACTAGTGTATTAATACTTCAGAAAAAAGAAAATCTGTCCTTTCAGTGGTCTGTGGCTGCCTAGCCATTCTTAAGGCTGCTTCAGCTTGCTGGGTCAGTCTGGGGTGAGAGTCATGCAGCTGTCAGGTCTGATATGGATTGCATGGGCAAGGAACAGCCTGCTCTCTGGATTCACCAGTAGGAGAGGAATACCAACCTTGTTTGGAGTAGATTAATAGAATCAGAGAACATTGGACTCATCCTTTGGGAATTTTATTAAGCATCTAATATATATCAGGCAGTGGACTAGATGTGATTTGTTCATTCATTTATTCAACAAATACACCAATGAGTGTTCACTGTGGGTGAGGCACTGGGGTTTGCAAGACAAATAGAGCATGAAGTTGTCTTCAAGATGTTGCTAACCTTATGTATGTCTGCCAGACCTTGGGTATGTCTGCCAGAAAAGATTGTAAGGACCTTGGGCGTTAGGTTAGGTTGCTCTTTGCAGGTGGTATAATGAAAGTGCTGTTAACTTGAAATCACTTGAAGTTGTGCTTTGATGTTTATTGATAGGCAAGAAACTACATGGTGACACTCTTTCACCTGTATTTTCTCCACTCAGACTTCACCATTATCCACTTTGGATTTAAATAGAAATGTCTTCTCTATGACTGGAACACCTACACTGTAAGATTTCCTTCATGTTTTCTTGACACTTTGTGAGTAACCAGGAAAGAAAAACTGAAATAGAAAATGTTTATAAGCAAAAACAAAAACAAAAAAATCTGCCAAGGACAACCATTTAGAGTATACAAGACAAGAAATAACCCGTTCAGGTATTTTGGAGAGTCCAAAATTGTAGAAAATGCTCTAGTTATTTGAGGTAGGGAGAGAGACTGAGCTAAGTTCCCCCAAGAGCAGTCTCTCGCAGAACAGGCACGGTGGGGCTGAGGGGAACTTTGCAGAAGGAGAATATGCTCAGTGACACTGGGGCAGATGTGTCTTCCTCCCTGTTAGGTTTGGTCCCTCCTTGTACCTCCTTTGTCTTCTGGTTGAGATGGGAAAATAAATGATTTACACACTCAGGCATCTCGACATGATCATTTGACACACATACTTTGCTCTCCTGGAATGTTGCCTCAGGAAGCCTTGATTTAAGAGCTGTTTTTTGGCCATTGTCTACATGTACATGTTGTCTCTAGTTGCTCGTTGAGACACCAGGATGAAGCAAGGCCATGACCTAACTGCCCAGTGTCATCTTGAGGGGGCCAGGAGGTGTGGCTGGGAGAGTTTATCAGGGCACTTTGTGCAGTAATGGAGTGTCAGGATTTAGGCTGAAAATGCTTTGGGCCATGGTTTTTCCAGGTTGGAATTAGTGTTTTAATAATGTGCACATCTTTCTTGGTTTACTTGAGTATTTGAGGGTGCTTCCTCTGTAGGTGTGGTTCTGCTTGCAGTTTAAAAGAAGTACTTATGCTTGTCTCAAAGCATTATGGCTTTTCTGTGACATGCCCCAAAATGCCCAGGGACTATCACGATCAAACATGACTGCAGTAACTTGAAAGTGGTTTCCATAGAAAAGCTGCGCTGTCACCTCTCTCACCAGCCCCCTTCCACCTCTTTAGCATTAATACGTTATTCCTTTGGCAGCTGGCCATTCTAGGTATACTCCTCTTACACAGCCTTCAGAGATCTGCTTGACAGGATTCTTCACCATGGCGGTTTTTATTTTATTTGATGTCCTATGTATGCAGTCTTATATTGTCGTCATTGTTTTTTCCTGTTTTCTCAGTGATATTATAAGGTCCATAAGCTAAAGGACACTGCCCTCATTGTCTTTCTTTGTCTTTGTTCCCTGTAGCTTTGGTGCTGTCTTGTGCTAAATGTCCTTGAATTTTCTTCTCCAACTCCTTGAGTAGTATGAAAGCCTGAGTGATGCCTGCTAGAGGTGAGGTGGGGCAGCAGATTGGAACCTAGGCAGATGGGAGTCTGAGGGATCCTGTTGGCCTCTTCACAGGATGATTTAGGTCAGAGGTTAAGAGGAACAAAGTGAAAATCACTTGGTCGCTCCAGAGGGACCTGTCACACCGAAGAGCCAAAACAAAAATGAAAGGTCCCCAAGCCAGCACCTCTGTTTGTCTCCACCTTGGAAATGACGGACTCTGTCGGTGGTCATCACACCTCCCTTCAGCTATTGCTCCCCAGGGGTGCCTGTCTGAAAGCAGGTCAGTTCCATCAATAGCTGCAGGTGGAATTTCAGATTTATTTTCTTAGTTTCTGTGTTGGGGTTCCCTACCAAGTTGTTCCCACTCTCCCCGCTTTGGTGATTTTACTCACAGGACCCAGAATACTTGTGGCTGTAATTTATTACAGCAAAAGGATACAAAACAAAATCAGCAAAGGGAAAAGGCATATGGGGTAAAGTCTGGAGGAGACCAGGGGCAAGCTTCCAGAGTCCTCTCCCAGTGGAGTCACACAGGATATGCCTAATTCCTCCAGCAGCAATTTGTGACAGCACATGTGAAATGTCGTCTACCAGGGATGCTCATTAGAGACCCAGAGTTCAGGGTTTTTACTAGGGCTGGTCACATAGGCACCCTCTGCCTGGCAAGGATGGAAATTCCTGACTCCATCAACCACATTGCACAAACAATGTAGGCATGGTCAGCCTTCTTACCAGGGGATGGTGGGAACCCTGTCGAAATCTATAAGTTTCTAGACACCGGCTGAGGGCCTTTCTTCAGATAATAGTCTCAGGCCTGCTGTGTTGTGCTTTAACAGTTTCTAAATTTGTTTTTGCCTTCTTACTTCAAATTTATTGATTTGGAGATGGGAATTTGTGTCAAATGATTCAAGATTCTGCAGGATGGGCTCGGTCTGTTGTAATTAGGAGAGAAACCCCGGTCTGCATTGACAGGTGTCTGCTTTCTGGCCGTCGTTTCACTTTGACCGTTGCTGGCTTGCAGCCCATGTTTCTGCTGACAGGGCAGGTTTGCTGCGGCCTCTGTCCTCTCATCAAGGGAACTCATGCCCCATTACTCGTATCGGCCTGCTGGGGTTGGCAGACACCCCAGTGTTGGCGGCGTTTCCTCTTCGTCGTTCCCAGGCGGGCTTGGGGTGCTGGGCGCGCTGGTGCTGCCTGCCTCCAGGAGCACAGACTCAGGCTTGCAGCTCTGGGAGCAGCTTTCTCAGGGAGAAGCCATAGATGCTGTTGTGACCAACTTCAGTGTGAAACCTGCCTTGTCTTTTTAAAACAGTGTTTTTTGGGAACTTTGCCTTTGGGAATTGAACTTCTTTGTCTTTGAGATTTGCTCTTCTGTTTCTTGTTCTCTTTGGTTTTCAGCTTTGAGTTTTAGTTGCCTGGTTCCAAGGATCTCGTATCATCATGGTGGTTTTGAACTACATGCTACTGTCATCTCTGGGCAGGTTTATTCCAGTGTCTTGCCAATGGGTTTCAGACCCAGGCAAGTTCACTATGGATTGAATGTGACCAAAGAAATGAGAGTAGAACGTTCTTGGGGTGAAAGAGTTATACCCAACTTTATTCCCATAGTGGCAGGTCAATCACTAGAATCCTGCCCACTCAGAGCAAGTTTGCATGCAGCAGGCCAGTCTCTGCCTCTGGGCCTCTCTGCCTCTGGGCCTCTCTGCCCACGCAGCCGTCTCAGTCTCTGTCCTTGTGTCTGCTCTCCTAGAGCCTTGCAGCCATGCCACCGTGTTGCACCAAGCACTGGGCAGGGCTCTTCACATAGAGTCAAAAATGACACATTGCCCACACGTGTGTAGTGACCTAGCCAACCAGGGCCAGTGAGAATCCTGGCCACAGGAATCTTCACTTTATCCACATCCTGTCCTGTGCACACAAGTTCTAAAGCAGTGCAGGGGTCTTGGACCTGAGGGCATCGCAGTTTTGCTGGCGTCCTGCACACATGTTTGTATTAGGTCGCACATGTGCTCCTGTGGCTTGGACTGTGCACTATACCTACCTGTCATATGACCTGCTGACCTGATAGTATGGCTAAAGTACCTATCCCCATGGTCCTTGCCAAAGCTACTGGCAAATTGTGATGACATAGGGACTGACTTCTTACTGATGGTGGCTAAACTAAGCTGGCTCCATGCAAACTTGGGCAGCTTCACTAAACATACTCTCAGAATTCAACCAGATAGGCATGTGGAAGGAAGGAGAATTGCCCTCCTAAATTGGCTGATTGACAAAGACCTATTTTTATGGGAGTCTTGTCACTAAATAGCTCTTGGGAACAAGAGTCTTTCTGACATGTTTATTAGAGTTTAAAGTTTTACCTGTTGCTGTCGTAAGGACTACAGAGGGGATGAGTTGAGAGGTAGAGCTGTACAAGATGCTCCTTTTTTTCCTTAGAAAAAAGATAGTGAGTGGGGAGTGAGCAGTTTGTGCATGGGCTGTTAAGTGAACAGGGCAGTAAGGGAGGTGGTTATAGTGCAGCCTTCAGAGCCTTGATTGACCCGTTCTGCTGCCTATATCCATTGTGTGACCGTGAGCACACTTTTTAACCTTATAAGGTTCTTTTGAGAATTTGTTTTCATCCAAGTAAACGGTTTAGAGCAGTGCCTAGCAAGAAGTATGTGTTTAGTCAATGTTAGCTCCTTTATCATTTTACTCAGTATTTTGAATAGAGTGGTGGTAGAGTTATGGAATATGAAACTCTACTTGTCTTTTTTTTTTAACTTTTCTATTGTCTTTTTTTGTTTGTTCTAGGTTGCTGCGGCAACTGGCCACACAGTAGTGTTGGTGGACCAGACAGAGAACATTCTGGCAAAATCTAGAAAGGGAATTGAAGAAAGCCTTACGAAAGTGGCCAAGAAGAAGTTTGCAGAAAACCCCAAGGTAATTTCTTGTTTTTGATGTCCTCAAGACCAGTCCTCTGGCCACATTGCATTTCTGATGGACTTCTGGCTTTTGCTTGCTTTTTCGTTTTTGTGTAAAACTCATTTCCTCATAACTTTAGACCAATATATTAACATAATCACTGAACATTCTGTAGGGACTGATCATAAAACAGGAGAAGTAAATAACCATATGCTCTTGGGTATGACATTGAGGAGAAAGCTGCTGCAGGTGGGGATCTCACTGTCCACTGAGAATTGGGGATTAAAGAACACCTATTTGGTTATGATGGAAGAGAAAGAAATGGGAAGATAATTTTTGTATTTGCAAGTTAAAAAAGAGGTTGACATAATAAACATTGGGATGGAAAATTTTGATAGCTTAGATAATATGCCCATTTATAACATTCCTACTAGAGAGGAAAATATAGAATGAATCATTCTTACTTTTCAGCAGCAGAATAGGTTCAAGAACTTGAGGAATTTAGTAGGAAATGATTTACTGGCTTTTTCTCCCTGGACCTTCACAGTTAATTAGAAATATTGCAGAAGTCATCCACATGAAATTCTGCTTACTTTTGTCATCTTGTTAAAGTTGCTTAAGATTCATTTCTTTGGGGCTTAGATGGAATTTCACTGTATATACAGGCCAGGGATGCAAATAGAGTTTTTGTTGTTTTCCACCTCAGATTTCCATAATAGTGTGTCTAGTTGTCTTTTTACATTTTTACTATGGTAAAATACATAACATATGTAGCATAAAATTTGCCATTTTAACCATTTTTAAGGGCACAGTTTAGTGACTTTATATTCATGCCCTTGTACAACCATCACCACTCTTTCCAAAACTCTTTCATTGTCCCAAACGGGAATTCTATGCCTATTAAGCAATAAATCTCCATCTTCCTCCCAGCCTTTGGTAACCTCTAGTCTCTTTTCTACCTCTGAATTTGGCTGCTCTGGGGACCTCGTATAAGTGGAATCATACAATATTTCTTTTTTTGACTGATTTATTTCATTTGGTATAAGATCTTCAGAGTTTATCTAGATTGTAGCATGTATCAGAACTTCATTCCTTTTTAGTGAATGAATAATATTCCACTGTATGTATGTACCACATTTTGTTTATCCATTCACCTACCAGTGGACACGGGTAGTTTTCACCTTTTGGTGAAACAGTCCTGCAGTGAGCATTGGTATACTATCTGTTCAGTGTTGTATATTGAAGAATGATGAAAGAGTTCTTCCAGGTGTATACCCAGAAATAGAATTGCTGGGTCATATGACAATCCTGTGTTTAGGTTTTTGAGGAACCTCCAAACTGTTTTCCATAGTGGCCACACCATTTTATATTCCTCTAAGCACTAATTTCTCCACCTCCTGAATAGTTCATTATTTTCTGTTTTTTCCCCCCCATGAAAACCATCAGAGGAGATGTGAAGTGGTATCTTGTGGTTTTGACTTGCATTTTCTTAATATCTAATTACCTTTTAAAAATCAGAGGGACAAAGGTGGAGATAATTGTACCCTCTCCCTGAAAAAATCCAAACAATTAACATCACAGACAAATTAAGATCTCTGCCACTGGCCCCATACTGTTGACTGATACAGGGCATGCTGTGATGCGGATCCAGGCAGGTGAGGTTCCAAAGCCCTGAGCCGAGAGTCGGAGTCGCGGCCAGAGTGAGTGTGCACCCCCAGAGCCGGCATGTGTCACCCGTTTTCCGGGCCCTGCCCTGAGGGTTAAAACACAGTGCCTGTGTTCAAGATGCTCAGCTGCTGACTGACCACTCCGCAGGGATCTAGCCTCCTGATGTTTCTCCCCTCTGCCGGGGACATGCTTGGAGGAGGGGGGAGTCAGCCTCCACCTGCGAGACTGACCAGCTGTGACCCGTGCGGGAGCCAGGAGCTGCGGGTGGCTGCGGAGTGCCTGGAGGTGTGGCTAGTCTGAACTTAGTTATGCTGTAAGTATGAAGCATATCGGACTTCAAAGACTTAATAGAAAAAAAAGAATGTAAAACACCTTTTTATAATATAAATTATGTGTTGAAATGATAATATCTGATATATTAGGTTAAATAAAATTAATTTTGCCTGTTTCTTTTTCCTTTTTAAAATGCAGCCAATGGGATATTTATAATCACCTCTTATCTCACATTTTATTTCATTTGAACAGCTCTGGTGGTAGTTTTATTCCATGATAATTTTGGATACTTGCTTATGTTGACCATTTTGATGCCCCATGGGCAAATTACATCTTGAAAATGAAATGGCAGTAGGCACTATTTGCTTCTGTCCTACCTGAGGCCTCTCTCAGGAAACCTGGAGTCACAAATGAGGAAGATAAGGGGAAAAAGGGTCTGCAAGCTCTTTGAGGGCAGAGGTTGTGTCTGGCATGTTTTTCAAACACCACGTGATGGGGAATGACTATCTGAGGAATGACAGCTCCATTTGGCATTCTTTCCCTCTCTCTTACCCTTACTCAGTTCTTCTCTGCCTCCTATTAGAGGGGAATAGTCATCGCCACCTCTCAGACTAATGGATGTACTGAACTGAGCTTTATGCTTTTCTGGAAGGACCATGAGAGGCTTCATGGAGCAGTGCAGGGCTGTCTGTTCATTCCGAGAACAGATGTGGCAGGCTGAGACAGGTGCCATGAACAGGCAGTTTAGTAGCTGGAATGGAGCTGGCTACGAGTGTGAAAGATTACAATCTCTACATGATAATGATAGTTGACCAACAGAGGCTAATTCTTGTGCTGGTGTCTAGAAGTATATTGAGATGCCACTGTCCCTAAGCAGAAAGGTACGGAGTTTTATTTCTTAGAATTTGAGGGTGCATCCAGCTGTGTCTGGGCTGTGTTGGCCTGCCCCCACTCTCCTCTTGCCATCTGCCTTGGCAGCATATCCCACAGTTTTCTGATGAGCCCAGTGAACAGTTTTTCTCCTTCCTCCCATTGCATTAGGCTGCTGATGAATTTGTGGAGAAGACGCTGAGCAGCATTTCAACCAGCACGGATGCAGCGTCTGTAGTTCACAGCACAGACCTGGTAGTGGAGGCCATCGTGGAGAATCTGAAGGTGAAGAATGAGCTCTTCAAGAGGCTGGACAAGTTTGCCGCTGAGTACGTGACCCCTTGGTGTTCCTACGGGGTTGGAGGGCTCCCTGTTGGGCTTAGGCTTCTCTCCCAGGAAGGAGTCTTCTGACATAAGCCCACTTCTCTTTCTACAAGCCCACAGCTGTTTCCAGAAGACCCAGCACTTTTCCCTTTCCCTCCATCCCAGTTGCTTCCCAGGGCTTGTGTCGCCCCCGTATGATCCCTGTCTCCAAACGACTGTGAGACTTACCACCGTGAGATGGAAGGTCCAGGGAAGGCTTCTGCCTCCTGAAGCCTCAGGGCTGTGGGTGCTCCTCGGCCAGATGGTGGAGGTGGCTTGGGAGTGTTCTTAAATGTCTTTTGAGGAGCCTCAGTAGTTTTCTGTCCCTCTTTTTTGGGTGAACAAACCATAGTGTAATTGAGGGGATTTCCTCTCTGCACAAAGTTTGCCAGGACTCTCCTGTTTGGAGCTTTATCTGGGTTAAATCAGAATGCTCTTGGAATCATTAAAGGAGCATCGAGTTCCTACCAGGCTTGCTGGCCGAGGGTGGCAGAGGCCAGCCAGCCCCACGGAGGTCAGGCACCTGGGTCCCCGGGGCTCAAACCTGTGTCTGCCGTGCCAGCAAGCTTGAGTGCACTTGGAGCTCCTCTTCTCGGAGGCTGGAGCATTCGGTTGTGTTTGACTCAGCTTTGGTGATGGTGACGTCTGACTAATTGTTTCCTGCTCTCCCTGGGGCTTGCTTGGCCACACTTCACCCTTCTTTGTTAGAAATGAAAGTCAGAACAAGGTTGTGTGACAAACGTGACTCTTTGGCAGCCGCCAGTGAGCAGCAGCAGAGAGGGACACCCGCATCCCAGTCTGCGGGCTGCCGGCCCTCAGAGCTCTGTGGCCCGGTATCTGGAGAGGCTCTGGCTCTGACAAAGGGAAGGGACTGTCGTTCTGCCACTTATACATCACTCTGCTGACAACCGTGCTCATGTTCTTAACACTGGCGTTTAGGGGTGGTAGAAACGTCAGATAGAAACAGAAGACTCCCTTCTGTTGGTGGTAGGGGTGTTGACTCCCAGGTCAGCAGAGAGCCCCTTAAGGTGGTAAAATGCCAGCCCCAGGAAGGGAGTTTAGGCAGGCAGTTTGGCCTTTATTGAAATGTTCGGGCACTCTCCACTGACAGGGACAGGTCTGAGTGCCCTCTTGTGTCAGCATCCAGTAATGGAAGGACTGTTAGGGCAGTCAGGTGGACTGGGGCCTGTTGCCGGCCCCACTACTTCACTGTCTGACCTTGAACAGTCAGGAAGCATTTCTGGCCCTCAGTTTTGTTGTCTGTAATTGAGTTGAGCCATTAGGGGTAAATAATTTCCAAGACCTTCCCAGTTCTGACTTTCTAGGTTTCCCTAGTAATCTATAAAATAGGGAGTGGTGTTACCTGTTGCCCAGGGTGCTTTAGGAGATTAATTCAGCTCACATTTCCTGAGGGCCTGGTGTGTGTCAGGCACTCTGCTAGGCTCTTTCACTTAAGTGTGTGTGAACCAGGTGTGATGTGCAAGAGGGCATGCCGTAGTAGGCACACTGTAGATGTGACTCGGCTTCTGGCCATCAGCCCTCCTTCTCCACCTCATTTCACTTTAGATCCCCACCTTTATTGATCGCCTGCTAAGTTTTTTGTTTTTTTAAGCCACTTGATTAGCTAAAACGTCACTATATAGTGGAAGCCCTGAAGAAACAGCTGCACCTGGAGGAAATGTGACTTCCCGGCTGCAGTGTAAGGAGAGCGGATGGGGAGTGTGGCCCAGGCCCCAGCCAGCCAAGCTGAGGCCTGGCTCTGCCCTCTGGACGAGGCATGGACTCTACCGCGCACCACAGTCCCCATCAGCGCCTTTCGTCCAAGGCCAGGGGGCATTGCTAATAGTCATCGTGCTTGTGCTGCTGATTTGCTACTAGTACATTTAAGAGTAGTTTATTGGGTACCTGAGTGTCAGAAAGAGAAGAACAAAATGGTCCAAGGGAGTCAGGTGTTTGAAGGAAAACATGAGGGTATACTCTTTTTGTGGAAGATCAGACAATCCTGTATGTTTAATATGTCATACATTGTGTCTGTGTTGAAAGAAGGCAGCACGAGACACTGTAAGGGGCCAGGGCCAGCCTGGCTCACTGGGAGAGATGGAGGCAGAGGTCTGTTGGGAGGCGGTGTTTCCTTCCCTCCAGGAAAATGTGTGCAGGGAGTGCTGGGCTTGGAGGCACTCGGGACTGGGCTCTGAGGTAACATCATCCTCTGCTGAAGCACGCCCTCCGGTCAGCGGGCCTTTGATCCCCCTCTCAGATGTCCTACCAGGAGGAGCCACGTGCGGAGGGTGTAGCCGCCCTGCCAGCATGCTGTGGCCCTCGGTTGCCCCATAGGCCATGGTCTGGGTGTGTGGCAGCGCAGCAGTGGCAGCGCGCCTGGTGTCACTACAGGAGACCTTCTCTCATCACCTGGAATGGGTGATGGTCCATGTTACTTCCCCTTTTCACCAAAAAGCAAGAAACTTTGAAAAGGAGAGTTTTAAAACTTTAAAAATGTTATTTTCTTTAAAAAAAAAAAAAAGGCTCCTTTACTTGGCTCTTAAATTGTTTCACTTGGAAGTTGTTTGAGAAAGGTGGGCACTCTCCTCAGCTGAGGACCTTAGGGACCGTCCCTGGGCGGCCAGCCGTCCTGCCACACCTGCTTCTCCGTTCACCTCACTCTTCTCTCCCCTTTTCCAGCTACTGTTTCTTCTCCCTGCTCATCTTCTTCTCCTGCCCCTTGCTCCTGATCTCAGGCAGATTGTAATACTGCCTTTTGGGTACGCAGGAGCCCCCAAATCTGGTCATGAGGACACACTCCCCTTCCTGCGTGCTGACCAGGCCATTGTCATATTAGCTGTAGGCAGTTGTGTACACTTATCCACAAGGTGGCGCTGTGAGAATGCCTGAAGTCATGTTCGTCTTTGTTTAAAGATTGCCTGTTAGGCCTTTGGCACCCGACTTTACTGTGGACTTAAAAAAATTAATTTGGTTAAGTCAGTATGGACATTTTTAAATTAATGATTTAATAGTTTATACACACAAAAGAAGGTGGTACTGCTTTTTTAAAAATATTTTGTAACCAGAATACCTTCAATTACATTTATCATGCATATACATGTATCCTTCCTTCCCCAAATCCACTGGTGTAACCTTAAAACTTCTTTTGAACCATGTTGGTTTCCCTTTGTTTTCATTTTAATCCCCATTCAATGGGAAAGTAAAGCTTTTCACTCGAGGAAAAAGATCTTTGTTCATATTTATTTCACATGTTTCATGTTGGGGATTCAGGTATCCCTTTAGTTTTCTGTTTGAGTGTCTGTGATGCATCCTTTCTTTCATTAGTCTTTGCTCAGAGTTCCATTTTGTGGCTGAGGTTGGTTAAGTAGCTGCCTCCTTATAGTCCATGTAAAATGAGAATTAACTGGTCCAAGTGGGAGAAATTTTGCTCCCTAAAATTGTGGTGATATTGATAACAAATATACCTTTGGAAAAGATAACTTCTAAGTTGCTTAATTTAAAATTTCAGAACTTGAATGAAACAGGGGACTTGATTTGAGCCTTAAATGAAGATGTGTCTTCAACCTGATTTCCTCCAGGACTCAGGATAGGAGGTCTGGGCAGTAAGCAGTTGGCTTGCACATTACACCCAAGAGTGGTACTGACTGTTTCCAGAGGTGGGACTCATTGCGATCCTCCACCATCTTTCTCTCCACAGACACACAATCTTTGCCAGCAACACTTCCTCTTTGCAGATCACAAGCATAGCCAATGCCACCACCAGACAGGACCGATTCGCTGGGCTCCATTTCTTCAACCCGGTGCCCTTGATGAAGCTTGTGGAGGTCAGTGGGTACCTGCTTGTGCATGTCTGTCCACTCTGCCAGCTCTCATTGTGCCAGTCCTGCCGCTTTGAGTTGGGCCCTTTCTGCTCCTTGGAATTGCACTGGGTGGATTTTAATGGGAGGGTAAAAGTTTGTATTTGTGCTTGTGTTTCTCTAGCCACCATCTGTCCTTTGAGAGCCACAGGAAGAAAGTGCACTTTATATCTAGAAAGGCCCATTTGCTTTGTTTCTTTGCAGCCCTGTGTTCTGGTCCAGCAGGGCTGTTAACTTTGTGGAATGTCTTTACCTATCTGTGCCATAGCTGGTGGGCAGCGCCGAGCGAGGCGTCAGACTGGGCAGGCAGCACTAGAGAGCGAGCCCTGGCTTGATGACACCACAAGGGGGCGAGCCACACGTGATCATATTGTCTCCCTGAGGTCAGTGTGCTCTTGGCTGGAACTAGAATTTTACTCCATAGCCTGATTCTACACAGGAGCCACTGTATCACCTTGTCCACCATTCCTGGGTTGAATTCCAGCCCAGGTAACAGGGCCTTAGTATTATTCACAGATGAGGCCCATCTCCCATGTGTTATGATCACAGTGTCAAAGCAGCTCCTGGAACCTGGAACGTCCTGACTGCAGCCCACGAGGTGGATGGGAGTGGCCGGGGTGGCTGCCCACAGTGGTCCTGTTGGCTTGCTGCTGCTTGCTGGCTTGGAGACGTGGGTATGAGGGAGACGAGTCATAATAGACAATCTGTGCCTGAAATGTGGCAACTTGAGTTTTACAGGGGGCTAATTACAGGGTCTAAGGAGTGGCCACTATTAAAGCAGCTTTTATTCTGAGGTTGAGGAGTTACTGCCTTGCGAAGTGTGGGGGATTGTGGGAGGTGTGGAGCCAGACAGACCTCTGGGGAGGGCGCAGCAGGATTTGTTTTCTCCACTGCTGCTTCTCCTCCAAGTCCTTGCCCTCCTTTATCTCCTCACTGACTGCCCCCCCGCCCTCCCCAGCATAAGCGTTGACTTCTAGTTTAATCATGACTGTAGACATCTCTGACCCATCCAGTGATAGGAATTTATTTGTTCGGCTAACATTGCTCCTTAGCATCTTCCAATTTATTGCCAGTCCCTAAGGCTGTTTTTGGAGAAGTTGAGGGATGAAGGGGAGGAGTGTGGGAAATAGAAGAAACAGCAGTTGTCTTTAGGCAGAAGAGAGCAAAGTGGGATGCACTTGGCAACATTACAGTACTTAGGCATTAGTTACTCTCTGTAGTTGCTGTATCGTATATATGTATTTGGGAGATAAAGATGTATTTTATAGATATACTTCAAACTCTAATAATGTTTTCAATTGCATTTATCTGATAATATCCATCTGTGTCTTTGGAAATGTAGCATTTGGTTGTTAACAGCTAATGCTTAGTAAATGTTAACTGTTTTCTGGAAAATGTTGTCTTAAAGTGCTCTTCTCTGTTCAATTTTTATTCCTTAATTAAAGCATTCGCATAGGTGTCTCTTATGGTGAGCACCAAAATGAATCACAAGTTGAGTGGCTCTTTTTCTTTACTTGGGACTGGGCTCATTTATATATATATATATATATATATTTTTTTTTTCTTCAGACTTTATGTTGGAACTATAAGAATATCTGTAGCACAATTGCTGTTTGTTGAATAAATGAGTAAATATGCATCCCTCCTGTTAAAACACCTTTACTAGTGACTCCATTAAACCAACCAATTATTTTAAAAGTCTGTAATTAGCGTCCTCTATCCTAGCTCTGTCTCTGTGGTTCTGGTGAAGCCCTTTTTTCACTTGCTTTAGAATAAATAACTCTTGGATTGCCATTTGATTTGCAACACCTACATAGCAGTTTCTGGTCTATCTCATCTCATCCCATTCATTATTCCCACCTTCATGGTGCTTTTTCATGTTGCTACTCATTTACTTCCCTTAGTGTCATAACATTCCACCACACCCCAAGCTGTGAACACAGTAAAACACGAAAGATAATAATTCTCTCCATTTATGTAGCACTTTTCATCCTGCAGAGACCCTGGCTCATTAAGCCATGCAGTCCTCCTGCAGGAGGGAGGATGTATCAGGTTTCATTATCCCCATTTTATAGAAGAGAGGTGAGGCATGGAGGTTTGATGTGACTTGCCTGAGCTTAAATAAAGGGTCTGATATAGGAGCAAGCCTGTTTGTTTTGACTCTCATGGAAGTTCCTGAGCTGGTATTTAAATTATATATATATATTTTTAAGTTGACATTCAGCTTTCCATTATCTAATTCTGACAGGTGAATTCTCTAAATACTTCCTTAGGGCCAGCTGCCAGGCATGGTGCTTGGCCTGTCTCCTGTGGGGCCCAGCAGGCCGCTGTCAGTGGGGGAGCAGTTGCACCCCAAGGTCAGAGGGCTGTGGGGCCTTCCTGAGGTGCCTGCCAGGTGGCAGGCCCCAGCCGTAGGCCCCCGTTTGCTGGAAAGAAAAGCCTTCCTCTATGGGCTGAGTGAAGGGAACCACTGGGCTTTGGAGCATCTGTGCAGGAGAGTGAGGGAGGGGCATCCTCACCTTGGAGTCCTAGAGGCCTGTGACATCGGCAGACCACTCAGGTTGCTCGGGGCTCCTTCTCCTCATCTGTATAAGAGGAGGTGGGTCTCTGTGCAGAGTACTTCAAGGGCAGACACTGTAGTCTAGTAGTAGGCTTCAGTCATCGCCCTGAAGTCCTTAACAACAGCAAGTAAAACACTAACAAAAGCCAGCATTTACTGAGCACTTAATACCTCCTAGGAGCTGTGCTGAATGTTTACCTCCTGATCTTGCTCCATTCTCACCCAACTCCATGAAGTGGGTAGAGAGATTTCAATGCTATTTCACTTTTAAGAAACATGCCTAGGGTCATAAAGCCAATAAATGGTGCAGCTGGGATTTGAACCCAGTTCTGCGCAGTGTAGGTAAATGGTTCTGCACATGTACACACATTTATATTTTAAACCTTGATTTTGTACATTCTCTAGAACGCCACTGTCTTAAAATGGACACTTTGTTTCTGGCTTCAGATCCCTGTATTCTGAAACTGAATCTGTTTTTGCCTCCTGTGTGGATATGTTTGGTCAGTGTCGCCTTGAACTGTTGTATTGAACTTGCTGACTCTCTGGTCAAAATTCTGCTTTGCATATTTCCAGGTCATTAAAACACCAATGACCAGCCAGAAGACATTTGAGTCTCTGACAGACTTCAGCAAAAGCCTGGGAAAGCATCCTGTTTCTTGTAAGGTAGAGTATGGGCGGCTTGGTGAGGCGGTGATTTTCCTCGGACCCTGGCTTCTGGATGGAATTCTTCCGCAGTAGAATGACAGAAGACTGGCACGTTAGCTGTGGGCCTGTCTGTGGGCTGTGAAGAGCAAACAGCACATCCCTTCTAGTTGGCCAGCCAGGAAACCAGACTCCTAAGCCATGCCCAAGGCCATCGGGAGAAGAGTCTGAGATCCAAATGGAGCCCAGGGCTTCAGCTGAATAGAAAACTCTAGACCTCTCTGGGTGGTGGCTTTGTGTGCTGATGAGTGAGTGGCTGTGTGCCCGTAAGTGGTTTCTGTTACCTCCTCAGCTTGAGCTTCTGCTGGGCCCTTGGGGGCCGGAGCCTGTGCGTCTAGCACAGCCTGGTGGACATGTGCGCCCTGGACGGAACACCAGGCTTCCCTAAGGGAGAAGCCCTGCAGTGGCTGGGGAGTGAGGCGAGCAGGAGCCCTCGCCCCAGGCGGCCAGTGATTTGGTCTTTCAGTGAGAAGCGTGGCCAGTGTCCATTGGCCTCTGGCCTTTTTTTCCCTTCAGATGCCCAGTTATTATATGTAAAATAATTGTTACCAGCTTTTTTTTTTATTACCTGTGGTCTCTCTGTTTGATTTAGTTCCTCTTTAGTTCCCCCCAAACGTGGGGTTACACGTCTGCACAACTGGGCAGTTTTTGTAAAGGGGCAGTCACGTCACAAATGCCCCACCATCACAGACTTTCACAAATCGGTCATCTACCTTTTTTGACTGTCACCTTTTTTATCATTGCAATTCTTTTCAGAGCATACTTTGCTTTTCTAAAATACTCTCAAGTTTGAATTCACCATATTGTATTAACCCATGAAAACTCCTGTTGTTCATGAATCATTTGAATATGTCATGAGTCAGTGTGGACCTCAGTAGCCAGACAGAGCGGACTTACATGTGCCAATCCCTCCAGTTCAGGAGTGTAATGTTACTAGAAGTCTCATTTTCTTAGTATTCATTTCTTGTTTGTTTAGTTTTATGGTTTTAAATTGCCTGGATTTTTAAAAAATCTTATTAATAACCAGATGTTACAGTTGCACTTTCTTACCGGTTCATGCTTTGTTTGTGGCAGAAGGTAGCAGTAGCGTTAGAAGGAACACCCATGTCTAGCAAATCAGAAGCTAGGTGTGTGAAAATGGAAGTGCAGGATGAGCCAGTGGTTAGCTTCAGCAGTGTGACCATTAGCTCATAGCTCATTAGCTCCATCGGGGCAGCCACAGCAGGAGCTAGGAGCTCTGGGGTCTGGTAGAGTGCCCATGTTCTGTCCGCCAGAACTCTCCCCTAGCAGGGACTGCCAGGCTTTCGGGGAGCTTTTTGGGTCCGTTTCCAGGCTCTTGGTGTGGTGTCCAGGCAGTATAAGGCAACCTGGTAGAATGAGGGTTAGCAAACTATGTGTAATTGGTCTGACTGCAGCTGTTCTAGGGTGTATGTTCTTTGTTGCATTGTCTTGATTCTACAGACAGTGCAGCTGGGAGCAGGGTGGCTGTGCTGCAGTAAAACCACGGAAACCGACCGTGGGCTGTGGTGGGCCTGCAGGCTTACAGTTTACCAATACCCAACATAGCAGAGTGACATGAAGCACCCGGAATGTGTCTGTATTTATTAAAGACTATCTCTTTATGTTCCACCAGTACTGTGAGAGTATAAGTCTGGGCACCCTTAGTAGCATTGAATATTATTAGAATGGGGAGAAAACCCTTTGTCAGTGACTTTGTTGGCAAAATGCTCTTTTGTTCTAATTGAGTATTTTTTGATTACTAGTGAGTTTAAAAAATATTTTATGAGTTTTAGCACTATTTCCTTACCTCTATTAGCTCTTTATGTAGATGATATTAACTCTATATAAAAATTCCATATAATCGGAGCAAACATTTTTCCCAGACTACTTTTTGATTTCTAACTTTGTATGTGGTACCCTTCATATACTCTAACCTGAGTTGCAGTGATAAGCTTTTTGAAGTTGAAAAGCATTTTTGCCCTAGTTATAATGTCAGCATCATTCCATTAAATATAATCTTGGTTAAACTGATAAAGTTCTTTTGTTCATCTTCCTTCCTGTGAAGATAGGGTAGAGCATGGTTTCAGCTTGTCCAAAGTGAAAGGAGGTACAGCTCTCGTGGCCTCATTGCCCAGCGCATAACCTGTGGCGTGCATCAGGTCAGCCCTGGGTAGTGTGGGCGGCTGGCCATCTGCACTGGAGACATTTATGGATTGCCTCGTATGCTGGCAGTGGGACACAAGGAAGATTCTTTTGTTAAAAGAAGGGGTGCTGTTTAATCAGTGGAAATAAGTTCATATTAAATACCACCAAAAAAATGACCAATGTGGCCTGTTCCACAGGCCCCCGGAAGAGATCGGTAGATAGACTCCAGATCCCATGGGGCCTCCAGGAGAGGTGGTAAGCATGTTAACAAGGTGGGAGATGGGTGACCGGGGCGTGTAGCACAAGCAGTTGTCCAGGGTGGAAGCTCTTGGTGGTGTGCCACGGAAGACCAGCAGTCTACCAGGGCATCTGCCTGTCTGCCTGGCACCTGTCCCCCACTCGACCCTCCTGCCCTGGGCGCTGGGGCATGAGAAAATCCTGAGTAGCCCAGGAATGGCTCCTGGAAGGTAGTGCTCCCGGGAGGGTTGCTCAAGGCAGAGTGTTACTTTTTCTAGATGCCTGACAGGAATGTGGAGAGGAGAGGAGAGGAGAGGAGAGAAGAGGAGGGACGTGGCTACTGTTCAGTGCAGGACTATGTGCCCAGCATTTTCTGTGGCTTCTGATTGTCTTCACCTGTGAGGCACACATGATTACTTCCATTTACAGATGATGAAACTGCGTTTCAGGATGACATGGTTTCAGGGAGTATTAGAATTGAGCCCAGATCTGCCTGTCCTCAAAGCCAGCCTCTTTCTAATGACCCCTCTGCCTTGATCTGCCTTTATTTCAGGATCTGTGCTGTCGGGCCATCTGGGTTTGATTTTTCTTTTTCTTTTTGAGTACTATCATTGTTGGATAAATTGTCATGTAACATAGAAGTAAGGCTGTGCTGATACTTTGAAACAGATTTTGAAAATGTATAGCTTAATAAATGTGGATAAGATAGCACAGGGCGAGAAGGGGTGGTCTAATGACTTCCTAAAAGAGAAAGTGCAATGAAAATTCACTTGTCTTTTACTTTTTTCTCCTAAAACAGGACACTCCTGGGTTTATTGTGAATCGTCTTCTGGTGCCATACCTCATGGAAGCAATCAGGCTATTTGAACGAGGTAGCTGTCCTGACCCAGGCCGGAAGCAGGTTCTGTGGGAGGGGCCAGGCCATGCAGAGAGTCCAGAAGGAACTTCTGTTTGCTAGCTGTGTGGATCGGCCTCGCCCACCCTGGGCCCTGTGCCTTTGTCACTGCGTACCCAGATCCCCCTAGATTCTCTGTGAGGCCTCTGAGATGTGGCTTTGGGATCCCCCACTGCAGTCCCAGCCAAAGCCATTACGTGGCCAACCATATTTACATCTGGATCTTGCTTTTGGTTAAAAGGTTTACTGCTTAAAATAATGATAGTAATGTAAAACCTAGTGGTGTACGAGACCTTTAAAGTTCCTTAAGGCTCTAAAATTTGTGACAGTATGACAGATGATAGGAAGTAAGCAACAAGACGATCTCTAACAGCCCTTCCTATCCTTTCTAAATAATGCCATGATGCTTTTCTATTGTTTTAACCTTCAGAATGGTCTAAAATGCTTTTCTTAATATTTATTGATTGACAAAGAATTAATTCCCCTGTTGTAGAAAATATAACACCTGGAACATGGTCCAGGATTATAAAGTGACATGCAGCCTCCTGCTTACCTTCCCTACCACATTTCTGGAAATGTAACTATCATGTCTGCTTCAGAGTCAAACAGGCCTTAATAGGACTTGATAAAAAGCAAGTATAATTGTTTTCAATTACTTCATTCAGAAATGCTCGCTCCTGAGAATGTCATCTTTTAAACAAACATTTATACCAGCTCTTCTGGAGAGATGAAAGAACATTTGCTTCCTTAAAATCTGCTTTAAATATTAAAACTCTTCTCTCTGTTTTATGGACGCATTTGCCTCACTTTTGCTCCAAGATCAAACCAACATTTCTGTGTTTATCAACAAATATATCTAATGACACCTCAAAGAAAGTGTGAAGCATTTTGCCTTACCTTGAAAGGCAGGTTTTGGGGTATTTTTTAAGCAATGTTTTAGAATGTAGCATGCAGGTGATCCACCTCTGAATGTTTTTTTTTTCTCACTGAAACATACTGTCACTTTGATATATTTCAAATGTACCATGCATCTGATGGTCAATTGAAAGCCATTTTCTTGTCTTCTGCTCCCCTCCCCTCCGCAGTGGTCCTTTCTAAACAGGTTCCTTTTGTCACCAGCCAGATGTGAGGTACAGCTGAAAAGAGGTCTCTGAAGCACTCCAAGACGGCCCTTGGCACTGCCTCCGCAGGCAGCAGGAGAGCCCCTTTGCCTCTTCCCACAGCCTTCTGGGCCTGGGAGCCAGAGCATCTGCCTCTTGAGTTGCTGGGTGTCAGGCCTGGGGTAGGTGCTGTTTTCCAGCAAGCCACACTGTGTTATGGACTCTCCGTCACCCCTCAGGCTTCTTACTGTGTTGCTTCTACCCCCTTGCTGCTCACCTCCTCAGCCAGCGCAGAGGGGCACGTGGATGCACACCTGCCACCGTCTTCATTTGCCTGCTCTGAGCAGCTGGCTGAACTGCATCTGTTCTACACTGAAACCTGAAGCTGTCTGGCTGCTTCCTCTCTTGCCTGCTGGGTCTGTTCATTTGTCACTTGTGGTGCTTCCTGTTATCCCGGCTCTCCCTGTGCCGGGCATCCCGCCTCAGTGAGGCTCCTTCAGGCAGCATCAGCATTCACGGTACCTCACGTCTTTCATTAGCCAGCCTTCTCCACATGCTTACTGAAAAGTAGCATGTTGTTCAGGAGGGTGAAGAGACACTGTATACTCTCTCTGTCCCTGCAGCTGGGGAGTCTCTGCGTCCAGCAACGGCGTCATGCAGGGAAGACACCCTGTGACTTTGTTTAGCACAGCCTTCCCCAAACTTATTCGGGGAGAACTTCTCTGTAAACATGGTCTTGGTCAGCTCAGGCTGCTGAAACAAAAATAGCATAGATGGGTGGCGTATAAATGATGGGTATTTATCTCTCACAGTTCTGGAGGCTGAAAGCACATGGTCAGGCCAGCATGGTCATGTTCTGGTGGCAGGTCTTCTGCCTCTGGTTGTGTCCTCACGTGGTGGAGGGCAGAGCACAAGCTCTCTGGTGAGTCTGAGAAGGTCTCTAATCCCCAGGGGGCTCCAGCCTCATGACCTCATCTAATCCTGATCACCTCCCGAAGGCCCATCTCCTGATACCATCACATCCGAGGGCAGGACTTCAACATAGGGGTTTGGGGAAATGCAGACATCCAGTCCATAAGAGATGTACAGACACAGCTGGGGTGTGAGTGCGCCATGCGCATGGCTTGCCAAAATGATCCGTTGGAGGCTGTGTTGTGTTGGAGGCTCTTAGAAGATTATATGGGGCCTTAGAGCAGAGAATCGTCTCAGTCGCTATTCACTTGGGCCTCATGGGCAACTGAGCAGCTGTCAGAATGCCTTTGGCCCCCAACCTGTGCTCCTGGCCAAAGCGCTGTGGTGTCTAGTAGCCCCTCACCACTGCTGTCTGATGTGCTGAGCTGTGTGGCTCCTGTGCTGGGCCTTCTTTACCAGCGCCCTTTAGCTTCTCACCCTTTCTGTGGCCCCATTCACACTGTAACTGAGGCCTGCCTGGTGCCATCAGTCACCTTCATCCCTATGGGCCAGAGCTTGCTTTCTAGACCATTGATCAGGTTGGTGCCCAGTGGCCAGCAGCTGCACACGCAGACGCCCACCCTGAGAGGTCACCATCAGCTCTGGTGGGGTGGTTGGGGCCACATGGCTGCTCCGTGCGGGGGGCTGTGCCTGGGCAGACCCTTGGGGTGTCAAGAGCTGTCCCCTTGGTCACTGTATGACATCCTGCTCACACTGCTGTTCCCTGAGAATGCATTTTTTTTATGCCTTGCTGGAGAACCTCTCCAAACAGCCTGCCCCTGCTGTCAGCGCCACATGCCTTACTCCCACCTTTCTCACAGGGCCCTGCCTGAGTGTCCTCAGTGCTCCAGTGGGACGGAATCCATCGTGACTGCCCATGCCGGCTCTCCCTTGGGGTGTTGCCACCCCCTCCCCTGTGGCCTGTTTCTCCTCTCCCACTATGCTTGTTTTCTGTTGCAAGGCCTGGGTCCTCATCCCCCTACAGTGCCTGTGTAGGGCAGGCATTCCGTGGCTGTTGATGAGTGGACAGTGGCAGTGCCATCGCTGACCTTGGTGCTGGCACCCTTGTTGGCTTTGATGCCAAGCATGGTTGGTAGGTGGTGCCAGTGAGCCAGCAGAAGAAATGTCTCTGGGCAGGTCCTGGCCCCTGCCATGCAGGAGGTCCCAGAGGCCACTAAGGAAGCTTTCCTTTGCTGCTAGGGAGGGGCTCTTGCCTGAGAGGAGAGGGCATCCCATGAAGCTCTGAAGGCTGATGCAGAGTTTTGTGTGCACATGTGTTCCCTCTGTCAGATTCTCAGTGAAGTGCTTGACCCTAAAGAAGTTTAAGAATTATTAGTCTAAAACATGATAGCATATTTAACTCCCGCTTGGCATACCAGTCTTTGTATGTGTATTTTATTTCTCTACTTTCAGCCTCTTTTTCTCGGTATTACTCAGAAAATAATTTTTAGAGCTGCTGACTGTAAAACTTTAGTTTTTTTCCTTAGACATGCTGTATTTTCATATTACTTTTTAATGTAGTCCTCAAGTGAGTCTCTAAATCTGAATCACAGAATTGCCTCTAAGGGTCATTATCTGTCCTTGAATATAGATTTGATTAAATGGTTTTAGGTAAGTTGGAACTATTACGCCAAGAGATTTCTGTCCCCAGGAGCCTATATTCTAGTGAGGGCAGACACCTGTAGTAAATGAACCAATGGATAACAAGTTAGGTTGTGATGACTAGTAATGGAGAAAGATAAAGTGTAGGGAATGGCAAGAACCCTAGCCTGGAGTTCTGAGAGTTGCTGGTTTGAGTGCAGGAAGGAAGGGGAGGCACTCTGAAGAGGTGACACCGGAGCAGAGAGGCCTGCAGGGAGGAAGGGGTTGAGCCGCACAGACGTTTGTGAATAGAAGGCGCCAAGCACTGGGGGCAGCATCAGGTGCTGAGCCATGAGAGAGGCGTGTGCTGGGCTGTCATTCCAGCATTCCAGCTCTAACACAATAGAAGCTCTGAGGTCTGATGTCCTCTGAGTAGAAGCCACTTAGCTGCCATGTTCCTGCTCATTCTTCCCTTTGCACATGCTGTTCCCTCTACCTGGATTGCCTTTCCCCTCCCATTTTTCCCGTATGATTCTCTTCATCCTTCAGGACCCAGGCCTCAGTGGTTATGATGAAATCAGGCAGTGTGAGTGAATTTCTCCATCTTTGCCCACACACAGCTCTGTGAATCTACATGAATCCTCAGCACTTGTTATGATGATATATTTCATTTACATTTCTGAGTCCTCCCATTATAGCGTGAGTACTGGAGTGCTTTCCTGTTTTTCTTTGATCATTCCAAGTCTCTGGTGCTTGATGTGTAACAGATATACAGGCATCCTTTTATGGTACTTCATTTTAATGCACTTTATAGATACTGCGTTTCTTACAAATTGAAGGTTTGTGGCAATACTGCATCGAATAAGTCTGTTGGCACCACTTTTCCAACAGCAGTTGCTCACTTCACGTCTCTGTGTCACATTTTGGTAATTCTTGCAATTTCAAACTTTTTCATTGTATTTGTTATGTCTCTGATCAGTGATCTTTCATTTTACTATTGTAATTGCTTTGGGACACTGTGAACTGTGCCCAGATAAGGTGGTGAACTAAACTGATCAATGTCATGTTTATTCTGACTGTTTCACTGACCAGCCAGTCTCTGTCTTTCTCCCTCTCCTTGGATCTCCCTGTTCCCTGAGATATAACAAAAGTGAAATTAGGCCAGTTAATAACCCTACAATGACCTCTAAGTGTTTAAGTGAAAGGAAGCAGCTTATGTCTCTCACTTTAAATCGAAAGCTAAAAATGGTTAAGTGTAGGGAGAAAAGCATGTCAAAAGCTGAGATAGGCTGGAAGCCGGGCCTCTTAAGCCAAACAGCCAAGTTGGGAATGCAAAGGAAACGTTAAAGGAAATGAAAAGTGCTGCTCTGGTGGACACTTGAATTCACAAGAAGTGAAACAGCTGTCTTGCTGAGATGGAGAAAGTTTGAGTTGTTTGAATAGAAGATCAAACCAGCCACAGCATCCCTTAAACCAAAGCCTAATCTGGAGCAAGGCCCTAACTCTCTTCAATTCTGTGAAGGCTGAGGAGCGAGGAAACGCAGTAGAAGAGTGTGTAGCTAGCAGAGGTTGGCTCACGAGGTTTAAGGGAAGAAGCCATGTTAGTAACAAAAGTGCAAGAGAAGGCAGCGGTTGCTGCTGGAGAAGCCGCAGCAGGTCATCCAGAAGGTCTAGCTCAGATCATTAACAAAGGTGGCTACAGTCAACAACAGATGTTCAGTGTAGACAAAACAGCCTTCTATTGGAAGGAAAGGACATCCAGGACTTTCATAGCTAGAGAGGAGGAGTCAATGCCTGGTTTCAAAGCTTCAGAGAAGTTGATTCTCTTACTAGGGCTAATGCAGCTGGTGACTTTAAGTTGAAGCCAATGCACATTAACCATTCTGAAAATCATAGAGCCCTTAAGAATTATGCTGAATCTATTTTGCCTGTGCTATATCAGTGGAACAACAAAGTCTGGATGAAAGCACATCTATTTACAAAATGGTTTACTAAATATTTTAAGCACACTGTTGAGACCTACTGCATAGAAAAAGGATTCCTTTCAAAATATGACTTCTCATTGACAGTACACCTGATCACCCAAGAGCTCTGATGGAGGTGGACAAGATGAGTGTTCTCATATCTGCTAACACAACATCCATTCTGCAGCCCATGTATCAAGGAGGCATTTTGACTTTCAAGTCTTATTTGAGAAACATTTGTAAGGCTATAGCTGCCATAGATAGTGATTTCTCTGATGGATCTGGGCAGAGTCAATTGAAATCCTATGGAAAGGATTTGCCATTCTAGACGCTAATAAGAACACTTGTGATTCATGGGAAGAGGTCAAACTTCACAAGAAGTTTGTTAATTGCAACCCTTGTGGCTGACTTTGAGGGGTTCAAGACTTCAGTGGAAGAAGTAATTTGGTGAAATAGCGAGAGAACTAGAATGAGAAGTGGAGCCTGAAGATGACTGAATTGCTGCAATCTCAGGATAAAACTTGAATGGATGAGGGGTTGCTTCTATGGATGAGCAAAGAAAGTGGTTACTTGAGGTAGAATCCACTCCTGGGAAGATGCTGTGAAGATTGTTGAAATGACAACAAAGGATTTAGAATATGACATAAACTTAGTTGATAAAGCAGAGGCAGGGTTTGAGAGGACTGACTTCAGTTTTGAAAGAATTTCTACTCTGGTGGAATGTTTTCACACAGAATCTGTATGCCACAGATAAATCGTTCATGAAGAGAAGAGTCCATCGATGCAAAAAACTTCATTGTCTTAGTTCAAGGAATTGCTACAACCACCACCCTCATCAGTCAGCAGCCACCAACATGGAAGCAGGACCCTTCCTAGCAAAAAAATAATCCTCTAAAGCTCAGATGATGGTTAGCATAACTTAGCAATAAAATATTAGGTATGTACATTGTTTTTTTAGATATACCACTATTGCATTCTTAACAGACTACAGCGCAAACATAACTTTTATATGCACTGGGAGACCAGAAAGTCCAGCTGACTCCTCTCCTGTGGTCCTGCTTGATTCTGGTCGTCTGGAGCCATAGTGGCAGCACACGCCTGCAGCTGAGTGGGTGGAGGAGGCCACCTGATAAAGCTAAGGCCTATAATCATTTTTGCTCTCTTTGCTTTCTTATGGCTTGAGACTCAAAACATAATTCTTTAGTAGCTTCTGGTTGACTAATTACTAATGATTCACCCATACAAAACAATAGGTTGGCATTTTATTCACCTTGAACTGTCTGGAAATACTTCAGCATTTAGCACCTCATATAGTTTTAAAAAATATAGTGCCTATAGATGTTAAAGTAATTCCTGTTCCTCATGCCTAAAAATCTGAAATATTTAGGTATGAAGTCCTTCCTGAGTATTTTAACATTTTTTTCCCTTTTTACTTGGTTTTTGTATAATTAGCCATTTCTTTATGCTTTGAAACAAAATTTTATATAGCCGTTAGTTACAAACTATTCCCATTCCTGATTTTGGAGAAAGGAGACAGGTTCTCTGTAAATGCCTCTTGTGGCTCAAGGGCAATGGGCACAGGTAAAGTTTCAGGGAGAATGCACACTGGCTTTTGTCTACTTAAGGCACGTTCATAACTGCCTGGTGATCCTAAGTCAGGTTTGGACTTTTCTTTAAACATCTGGACTAAAGTGTTGATGTGTGTGATTTCAAAGGAATACTCATTACTTGTAAAACCAAGAAACAGAAGAAAAATACACACTAAAATTAGAAACATAAAGCTTAATTCTTTTTATAAAAAAATACATTTATCCATAAAATATATGATCTAGCTTTAAGTAATATTTTAGTAAATTATTCCAGAGTTGGAAAATCCCAACCCATTACAAAGTAACTAATGTGTCCAGGCCACTGGGGCCACACCTCCATAAACAAGCAGTGGTGCCCTAGAATTCATCTCAGAATAGCTTGGTGGAATAGCTTTGAAATCTTGCAACCCATTTGGTATATTTCTCTGGGATGAAATCTTACCCATGCGAGAAATCCTGACTCCAGATGTTTTTTGAATGTGTGAATAGGCAGAACTCTAGATTCTGCGACTAACCACATGACAAGGACGACTGTGGGAGAGATGGTGGTGACTCAGTGTCGCCCTCCTCTCCTCAGGTGACGCCTCCAAGGAGGACATCGACACCGCCATGAAGCTGGGAGCCGGCTACCCTATGGGCCCGTTTGAGCTGCTTGATTACGTTGGGCTGGATACCACGAAGTTCATCATAGACGGTAAGGATGGACTTCTCTGTTGGCTTCTTTTCCTTGAGTTGAGGTAGTCTCTCTCACCTATGGTTACAATGCGTACTGAAGATGATTGATTATAAGGGGCCTTAGTAGACCTTCCAAAGTCCCGCTCCACCTGCTTAAAGATTCCATTTAATAGGTGGCAGGAGAAGGAAAATGTGACTGCCTAGCGTCTCCTCACAAGGCAACTTTTTTTTTTGAACCTCATTTTGAAATAACTATGGATTCACAGTTGGTATGGAATATAGCACAGATAGGTCCTGTATGCCCCTGTGGTAGTTTCCCCAGTGGTTCCATCTTTCACAAGCACAGTACAATAGCAAAACCAGGAAGTTGTCATTGGGACAGTTGTCATTCTGTCACACATGCTAATGAGTGACCTCCACTGCAGTCAGGATACACAGCCCTTCAAAAAAACTGCCTGTTTTACTGTGGTGGGAACAGAAGACACGGTAACAATAATTACTAAAGATGGACTACTGAACTTGAATGTAGCTCACGCTACCAGGTTTCAGAAAGAACACGTATTGGGAAGGAGCGAGGAGGTGTCTACTTGAAGCACGAGCTTTTGAATTTTATGAGTATGCAAAATACCAGTGGCATCAACTTCAGATTTTTAATATGTTCTGAAAGTTGTTTCTCTGTGCCACTGAGGGGGTCCCACCAGTGGGTGAATGGTTCTGTTTGTTCTTGGACCTGCAGCATCCGTGGTTTCCAGGAACGGATTGGATCAACAAGAGGCCCTGGTAGGGCCGGGCTTCAAGCTGTGCAGTGGGTAGTGGACACCTGTCCAGGACTGCGGCTGAGTCAGCCCAGTCCGCCTTCTGTCCCTGCTGTGTGGCCTGAGTGGCACTGTGTCCAAGGGGGCTCTCCCACATCACAGTGAGGACCCTTCTCCCTAAGCTCTACCTCTAAATTTGCCCTGGGAATGCTGAGGTGTAAAAGTAAATCCAGCACTTCATCCAAGCTTTTCCCTTCTCTCTGTAGGGTGGCATGAAATGGATGTGAAGAACCCCTTGTTTCACCCCAGCCCATCCTTGAATAAGCTGGTAACAGAGAATAAGCTTGGCAAGAAGACTGGAGAAGGATATTACAAACACAAATGACACACAGCTTCCCTGGCCCTGCGCAGAGCCCGTAAGCAGACACCAGCAGCCCCCAAGTGCCCGAGGGAAGGCTCTTTGGTCAGACCTCCTCTCACACAGCACAGTCTGTTGGATGTGCATTTTGATTATAATGTACCTAAAGTAATTACACCACTATTATTACAATAATAGCAGATTCCTCCACTGAGAACTAATTCCCTTAAGGTCTGCTCATTTCTGTGTATTTTCTGAAAAGCTTTATATCCTGGGTGCCTTGATGCATACATTTGTTTTGGACATTGTAGCCTGAATTCATTCTCTTGTAAAGGGGAAAGTGCTGTGTTCATCACTGCCACCTGGGCGACTCGCGAGCCATTGACACTCTGTGGCGAGTGTGACGTGCTGCGGCCCTTCTGAGACCATTGGCTGCCTGCAGCTTCAAGCCTCACCCTGCGTTACGGGCTCGCCTTACAGTGTTGTATCTATCCAGCCCAGGCTGCTGGATTGGTGGGAATATCTCTGTGCTCGCTTTGCAGGAAGAGGTTTCATTCACATCCAAAATCTGAATGAGTTCAGCTGTCTTCTTTTTTTGTGAGAAATCATTGCTGCAAACTGCTGAAAACTGACTCTAATAAAAATGCAATCTTTTAATCTGAAAATTTGAATTACAATAAACACATATAATTTAAAATCGAATAGGCTGAAATGGTCATAAAAGTAATGGTTGCTAATTCAAGCACAAACTATGCCCCATCTCCTTTGGCCTGTTGTTATTTTTTAAAGTGGCAGCGGTGGGGAAGGGAGGCAGGAGAAGCGTTTGTGTGTAACCCGCCTGCAGCTGTCACTCCAGATTTCTTACCAGTAAAGGAAAAAGGCACAGAAAACAATTTTTAAGGAACATCTGTTTCTTCTTTGCCAACAAAGAGAAACAGCATAACATAAGCTTCTTTTAATCATTGGCTTGGGAAAGTGTCTCCCAAGGTAGAATTTTGAAGTTGGAAAGACATCAGAAACTCTGTGGCCCAGTGGCCTCATTAAGAGAGCACTTAAGTGATGTGCCCAAGGTCACCAGAAATTTTGTAGCAGAGCCAGGACTAGAAGTAGGTTTGATGATAAAATTAAATACATAATAGCAAATCTGAACATCTCAAATCCAAACTTTCAAACAGGACTGTCCCCAAAATAGGCATCCTTGTTTGGCATCCTGGGTCACAGATTAATGGTTGAGTTTTTTCTTCCCTCCCTTCCATGATTAATTTTTATTACTAAAAAAATTTTATTTTATTTTGAGTCTAACTATAGCATAATGGGAAAATAAATAAGTGCACACAAACATTTCTAGCATACATGGAACTTGGTTAGGAAACTTTTAGGTTATTACAAAATGTTTCCTAATGAAGGAAAAGGAAGCACCTGTGATTCCATCAGTGAAGGTTGGCGGCCGCCTGTCCCTCTCAGGCTGGCTCTTGACCTCTGACACGAGTCCTGGGTTCCTTCTCCCTCAGACTGGAGGACCTGGGCCCTTGTCCTGGGAATGACCAGGTTCTTTCTTGACTACCAAGTTCCAGGAGAGAGAGCTCAGCAATGTGGCCACCAGCCTGCTGGGAAGTGAGGGTTGGGGCCACCCTGGGCTTTTTCTGACTGAGTTTTTTAAATGCATTTGTAACCTACAACAAGTCAAAGGCCTGGCCTCTGAACATTGTTGAGTCACTTTCATTTTTTTTTCCATGCATCACATTTGGGAAGAGGAAGAAATCGTGACCATCCTCCTCTTAAACACAGGGAGTAGCAGCAGCTTTCTGGGTCCCATGTTCTGGCTCTGCCTTGGGCTGTACAGCCGCTTCCCACCAGGCCCCATGGAGGGAAGGTGGGTCTCCTCAGCCGGTTCTCCACTTCCAAATAAGGACCAGCTGCTGCTGTTCGCTGTGTTTGCAAATGGCCTCGGCAAGATCCCTGAGGGTTTAGCTGTTCTTCAGTGTGTGACTGCACTTGTTCAGGAAAGGATCATCCAGGCCTGACTGGCCACCATTCCTCCCCTCCCTGAATTCTCCGAACAGCAGCCAGGGATCTTTTTTATTGGATTTTGCAAGTAACTACCAGGTTTTAGGTCAAGAGAACACTTCCACCTTTTCTCTTCCACCTGTACTCCCCTTGGTGGTATTTTTATTCCTATGTCTTTGTAAACTGAATTGTAGCCTTTTAATGTCCATAAGATTCACTATTAATAAGTTTCTTAGGGGCAAATGGTTGGCTAACTTCTTTTGTTGTCAGTTGTAAGGTGTATTTCCTGTAGGTGGCATAGCACAGGGTGGCCGGGTGGGCAGACCCTGGAACTCAGAAACTTGAGAATAAAAATCTGGTATAAAATGATTCCCACCTCGGTGCTATTACAGAGTTTTCTGACTCTAACATGTCAGCTTTCAGAAGCTCATTTGGAACTCCACCACTTATGGTTGGAGCGGGTAGAACTAACATGTTAGTAGTCACAGCTTATGCAACATAAGCTAATTACGCTTGGTTTGCAATTCCACTTTTCACACATTTGAAACAAGCTTTTGTCTATCCCACCTTGATTTTAATTCCTTCACATTTCTACGGTCTTGCCAATGGGTTTCAGCCCCCAGCAAGTTCACTATGGATTCAATGTGACCAAAGAAATCGACAGCAAAACTTCTTGGGGTGAAAGGGTTATACCCAACTTTATTTCCAGGTGGCAGGTCAGTCACTAGAATCCCGTTCACTCAGAGCGAGTCCGCGTGCAGCAAGCCGGTCTCTGCCTCTGGGCCTCTCTGCACAGCCGTCCTCTGGGCCTCTGTCCTTGACACTGCCACCACTCCAGCCTCTGCTCTGCTCTCCTGCAGCCTTGCAGCTCTGCCACCATATCACACACAGAGCACTGGGCAGAGCTCTTTATATAGAGTCAACAGCCATGTATTGCCCACAGGTTTGAAGTGAGCTAGTCAGCCAGGGCCAGGTGAGAATCCTGGCCACAGGAACTCTTCATTTTATCTACACTACCTAAGTAACTGTCTTGCCAGTGGGTTTCAGCCCCAGGCAAGTTGACAATGGATTCAATGTGACCAATGAAATTGACAGCAAAACGTTCTTTGGGGTAAAAGGGTTTATTACCCAGCTTGTTCTCCTGGCAGTAGGTTGAGCAGTAGTGTCTCTGCCTCTGCTCAGAGCACTGGGCCGAGCTCTCTATGTAGTGCAATAATAGCTTATTGCCTAAAGGTGTGGAAGTGGTAGCCTAGCAACAGGCCAGTTACGTCATCAAGTGGTTTAAGTTCAGTGAGGATCCTGGCCATAGGAACCCCAACTTCCCCACGAACTAACCGATTAAGTCTACTAAAAATACAAGGTGTGGCTATAATTTTGTAGGACTGATTTTCTTGTAAACAGGCACTGATGCTACATAAATAGTAATCTAAAAAATGCTTTAAGCAGTGGAAGCATTGCTGTATTCTCAACCCATTTGGTTGTATAAATTCTGTCTTTTAAGATAAGATCTATGGTAGAACAAATTTTAACTCCTGAAAGAAAAATCTCATCACCTATACTAATTCTATTAAATATTTTACTTAAAATCACTGTAGGTGTTGCATAATTAATCGGCATAGATTACTAACACCAAGGGCTTTGGAATTAAACAGACTTGGGTTCTAGTGTTACCTGCGCTCCCCTGTGCCTGTGTGTCTTGCCAATGGGTTTCAGCCCCGGGCAAGTTCACTATGGATTCAGTGTGACCAAAGGAATCGACAGCAAAACGTTCTTGGGGTGAAAGGGTTTATTACCCGGCTTGTTCTCCGGTGGTAGGTTGAGCACTAGTGTCTTTGTGTCCGTGCAGAGCACTGGGCCAAGCTCTCTATAGCACAATAATAGCTTATTGCCTACAGGTGTGGAAGCAGCAGCCCAGCAATAGGCCAGTTACATCATCAGGTGGTTTAAGTTCAGTGAGGATCCTGGCCACAGGAACCCCAACTTCCCCACACTCCACCCCTTCAGGATTCTCACCTTACAATCTACACACTTTCAATCTTCCACAATGGTCCCTGTGTGAGAAAGCTGGAGCACTGTAACCAGATTCCACAATAGCAACAGAGAATAACAACAACTTAAGAGATAATAAAAATTAAGATACAGCAAGATTTTGATACAAAAATAATAATCCTCAAGCCAGAGGAGGTTTCTAATAACAAAAATTATAATAATTCTCAAGCCAGAGGAAGTTCCCAATCCACAAAGACTTTAAGGGTGATAAGAAAAGTTTTAATGCCACCAACATAGGTAAATCTTGTCCATCAGGTAGGGTGCATGCAAAAGAGTGGTCCTGTGATAGGACTAGCAGGAAGGGGGTCCCTTCCAGGTCTAGTATACCATACTTTTACTCCTCTACCCATGGGGGTTACTGAAGGGTCTATATATAGTGCTACTAGAGGTGCATGCACTGGCCATAATGATAAAACAAAACTCCCCGGTAAGATGCTCTTACCTTCTGGCCGTTCAGAATATACTACTGTGACCTTTGGCGGCCACTCTGCTGTTATTCCAGAAATACACAGTGGCCAGCTTCCAGACCTTGTCCCCAAGGTGCCAGGAAAGCCAGCCATTCTTGGTCCATGTGTCAAAAGGTCCAAGGCTACGTCCACTCAATGGAGTCTCCGGGGTTCAGTGCAGTTGGTGCTGGCAGCAAGATGTTATTCTGGTGGCCAAACCTCGGCTTCAGTGATTCTTCCTTGGTTTGTACTTGCAGTTGTATGGGGAAGGCAGCCATATGTGTTAACATGTCTACAGGGCTCAAAGCTCCCTTTCAGGGTCTCATTCAAACACCGTAGTACGGTCCATAAGCGGACTGACCATCCCCGCAGACTATTGGTATCTGACTTTAGTCCGGATATTAACAAGCCATTGTGCCTCTCATGCCTGCTGCAGTAGGATTGTATGGCACATGAAACTTCCACTTGATTCCCAGCTGTCGTACCCATTCTTGAAGTGTATGTCCAGTAAAATGGGTGCCCTGATCACTCTCAATTACCTGTGGTTGGCCATAGGCAGCAAAGAGACGCTCCAGGTCTCTTTTGGTTGCCTGCTGGTCTGCACAACGGGTAGGAAAAGCAACCAGAAGTCCAGTAGCTGTGTCCACACAAGTCATGGCATACCGATATCCTTCTGACACAGGTAGAGGCCCAATATAGTCTATCTGCCACCTGACGAGGGGTATAGACCCCTTAGCTATTGTCCCATGTTGCTGTGGAACTCGTTGTAAGTCTCTTTTGGAGCACACGACGCACTCCTGCTGGGCTCTACTAACTTCTTCGAAGGTCAAAGGCAAGCCCCACCGACGGGCTACAGCCCACATTGTCTTTTGCCCCGCATGCAACAAATGCTGATGTAGCCATTGGGCTACATCAGAGGCAGTCTTTCCTTCTAACCAATGTATCTGGGCCAATTTATCTGCCTCATCATTTCCTGGAGATGCCAGTGGCAAATGACCTGTCACATGGTATACTGTAATTATTTTAGTCTGATCACAGGCCCATAAGTCTTGCCATAATTCTTGCCCCCCAAGGGGTTGGTGATCAACCAGCCAGTTGGTATGGTACCAAGTTGGTAGCCATAGGGTAAAGCCCTGATAGCCCAGCTGTCAGTGCAACTATAGGGGAGGGCTCCTGGCTGATCACAAGACATACAGCCTGCAACTCTGCCTGTTGGCTGCTCTTCCCCTCACCATCTTCCATCCATATTGTCTCAGTCTTAGGATGGAAAGCTATGGCCCTCCATTTTGGGGGCTGCCCATGGCTGGAGCCATCTGTGTACCATGCATCTTTGGGTATAGGAGCTCTTCCCTCCCGATAGGGACTCTGCTACTAATGGTTCAAAAGCAAGTTCTTCCTGCTTTTCACTAGTATACGTCACCAGCCCCAACAAGCTTTGGAGTTCTTCACTCAAGGGGCTACTAGAGACGGCACTATGCTGCTGTAGGTAAGCACCCCACTTGGCTAGTGTGGGTGTTTGTGCCACACCACACTAATCCCTGGCTTTTGGGTCCAGTCTCATACCCACCCCAAGATGGGATAGGTGGTTATTACCTTTATCAGGGCCATTCCAGTAATGGGTTCTGTAGCCAGCAAGGTGTGATACACAGCAGCCAGTTGTTTTTCTATCAAAGTGTATCATACCTCTGCCCCCTTCCAGAGTTGTGACCAGAATCCAACAGGTTGGCAACTTCGTTCAGGCCACTCCCAGAGACCCCAGCCATAACCATCTTCAATGACATGAACATCCAGCTCACAGGGCCTTGATGAGTCTATCACACTCAAGGCCTACACGGCCTTGACTGCCCATTTTGCTGTAGTAAAGGCAGATGCACATGTCTCATCCCAGTCCCACCTGATGCCCTTTCGTACTAACCAGTATAAGGGCTTCAGAATTTGCTCCAAGTGTGGGATAAACACTCTCCAGTAGCCTAGAAGACCCAGAAATTCCTGTAGCAATGTTACAGTTGTGGGGGTAGGAAAGGCCTGGACTTTGTCTATAACTGCTTCTGGTATAACTTTGGTCTTACCGGACCAGACGACCCCCAAGAATTTAACAGACAAATCAGGTTCCTGAACCTTGGTGCTGTTCACAGCCCATCCTCTGCCTCCTCTGTAAATGTTGCAGCAGTCTAGGTGTTGCACGTTCTAGATCTGAAACAGAATCGGACATGAGCATGACATCATCAATTTAATGGTACAGCCACACTGTTGGCGGTTTCTCCCATGTAGCCAAGTCCTGGGCTACAAGTCCATGACACATGGTGGGGCTGTGGAGGTATCCCTGTGGGAGGACGGTGAAAGTCCATTACCATCCTTCCCACATGAAGGCAAACCATTCCTGACTTTCCTGCTCAATGTCAATGGAAAAGAAGGCATTAGCAAGATCTACCACATAATGGTATGTTCCTAGTTCATGGCTGAGGGTATCCATCAGGCCTGCAATAGAAGGGACAGCAGCATGCATGGGGGTATGACCTTATTCAGTTCTCTGTAATCCAGTCATTCACCAGGAGCCATCTGGCTTTTTTTACTGGGCACACTGGGGAATTGAAAGGACTATGGGTGGGCTTTATAATACCCACCTTTTCCAGCTCCTGGAGAGTTTCTCCAATCTCTTTATGCCCTCCAGGTAGTTTGTATTGTTTGGTATTAGTCACCCGCTGAGGCACAGGCAAAGCTATGGGCAGGTGCCTAGCATGTCCCCTCAGAACTGCCTTCACCACACGTACTCTCAGTCTGAACTCACCTGCAGGGGTTTGCAGCCATAAACCCTGCAGGATATCAATCCCCAAAATATACTCAGGGATAGGAGATATATACACAGTATACTCTTTTGGGGGGGAAGATGGCCTATTCCCAAAGGGATTTGGGCTTTTTTCACCCTGATAGCCTTCCCCCTGTATCCATCTATGATAGTGGGAGTCCCAGGGAACCACTCAGGGTTACCATGAATCAGTGAACATTCAGCCCCTGTGTCCACCAGAGTCAGGACACGTTGTATGTTCACTGGGGACCAATAGATAGCTATTTCAACATGTGGCTTCCATTCCTCCCCTGTTCCCTCAGGGCAGATACCTTGACCTTCCCCTCAGTATAACCGTGTTCCCCAATCACCTTCCTGTGTGAGCTCAAGTGAGGTCGGCTCGTTCTCCAGCAGGAAGTCTTGCAAACACACCGGCCAGACTCGTGGCTCTGTCTCTGACCTCTGCCTCTTTGGCCTTAATGGCTGGAACTGCTGCTCTGGTTTCAGCTGTTGCCATTGCTTTAGTAAGATCCTATTTGACTTCCCATCTAATTTCCTTCCATCTGCTCCCACATCTGGGTCCTCCTAACCTTCATGGGGCCCTGTAAATTCTTCTTGTGAGTAACAGGTCTTATTTCTTTCTGGATTCTCATTGCTTCTGCCTCTCCTAGGTCTGCTACTGCATGTGTCACCTCGCTTATGGGCTGCCCTAAGTGAGGGGAAAGAATGGCCACTAGAGACCCAAAGAGGGATGTAGGAGCCATTTGAAGTACAATATTTCTCATCCCTATAGTGAAAAATCTCTTCATCTGGGCCATAATTGTCTGGACTATAGATGGCATTTCTTATGCCTAGCTCTCATAGCACCTGTTGGAGTTCAGCATATGTCTGCCACCTAACAGGAGAGGAAGGCAGATCACCCAGATTGGGCCACACAGCACGAAGTGTAGCCATAAGCCAATCGACGAGGGAGTGACTCCCTGGGGTCTGATGTGCATTTTGTAATCGCCGCCTCAAGGTGGGCTGCACTGTCAGGGAAGTCAGCTTTCCCATCCATCTCTGATCCCGACAGAACAATTCCATCCACCCCTAAGTTCCACAACCAGCCTGAGTACAGGGGTGGACCATAGAGACCTCCACGACCTGGGGAGGGGGGTTGCTCCTCTCCTTGGGGAACTTTCAGCTGCTGGGTCTTTATTTTCTTTACAACCACTGGGCATGCTTTCAATACAGGAGGCGCCAGTGCCTCCGGCAACACCCCTTCATCCTTTCCCAGCTCCTCCATTTCTGGGGCTGATGGCACCTTTCTCTCCCCTCTCCCGAGGGCCTCCTCTGCTACAACCTTTACCTTTTCTACTGTGCCTTGCAGCAATGCTAGCTCAGTTTTCAGAGGCTCTCTTACCTTTAGCTCAATGCTTCGCAGCTGTTCTTGTGCCACCTCCACCTGTGTGTCCCTCAGGAGTTTGTCCTTTTCCTTGATGGCCTCTTCCTCCTTCAGAACACCTGTCAGCGCTGCCTTCTCATCTCCAATGGCACCTTGCTGCCGGTGCTCTCGTGCTACCTCCTCCCACATCCAGGCCATCTCCTTCCTCGGAGTCCACAGAGGTTTGCAGCTCACATTCTTGTGCTGCCCTTGCAACAATGTCACTTCCCTCCTCAGGGAATCTACTGAAGTCTGCAGCTCGCGTTTTTGCGCCACCGTTCCTTGGGTCTCCTCTGTAGACCTTTGTAAGACTGTGAGAAGCAGCCAACCCATAGTCCCCGCTGCCTCCCGGGCACTCTGCTTCTCAAAGGATCTTCTTACCATACCAAGGGCCACCCCTACTGCCTCAGGTGTCACCTCCACTTGCCTCCAGTCCTGGGGTGGAGCCCAGTCCTCTAGGAGGCAAGCCACCTCAGGCCACATACCCACTGGGGGACGATCCGCTGTTTCCCCATTCACGGGGGCAGCCCGCTGAAGCAGCCCTCTCATAAGGGCAGCATGTCTTTTCCCTTGGTCAACAGTGAACCCTGCCGACTTTTGCCAATTGTCTTGCCAATGGGTTTCATCCCCAGGCAAGTTCGCTATGGATTCAGTGTGACCAAAGAATCGACAGCAAAACGTTCTTGGGGTGAAAGGGTTTATTACCTGGCTTGTTTTCCGGAGGTAGGTCCGAGCACCAGCATCCCTACCTCCACGCAGAGCACTGGCCCGAGCTCTCTATATAGCACAATAATAGCATATTGCCTACAGATGTGGAAGCGGCAGCCCAGCAACAGGCCAGTTACATCATCAGGTGGTTTAAGTTCAGTGAGGATCCTGGCCATAGGAACCCCAACTTCCCCACACTGTGTAACTGCGGACTATCCGTTTTCTGGATAAATCTGGTAGAATGGGCAGAAGAGTGGTACCTGACCCTTAGGTTTGTGGAGCCCCTCATGAGATGATGGGTATCAGGTGTTGAGCACTCCGCTGCCAGTAATAGGCTAGGTGGGACCCACCTCCCGCCTCTGCCCGGTTGAGAAGGAAGCGCGGTTCTGAAAACCTCCAGGCTTCCCCAAGGCCCAAACAGTTCGCACACGCGGCAGCAGGCCGAAGCTGGGGATCGGTCCCATCCTGTGAAAGTCTTAGACGGTAAGGGCCCGTTGGGCCCGCGCTGCCCGCTGCTGCCGGGAGGGCCGTGGCGAGCCTCCGGAGGCGCTGGTCGGGCTGGTCCGCAAAAGGAGCGGCCGGGCTGCCGCCAGTGAGCCGGGGAGGCGGCTGCTGCACGGGTAGGTTACATTTTCTGGGCAATACACTGGATGATTTAAGAACCTGGGGAGAAAGCAAGTACCCAGGAGCGCCGTGCCCAATACTCTCCTAACCCGCGGATTTCGGGAGGTGGCGGTACGTGGACACTGGGAAACGGAGACCTCCAGGCGCCGTGTGCGGGCCGGGCCGGCGCGGCGACGCGCGGGCCCCCAGGCCGCAGGTCCGCGGAAAAGGCCACCTGTGCCTAGGCAAGCGGGTATTAGAGGGAAATCCTCCTAGGTTAAGAATTCTGCCCCCAGCTACTTCCTCACAAACAGCCGCCTGACTCCGCAACACCAGGTGGAGCCGACGGGAGGCACAAGCCGCCCACCCAGCGCGGGGAGGAAGTCGGCTTGGAGGCAGCCTTCGGCCCGGCGGCGTGCAAGTCTGAGCCCCGAGAGCCTTGTCCCGGAGCCCGGGGCATTGTGGGGGGCGCCCTAGGGAAGGCGGATTTCAGCGTCCGGAGCCGGCGGCAGTGGGCTGGCTGAGGGGTGGTCCTGCGGCAGCAGGAACCTTGAACTTACCCACACGCTCCTGGCCTGTGAACAGAGGGCGCGCGCGCTCGTGTAGAGAGAGTCGCAGCCCTTTGGCCTCACGGTCGATCTGTCCGCTGGCGCAGTGTTCTTAAGTCACTGACCTATGGTAAGGGTGTTAACGCGTCAATTTTCTCTTGTCCTTCCTCCGGGTTAAGTCTTTTGTTATCCGGGTTGACTAGTGTCTAGTGTTCTCCTGCAATCACAGCTAAGCCCCAGTGCTGGGAGGCGGTGGGGGGCCGCTGTCTCATTCAGGGGCCTTCTGTTCTCAGCGCCCTGCCGCTCCGGCCCACCACAGCCTCTCTGTGACCTGCACCCCTTGCTTCTGATCACCACTTGAAATTCCCCACCCTTGCATCCCGAGAGACATTTCTAGGATGCAAAGACTGAAGAGAGAATAGCAACCACTGTCTTAAAAGTTTCAGAATAAAAGCTGGAGTGGCCACATATTAAACATGTCACATTCAGGGTGAAAGCTCATGAAAATGGGCCAGTTTTTTCAAGGGCAGCCTGGAGGAACGTGGAACTGGAGCAGGCCCAGCAGTGCCAGATGCCAGCATTTGGGAAACATGAGACTGTCCAGCAGGCACCGCTGGGCTTCTGTCAGGTCTCGCCTTGGGAGCACTGAAGGGCGGCTCTCGAGCTGGGCATGGAGGGCAAGCTAGATTTTAAAACCGTGTGTTACCTTTCTCCAGTTGAGCAGTGGGTATCTGAACGAACTTTGAAAGGACTGTGCAACAAATTTGGGGGGCTCCATTTTACTTTGGTTGCTTCATGCCTTCTTCCTGATGGGAGAAAATACTACAGCATAGAACATAATTCACTGGGTTCCACTGAGTTCAAATTCTGAGTTACGTTTAAAGACCACGGAAAGAAGCTTACTGTACAAATTCCATTGCGACTATAAAGAGAAAAGGTTGTGTGATTAAGTCTGTTTACATGCAGGGGTCTCATTCCATCTGTCAAATGATAAAGTTTTCTACCAATTTCTCTCATATATGTAGTAGAGATAAAAATTTTAACTTAGCTGGTTTCATCTCAAGCTATTATATTTTAAGAAAAACATTTCATGAACCTATCAGTGCAGATGATCAATAAAATCCAGACTCTGCTCCCTTTTGTATAAGCATTTCCTCGATCTTTGATCCAAGACATTGGTTAGTCCTGGTTACCAACTGCTTCCATGGGCAGAAGAAATCTATGTGCTATGGCTGTAGGTAATCCAAAAACAAAATATTTTTACACTGAAGAAAAAAATCATGTTTAATAACAAACTATAAGACAGTTTAAGGGAAAATTCATTTATTAGTCTTTCCCTATGTGCCGGTGTCTCCCTTGCTTACCGCTCACCGTACTTGGTGGCCGTCAGTGAAAGCCCCGTTTCGCCCACGGGGAGGTGTGCTCGGGGCGTTCAGGGCGTGGCCCCCACCAGTGGCGGAAGCGGATGTGGTCCAGCTCCATGCGACTCCATGCCTGGGCTTGCTCCACCATGCCTCCTTCCCAATAGAGGAACCTGTTTAATTTTAAAGTCTATATTACTACTTGGGGAGGAGGAGGCTTGTACACTATAGCAAATGCTGAGTGACCAGTCTTACAAACAGTAAACCTACTTGTAGTTACTTCAGCATGGCCGGCTGGCTGGTGCTTGGGAAGAAGGCACTGGATGAGTGCATCCATCATGAGGTACTGGTGTACAGTGGCCACGATACTATTGATGATAAACAATATTAGCATTATTTCTTCAACAAAGGCAAGTAAGTAAACAGCCAGTTCTCGCTTGAGTACTTCAAGCTTTACTAAAACTTACTTTATATTATCTAACACATATAAAGTTCTAGTTTAGGTTGATTCATGCTAGTTATGTTGATTTTACATAGCAGCCCATGGTGCTTCTTTGCTCCCTCAGAACCACTCCTAGCTGCAGAGTAAGAGCACAGAGGTTTCCCCTGAGAGTTGCAGTGTAGAGTAGCAGCTTCCAAACTGGTGTCCACTAAGTGACGGCCATACCACCAGTGATCTTATTTTTTCCATGATACACTTATGCAGCATTTAGAACCACAGCTTTCTATTAGTAGTAAGATGCTTACCTGCACTCAACTGTTCCTGCTAAAAAGCAGTCAAATTTTCATATATGTATATTCCTAGAAGTTAGGATTCTTTCTTTTTTTTTGAGGTACAATTCACAGATAAGTTTTAGGTGTACTACATAATGATTTGTATATATTGCAAAATGACCGCCACAATAGTTAATATCTGAGAACACACAATTCTTTTTCTTGTGATGAAAACTTTTATGATGTAAGCAACTTTCAAATATGCAACAGTATTATTAACTATATTTACTTAAGTTAGTATTATTAATCATATTTATTATGCCACCCATGTTGTACATTGCACCTCCAGGATGGACTTACTGTACAACTGGCAGTTTGTAGCTTTTGACCCCTTTTATTCCTTTTGTCCACCTCCCCATTCCTGCTCCCCCCAAGCCTCTGGCAACCTCCAGTCTGTTCTCTGTAGCAGAGTTCAGGGTGTTTCTTTTAGAGTCCAAAGAAAAAGTAAGACCATACAGTATTTGTCTTTCTCTGTCTTATTTCATTTAGCATACTGCCCTCAAGGTCCATCCCTGTTGTTTCAAATACCAAGACTTCCTATTTTTCTCATGGCTGAGTAATATTCCTCTGCATGTGTGTGTATGTGTATATACACGTATACATCATTTTCTTTATCCATTTGTTGAACACTTAGGTTGTTTCCATATCTTGTTATTGTAAATAACACTACAGTGAACATGGAGATGGATATATCTTTTCATGTTTTACTGTTTTCATTTTCTTCGGGTAAATACCCACAGATGGAATTGCTGAATCATACAGTATTTTTTTTTTTATTTTTTGATGAAACTCCATACTGTTTCCCATAGTGGCTGCACCAATGTATTCGCACCAACAGCGCAGGAGGGTTCCCTTTTCACTACATCCTCACCAACAGTTGTCTTTTGGTTGGTGACCGTGCTGACCAGTGTGAGGTGATATTGTGGGTTTGACTTGCATTTCCCTGATGATTAGTGAAATGGAGCATCTTTGATGGACCTACTAGCCATCTGTATGTCTTCAGTAGAAAAATGTCAGATCCTCTGCCCATATTTTTAATTGGTTTGTTTTTTTTCTATTGAGTTGCATGAATTCTTTATATATTTTGGATATTAACCCCTTATCAAAACTAAAATTTAGGTTTCACAGGGCAGCTTTTAAAATTCCCCAGGTTTCCATGAGTGAAAGGGTGCCTTCTGGGGCAGAAGTAGTAAATGTAATTTGTAGAACAGCTACTCTGTCATGAGGAATTTAAGTTCCTCTTTTCTGTCAGAACCATGCATTACTCCCTCATGGCTTTTCTCCTTTAGGAGGAAAGCCACACAGACATCTTGTTATTGCTCACAGGCCCCTGATTAGAGGTTTCCATATTGTTGCATCCATAGAACAAATGATAGAGGAAAAAATTGCTGTGCTTGGGACAGCTGTAGTTGTGAAACCATTCAAAGAGCCCCATCAGACAACCAGCAGCCCTAGCAACCAAACTAAAACCCAGGGGAAACACCCATTTGTAGGGCCGGTGGACCAGCTGGGACCTCAGAGAAAGGCCCCCTGAAGGAAGGCCCACCCAGCCTCCCTCTCTTGGTATACAGTTCAGCTCTGAACTTGCAGGGAAGGGAGCCAAAAATGCTCCCAGATAAAACAGCAGCAGCTGCTGGAGGAGCGTCTCTCTGCTTGCAGACGCCCAGGAGGGCTTCCCTTGGTCCGTATCTCTGGGCAACTCTGGACCTCCCTTCCCCAGCACTGCTGCCTGCGAAAAGCAGGATTTGGGCAGAATGGTCCAGGAATGAGCACCATGCTGTGATGTGAAAGTTACTTGGGAAAAGCTGTCCTGGAAGAAATACAGCAAACTAGGGGAGAACCAATTTGTGGAAGGAACAACTAGCTAAGATGATCCAAACAACCAACCCATTTCTTCAACATTCTTCACTCATTTTTTGTGTCATAAAAATGTAGGAGGAGGAATCGAGGAGAGAGGACTTGAGCCAGCTTCGGCAAGGCTGTCTCAGCTTTATAGCCTTGCTCTCTATTTGCTGAACAGACTTAGACTATTGTTTCTAAGATCCAGAATGTGTTCCATCAATGTGTTCATAACTTTTTCTTCCAAAAAGGTTAACATTTAAATATTACCTCCTACACCATTTTGGTGAATTTTCTAGTTAACTCTCACAAAGAGCATGGTGACAGCTTTAGACAGGTTTGACTCTTTGGTTTACATACATTAAATAAATTCAGATAATTTTCAAATGAACATGCAAGCTTTATAATAGCTAGATCTCCTGAACATAATAGACATTTCCTCTGGTTCAAGTTTAGGACTAAATGAAGGGGAATTGGAGAGGTTCCAGAGGATGTTAATGAAAATGATTAAAGGGCTGATGATGAAAGGTTCAAGGAATTGGGATTATTTAGCCTGGAGAATAGAAATTTGAGGGGTTATTTAATGGCGATCTTCAAGTACAGTATGCAGAGGGTTATTACAAGTGTGGTAGCCAGCTGTTCCCCAGCTGCATTGAAGGTCGGAAAACAACAGAACTAGAATTTCAGCAAAGGATTTTAAGTTATACCAGTGGTATCAGTGGTTCCCAAACTAGCTTAAGGGATGGAAAACCATGAAATATTGATGTTTAAACTTAAAATGTAGTTTTTGCTAGCTCAGATACCAACTTATATATACTAGTATAACAAAAGTTTAGGGGAGAATTGTGGAATACAAACTCAAAATTGGGAAAATGTTGACTTTGGGGAGATAAGAGGGAGTTAAAGCCTTGCTTCAGCATGCGGACAACCTTTTTGGGGGAGCCCTGTTTGCGAACCGGTGAGCAACAAAGACGAGGGTGTTTGAGGTGCTCGGGAAGGGGGAGAGTCCCTCCCATCTGACTCGTGGTGACACTCTTCCCTGTGGCCCTGATTTGTCTCTGTCCTGGGAGAGGAGGAGGTGGGGCCCAGGACAGACCAGTGCTTTGAGGATTGACAGGGGAAGGTGCCTCTTTACAGAAGGTGTGGGCCTGCCTGTTCCTGGAGCCCCCTGGATGGCAGCAGCCCCCTGATGTGGACAGACTGGCTCTGGCCTGGCCTATGGCGTCAGTTCAGCATTATCAACTCTGGATCCCCAGAAACATCACTCTTTAAAAAAATAACACTTTTAAAAAATGTTTTATTACAAAGCTTCTTTTAAAAAATGCTCAGCACGTAATTCAAACTGGAATGACAAATGTTAGATGACAGGTTTGGGCAAAGGCTGTGCCTTGCTGTTTTTAAAAAAATGGGTACATCAATGCTTATTTTAACAACTGGCATAAAATTCCACTAACAGGCTAATAAAAAGATACAAATACAGAACATTTAAAGTAATAACAATTCAAGTGCTGGGCTTTTTACAACAAGGGGGTGAGAAGGAAAGAAATGAAGATTCACTGCAGACTGGTTTGTGGAAAGTATCTGTTACGGTTTACTATTTAAAAAAAGAGATCAGAAGAAAAACAAAAATGAAATCAGACTGCCGACTGCTACCAACAGAGTGGATTTGGCTGTTACATTTATTTAGCTCTATCAAACACCTTACAAAAATGGAGAGGCCACTATTTGTTACAGGTAATTCACAGAGAAGCCACTTATCAGACAACATACTGCTCAAGAAAAGAAGGCTTCTTTTCATTTCATTTTTATTTCAGACTTTTCCAGGTCTTTAAATTTTACTTAAAAGCTCATAGCTAGCAAAATATACAAGAAGGTTAAAACTAAAAAGTGTAAATTAAAAAAAATTCAAGTTTAAAATAAAAAAGCATACATAAGATTGATCCTTTTGCACTGTTAAATAAAAGCTTTGGGAGAAAGGAGAAAGAAATGTGGAGACAGAAAGAGGGAACTCTTCCCCGAGTGCCCCCTGGGGGTGCTGATGGTGCGCTGGCTGCTGGCTCCGAGGCTCACAGGAGCCTGAGGAGCCGAGTTACTGTCCTCGCCTGCAGATTACAGGTCTGGATGCGAGATGCCCTGGGACGTGCCCAGCAGAGAGGAGGAGAGGAGAGCTGCTCAGCCACCCTGGGGCCTGCTAGCATTCTCATGTGCTTTTTTATTTTCTTTGACAAAACCTTCTATGCTTTATTTTGGAACTCGGCTCTTAGCAATAGATGAAGGGGGTTTGGCAGTGATTGTCTTTAGGGATCAGGGTCTTTAGCAGTGACCTCAGGGTGAAGTTGGTGTCGATTCTCCTTGGAGTCGACTGGGCAACCCTGGAGACAGTCTCGGTTTTCAACAAGCTTCCATCTCCAGAAGAGGTCCCGGGGCCACCGTCTTGGCTTTGCATGTTGGGAATGTGCTTCGTTTTCCACCTCAAGAAGGAACGAATAACATGCTGTTAATGTGACTTTGCCACAGGCTTTTAAATGATTTTTACCTCTTCTGCATACAGCACATGTCTTAAGATACTTGCACTTAGTTAATCTGCTTTGTTATTTGGCAGTGGCTTAAAAGGACTGCCCTATGGTAGCCCGAACCCTGAGACTGCAGCAGAGAGTGAGAGTAGGTGCACTTTATTGAAATGTTTGTTTTGGTTCCACGTGTATGTACATATATACATCCTGGGATGTGAGATACATTTAATACTTTGGGTCGTGGTTAAAAATAAAAACACCAGTCTGCCAACTACCAGGATGGGATGGCCAAACATGACGGAACGGCACACCAGAGGAAGACCTGTCATTCTGAAGTGTCAGTCTGTTCAGCCCATGTGCAGAGCCCCTGTACGACCTTACCCAGGACTGAGCCCACCAACCACTCCCACAGCAGCCCATGCAAGCAGGGATGTGCTCTGGTCACTCATATCCAGTCTGAGGTGCCTCTCCATTTTCCCCAAAGACTATAATTCTCAAGGTATTTTTCCTTCATAATAATTACCTTCCCTCCTGTTACCCCTGGGATGTACACTCCACAAGTATTTAACTAATTGTCAGATATTGGGGATTCTCCTTTTTGTAAGTTATCAGCAACTCCCAAAAGCTTTAATGACCTAAAGATTTTTTGAAGTGATTGAAAATAAAATCTAACACTGTAACAAGATGAGACAGCGACAAAGGGAAAGTGAGGCACCCGAAGCTCAGGTCTCCACTCAGATTGCAGCTGCCTCGTGCAGCTGCAGGGCTGCCAGAAGCCACCTACCCCCACCTGGATGCCTGAGGGCTTCAGATGAACCCCAGCTCTGAGCTTGTGGGGTCCTTGTTACGAGTAGAAGTTTCCTTTAAAAAACTAATTCTAAATAATACCGGATTCCTTTATGTTTTTATTTAAGTGAGTGGAAAGAGACATTAGAGGAGAAGAGGAAGCTTTGAAATAGTTTAAGAATGACAACTAAGCTCTGGATGGCAAGTGACAGTCCACAAAGTGCTGCTCACGAGAGGAAGTGGTGTGCGAATGGGCAGGCGAGCCCGGCAGTGCCAGGGCTGCGGGAGGACCAGCTCCGCGCGCAGGCGGTGAGCCCGGTGGGCCCGGCTAGCGGCCGCTGTTAGCCAAGGCTGGTCATACCACGCTACCACCTGCGCCGGCCCCTAACACAAGCTGGACTCTGAAGAGACTGTGTATCTGCGTAACTACTGAAGAAACAAAACAGAACAAAAACAAGAAGTCACCCACAGAGTGTTGGCACCTGAGGTGGTCTTCAATGACTATTCCAATTTCTATTCTTCCACAAAATTAACCTCTCCCCATTTAACAGGAAATCACCCACTCACTGTGGTTTTAAAAAATTAAGTAGAGATCCTTCACACCGGAGGATCGCACTGCTCTGAAGGCCCCTACCTTTCCCAGGAGAAAGGAACAGAGTCTGGACGGTGAAGGTGCTTCCCACGTGCCTACCCCCCTGCGAGTCTGCAGCGCGGCTTCTGCACGGGCTGGTCCAGGCTGCTCCTCCTGGGGACGCACACGGCGTTGCAGCCCTGCGCTCGGAGCTCACAGCAGCAGGACGCAAGGGCTGCGATTCAGAACCGACTGGCCCTGAGCAGCGAGGAGTGCCTGCTACTGGAGACAGCCTTCCCCGGCCCAGCTGCAGGCTGGCCCCGGGGTCCTGCGGCCAGGACAACCTCCGCGGGCCGCCCCGGTCCCCACTCCCGCGCGGGGCCCGACACCTCCGGTCTCACACCCAGCGCTGCGGCTCACCGACCATGCTCTCCGCTCCTCCCCTCACCCCAAAATGCCTTCTTCTCCTCCCATCCTGAGCTGGGCACAGTAACATAATTATTAAAACAAACTTGGGGCTATTTACAAGGATAAGACGTTGCTCTCTCCTAATAAAGCCATTTCTTTCCATAGCCACATTTCTCACTGTCTGACAAACCCGAGAAGTCCGTTTCAGAGATCCTCTGTACAACTGCCGGCCAAAAAGGGACTCATCCCCATCCAGGATGCTCTCCTAGTGGTGTGACCAGTACTTAAACAAATTGGCAAAGAAATTCTGTCAAATACTGCAAACTGAATCCGGTTGCTCCTTTTAAATACAGGGTTGTCAGAGCAGACCAAGTCTTACCTCCAAATGAGGGAAATGAGAGCCTTACAAGTATTCCTTTACAGACATAAAACAAGTCCAATTAAAATTCTTTTCGAGAAACCACAGGCATGAGGCTTCGGAGACTGGAGACTTCCCACATCTAAGGCTTTGCTGGGGGGCTGTGGCTGGGCCAGGCGAGGCGAGGCGAGCCCCGCGACCCAACCCGCTAGTGAAGCCGGTGCGATCCAAGCCCCCAGTTACTGCTCCTGCTACAAAGGGTGTGGGGCGCCCTGTGTGCAGTAAGCTGGGCCCCTCTGGGCACCACCGGGGGGACGGCCAGACTGTTTAGCAGTGGAGACTTTGGTGCTGCCCCTCACCATGCAGCTGAAATCCTGAGGCTCTCCTGGACCAAACTTCAATCTTGACAAAATATCCCACTAATCAAATGGAACCAGGAACACAAATGGGCAGGGCCCCTTATTAAGAACCCAAGTGATAAAGGGAAATCTGAAAATTTCAAGGATGGACCTGGTTCTGGGAGGTAAATAGCCCTAATTCTGAGGCGCCAAGAATTTCTAGGCCTGGATGCAAAAGTACACAGAAGGAAAGGGGGAAAATTCCTTCTTCAAAAGAACAAATAAAATATTCTGTTGGCAGCTGAGCGCCCCAGTCCCCTTGCCCAGGCTGTCCTCTGGCAGCAGAGGTCAAGGAAGTTCCCAGTGTAGCTGAGGAAGAGAGAGGGCCCATGCAACCCAGGACTCACTGGGGCAGCTCAGCAGCAGAGCAGGTCTGCAGGAGCCACACGTAAAGACCAACACCCCCACCCCAAACCCCCCGCCCCTGTATCATGTACTATTACTTCCTGGTTCAAAAATGGTGAGGAGCCCAAGATGGGATGGGATTAAAGGTCCTTCCTCCCCATCCCCAGTGTTACTAAGAAGCAGGAACTTTAAAATGTTCTTTGTTTTGACATGGGATTTGGGGAGAGAGTATCAGGTCAATGCTGATAGGTGAATCCAGGCAAAGGCTAACTGCATAAACTGCTTCCCAGCAGCACTCCCCACACCCGTGCCAACTGCCCAAGTTGTTCTGCCTTGCCTCAGGGCAAACTGACAAAAGCCTGTTATTTTGGGGTGCAAACTCTTCTGCTGCACACTGTCCCAGTACGAGGAGAGTGGCAGACTTCTAGAGGAGGAAGCAGTGGGACAGAGCTAGTCTGGCTCTGCCGTTTCAGAGGAGACTGAGGCATTAAATAACTGGTCTGAGGTGACCCCTAGCATTCCCAGGCCTCCTGGTTCCATGTGGGCCATGGCTTTGACTTCAAGGTAGCCTTGTCTGCAAGAAGGTGGTGAGGGGGAATGAGGAAACACAATGTCCGCTGAGCACCAGTGCGCCAGGCACCGGGATAATGCACTTTATATATACAATGTCATGTAATGGTAGTTCTGCCCATTTAACAAAGGAAATGGGGGCTATATGAGGCTAAACCACTTACAGGTGGCAGGGTTAGCTTGTGAGCCCTTAACAAATGTTCTCTCCATCATGCCTTGGAGATAAATTATCATTCATTTTCTTCTCTCCTGCCTACCTTCCATCCACCCGTCCACTGCTCATCAGCAACACCTTTATCACTGTGGTGGTGGTCTACAACTAGACCCCTGCCCACCCCAAGACATTATGCTCTATTTGAAAGCAGGATCATAAGGAGAACAAAAGACATTAAGAAATTAACTTTAAAATTTAAGTCTCTAAGATTGAAAGTATACCCTACAAAAGCCAACTTAATTTCTTTGAAAGTAAACACTACTCAGTATTCGAGAAAAAGGAACAATGCTGATGCGTGGTTAGCAAGGTCAGCACAGAGCTATCTGCTTCCGGAGGGAGCCCAGTGCCCTGGTCATTGGTGCTGCAGCAAGGCCGCTCTCAGGGCCTAGCGCAGCAGGTGGTCGCTGCCATCACGGGTCGCTGGCCCTGTGCCTGGGTCCCCGGCAGGGTGACTCAATCTGTGCGGTTTCTTCCCCTGAGGTATTCAGAGGGAATCATGATTGGTGAAAGCAGACGCCGGCCACGCTGAAATGACTGAAACAGGCCTCTGAGGACTACCAGCTGTGCCAGGGCTGGTCCTGGTTTCTGTCTGCAGCTATTGGCCTCCATTCCTGATCAGCCCTGTGTGTCTCCTCTGGGAGGACAGGCATCGCTTGTCCCGGGTCTTCCAGACAAGTCTTACCCACTAGACCCTTGACACCTCTGGACACACTTCAGAAATATTCTTGAGGAAAGTTTGGAATAAGAGAGGCTCAAAACTCCATGTTAGTTCTATAAATAGAAGCAGCTGAGGAGGACAGTAATATGGAGAACCCCATCAGCCACCTACCTGCAGGTTCTTTATCCAGTTCCCATTTCTCTAAGTTCCCCACACCGCAGGTGCTAACTGCATGTAAAAATGAAGAGAAAGGACCAGGACACACTTGTTTTTTTCAAACCAAGAATTTCCAGTTACATCTGTACTTGTGTGTAAGTTTACGGGCATAGGGAAGTAGTAATGTGGTTCAGAGCACAGCTCTGAGGACAGCTATTCCTGGCGTGGGTGGGAGGCCTGGTTCCATCATACTGTCTAGGTTATCTTGGGCAAGTCACTTGAATATCTCAAACCCATTTCCTCATCTGAAAAATGGAAATAACAAGTTACTATACCTCATAAAGTGTGTTGAGGGGATGAAAGGAGATAATGTAAGTGTGAGCTTGCCAAGAGCCTGGTATCTGAAAGGGCACAATAGGTAGTAGTTAACTGCAGCAGAGGGAGACTTGGAGCTAAAGACAGAAAGATCCAAATGTGACCCTGACGTGCCACACACCAGCCATGCAGCCCTGGACAGGTCGCTGGTGTTTTCTTACCCCTCACCTGGGGCAGAGATCTGCCCCCTACAGCACTGCCATGACAACAGGATGAGGTGGCACATGTACAGGCATCTACTAGAGTGCCTAGGACCCAACAGGTGGTCCAGGAATGTTAGTCCCATTTGTGCTGTTCCAACTTCACATGGGATGTTAGGAATAGTAAGCAAAATTCATACTATTTACAAAACTTCTGGTGGGAAATTAAGACCAGTAGAGAATGCTGCAAAAAGACCTCTTAGGAATTATAAATTATCTCTTATGAAACAGAATGTCTCCAGAAACACAACAGACAAGTAATCCCAAGAGAGCAGCAAAAAAATTTTTTTACATTCTCAAAGCAGGTACTTAATTTAGAAAGTTTCAGGTTGGATATGAATTAAAACTTAAGCATATAGGGGAGCAATATTGTTGAAATGCTTTCATTTTTCTCTCATTCTGTCAAAATAAAGTGGCTTTGCTAAAGCTCACAGACAGTTTTAGGACCTCACTCATCTGATCTCAGTTACCTGGCAGCTTCAATTCTAAAGAATACAGCTGAGGAAAAGAAGTGAAAAGCCTCAAGCTATCCCAGGACCATGGAGAAATCCATGCATGAAAATAGCACGTTTTACCTTCCTTGTGACAGCACCTGCCATGCCCCAGCTCAAACCCCACTTATTTTCAGTTTACAGATTATTCAAATAAGCTTTGTTTTTTGATTCCCAAACCCACACAACAGATCTGAGGGACATATGACTTTAGGGAGGGTGAGGTCCCAGACAGAAACGTTAGACAAAAAAATTACAAAGACCACATTTTTAAACAGCCCACATTATTTGGGGTCATTTAGCAATGTGGCAAACAGTATCAATTCCTAGTTAGCATACACTATATGCTATATTACCTGCACTGTAGAATAACAACACAAGATATTAACAAATATTTACATTAATTTCCATGTACTCTGTTGAAGACAGAGGTTGTACTTAAGAGTTGAACTAAGCGAGTATGTTTTTTGATGCTTAAAGAGGTAAACTTAGAGTTCTTCAGGAAGCTCCATTATCCAGAAGGGCTCATTTCCTCGACAGTTCCAGACACTCAGTGAGAAAAACATTCTATTAAGCCCTGTGTCCAAAATATTTTTTTATTCTATAAACTGTTCTTAGATGCACTGGTCTTAATTCAATTTCATGGGCTTTTGTGAACAATACTAAACATTATGTGTCTTGAAAGGGTTTTAAGGAGCCTCATACTTCTCTGCCTGTATTATTTTTCTAATGGTATGTGATTGGCCTGGTGGCCAAGAGTCCAGTTCCCTGTTTCCGAAGGCAACTTAAACACAGTTCTAGCTGTTTTTGACCATTAAGGAGGGAAAAGGAATTGCGGGACAGTATATTGCAGCATGGCAGAGGTTTTAAAAGCTCTCACCATATGTGTGACCCTCTCCCAATTTCTTCACTACTGCACAGCTGTCCAGATAAAATCGCCTGTCTGCTACTGTGACAGACCCAGCCATCAGCTTACCAGTGAGCTGTGATGGGCCCCTGCTGGGATGGCACTCAGCTCCCCTGTTGACCGTCCCAACTCTCACATACCCAAGGTGGGAGCAGTGGCCCCTGGCGGCCGTTGTGCACTGTGGGACCATCTCTGGCCAGAGGTGGTTATGGACTGGGGTAGAAGTCTGACCCAAGCTGGGCTGGAGTCCCTTCCTAGAATTTGAAAGACTCATCTCTTCTCTGGGGGACTGATCTGTAATGGCATGTTAGGTATGGGAGCTGTGGACATGTTGGTCAAAGAATCGAGGAAGTCCATCTGCATGTCAGAAGGAAGCAGTTTTTGGGGATGTATAGACATGAGAGGCAGGAAAATCACCGAGACAGCTTTCCAAGGCCATCTCCCAGTATCTCCTTGGCCCCACTGCACTTTAGCCTTTGGCTTCTGCAAGATGCTCCTCTAGCCTTAAAATAGATTTCCCCATTCTCCTCAAGCTGGCGTGTTTGTTTCTGCTCCTTGTGATCAAAAGGCTCCTAAGAGTTCCCATAAGGCACCCTGAACAACAGTCAGAATTTGAAAACCTGCATTCCACACACAATTTACCTAGCCACACAGTGACATTACGTAGCCGTCTCTACTGAGCAGGATGTGACCACGCCTGCCCTGACTGTCCAAGGTCTGAATCTTCCTTATTCAATGTTCTTACTACAGAGTCCCTACTAGGAACAGCATAGTTAAGCGTTGCCTTGTGAATTCTATATAACTTTTCTAATCCATGACAAGTTAATCAGGGATTTGTGGACAGACATCAGAGGGAAGACACAGGGAGGCCACCACCTCAGCCAGAAACATGCCCATGAACCTCTCCAGGCCACCAAGACCTCCATTTCCTAGGTGGAGTAATGGACAAATGACCCCCCAGCAGCTGTTTTCATCAGGATCTAACCACCTCACAAAATGTCAGGTGGAAGGTCCCCTGCTGGGCTGGGCTTCCATTCAAGAGCACTCTGGGATGGCTGAGCAGCGTGCAGGTCCAGGAAATGCTGACTGGGGCACAGCGCAGGCTGCACAGCCACAAACCGCCACAGCTGCTGAGCAGTACCTGGGTTCCCCTGATCTGACAGCACCCACCTCCAATTTTAGGCTCTGTCCACACCAGTCCCTTACCACCCTGCATCTCCTGCTAGTTTAGTGACAGTTCTAGGCCAGGTCTTCCTAAGTGCCTGACACACTTGGTGCCTAAGCAAGTGACAAAAGATGAAGAATGGAAAATAGGGTGTCATTTTTTTACTTTATCATTGTCTAAGCTTTAATTTTTACTTTGAGACTTTGGATAAGCCTTAAGATTTCTCTAGCTGCTTCCAACTTTATTATTTTGTAGGAGTTTGGCTTTGTTTTCAAATTAGACATGCCAACTCAGAAGCGAACACCCAGAGACTTACAATACTTGACGTGGCTGACTACATTTGCACCTGTGCAAATAGAATTGAAGGCAAAGGTTGGTCAAAAGTGGCAAGCTCATTAGTGTGAGCATCAAAACTACATGAAATAAACATTTCTCTCAAGACCACTGAAAACATCTAGAACGCCACCTGACTGTAAGAGGGCAGGGCTTGAAGACCCTCAGGACCGCAGCCCTATCACCAGTCCTGGCAGTGTGTCCACTCTGTAGGGAGGCTGCAGGGACCCCACAGGCCCCAAGTCCCCAAACTTTAATTACCTCATTAGGCTTTTACCATCAGATGGAAAACTAGGAACAATTTTTTAAAAGATGTAAATCCAAGCACTGTACAGTTACTGATTGCATTCTATACTGTCTAGAAATTACCACTCCCACACACCTCTCGGCCCCAGGGAAATACAGGCTGATGTTTTTATTTAGTAAAAAACACATTTTAATTTCTCAGTTTAGCAAGCACCTAAGATAAGTATTATGCCAAAGCCAAAACCAGCATGTGAGACTATCTGAGTGCCTATGTGTGTATCTGTGTGGATTCAACCAGAGCGTTTTTTTTTTTTTAAAGGATGGCTTGTTCCTACTTTTAAACTAGGTCTTTGACATTATATCAAAGGAATACATTAAAATAAGAATATCTTTTCAATTTATAAAACTTTAAGGCAGTGGGAATATTAACCAACCAATTGATTAAATTACATTTCTCAGCTATCAAAATTCTAATTCTTTGCTTCTTTAATTCCTTATGAATCTGGATTAAGTCAGGAAGAAAGGGAAGTTCAGTGTTCTACGGTAATATCTGACTTCTGACAAACTCCTGAGGTTACATGTTCCAAAGCAAACATGTAACAAAACCCTGGAAAGTCATAGCAGTCTGGTAGCTATTCTGTCAAACCCAAGAATTCCTCATGACTAGACAGCTAAAGTATTGCTTACTCTACAAAGCCTTCCTTGATCTACTTTGATTTAGATACTAGTTGTCCTCTTTACTTTTACATAGTGTACAGTATGCATCTCCTTTACAGCAGTATTACTTTAAAATGACCCATGTGTATGTCTGTATCTTCTTAAATGGGGAACTCTCCTAGGAATGGGCACATTCACTCAGCAGGTATGCAGTTCTTGTAGGAGTTTCTTACTGGACGGTGTCAGTGAATAAACAAATGATTGGCATTTACAATACTGGCCTTGCAGTTGGACACAGGAGAATGTGTACAGTCTCACTTCTTGAAGCCCGAGGCTGCCAGTCTTCCCTCAAGTGACAAGTTAGTCCAAAAACCTTAAGGTGAATTTGGCTTTTTAAAAAGACACTTAAAAGAATCACCTCCAACCTGGAGAAATGTTGTCTATGGATCCCATTTGCAATTATCCTAAACGTTGTTGCAAAATGTTGAGACGGGGTTTATGCTAATTTATTTACTCTGGTGAAACCAGTTTGAAACGCTCTTAAAATGTGCAAAGGTATAAACACAAGAAGACAGGGACACAACTTGGTATGCTGACCTTCTGTAATGGGCCAGTCTCTCTGTTGAGCTGCATGAGGCAACTGCAGTGGCATTTTCCCACCAAAACAAATGGCAGCTTTAGCTGAAACCTATATATCTCTTAAGGGGTAGAAATACAAGTCTTTTGAGGGCTTTCTTGTTCACTGAGGAGTCTTTTCCTTACTAGTGGGACTATTTTCCTGGTGATTCATCATCCCACTAGTTCAGAGTACTGAGGGTTCTCTAGCAGTTGAGCTACATACATGGACATTTGAGCTCCACATCTAATTTGATAGGAATTTCCTTTAAGGACACCAAAATAGTGTTAGGTTTCACTGTTACACAGGAAATAAACCCTCTCTGAATACCTCTTCACGTTGCCATCACGGCCTCTCCCTTCCTGGGCCCTGTGTCCCGCTGGCCTTACCTTACTGGAAAGAGAGATGTGAGGGTTTAGCTACCACCCAGCAACTTCCCTTCAGAGCTGAAACCAGCAATGTGAGATTTCATATCACACTGTTTGCATGATCATTTCTCAGCAAACATGTTATCTGTCTTTGCTTTGTTTCTAAGGTGAAGCCGGCACCAGTGTGACCCTAGTCTGGCAAACAAGAAGCCCTGTGATCACATTAGCGGCGAACTGAAGCCCCAAAAATCTAGAGGCAGTGTTTCTGAGGCACCCCTTCTGGGGGCAAGAAGGTGAGGCAGGAGATGATCTATACAGGAATTGAAGAACAACCACACTGTATACAAGTCTGTGTTGAGATCATACAGCTGCTTCAGTCCTTATACAGAATAGCTCAGATATACAATGAGGAATACAAATCAGAAAATTTATGAGACCCGAGTCTCTTTATAAACACCGGGAGGCAGTGCAGGCCACAGAAGAGGAAAGCGGCCAGGAAGTCGGGCCTTTCAGCAGATCTTTCGGGGCCACAGGGCACACAGCCTGTTCTGTCAGGCCCCAGGAGCCAGAGGCCCCCTGGCTTTCCCCGGCCTGCCCCAGCCCATTCCGGCCGCCCCTGGGAGCTAATCTGAGAGCCTGGGTGGCCTCATTCCCGGTCTGAGCCTTTCCTGCCACCGATGCTGTCTGCCTCGGCTCTCATTTCTTTGCCACTGCTCTGCTCCAAAACCACACACAGAATACCCTCCCTTTTTCAGGGGTAACAGCTGGTTATTACAGAGCATAACCTCCTCAGGGGGGCCTTTCCTGACTGTCCAAATTCCCCAAGTCGCTCCCTATTTTTATCATAGCTTATAGTTTACTGTTCATCAACTACTCTCACAGCTATGTAAGCACTACAAGAGCCAGGGACCTTCTTTGGCTCATTCAACACCATTTCCAGGTCTTACCATGCTTTCTGGCATTTGTAAGGTACTCAGCAGATGCTGACTAATGACTGAACAAATAGAAGTTTCCGAGTTCCTAACACAATGGAAGAGGTGGGGGAAACAATAGGAATATTATCATTCCTAACATACTAAAATCTTTATGAACGCAAATCTGAGCTCCTCTCTGCTCTGTAATTCTCACCCAATGACTGACTGCCAGGCTTGCTCTCCAAAACAGGGTAGTGCAGAGGACAGTGACTCCAAAGGCCTCACGGCTGATCCCACCCTGAGAGGGGGAAGCACCACTAGAGACTCTGAAGGGGAGCCCAGAAGACAGGAGCCTTGCTGGGTGGCTGATGAGAACTTTTTTATGGTGGGGGATACACTTTGCACTTTGTTTTTCTGGGAAAGGGCAGAGGGGACAACTTAACCTTTAGGAAATACAAGTGACAAGAAAGCATATTATTTTTAAAAGATATTTGGGATACATTCTAAGACAAAAATAGACTTAGCCTAATCCTCTAATCTAAAATACTATATAATGTTATTAGGGACGCAAAGTCAAATACCAAATCAAATACCCAACTAAAGTATGGAAATATATCTTTGCATGATTTTTAATAGAAATAACGGTAAAGATTTTGATGCAAACAGAAGTTGGAGTGAACCAGCGAGTGTCAGTCCACAATACAGTGAACCTCAGAAGGTTTTCCATTTAGAGGACATGTCCATACCTCCACATTCAGTAAGAAAAAGGGAAAACATTCTTTAAAAAAAAAAAATGCAAGCAATGAAACCCCGAACAAAACCCAAAAGCCTTCTTCTGTGCTTGCTGCTAGAATTACTTCTGTGACGCCCTAACTTCTTTGGGCAGGCTTGTGATTGCCATCTCTGTGTTCTGAATAACCAGCTGCAAGGCCAGCACCAAGGAGGCCCTCAAGTTGAATTAATGCAGACATCATTTGTGGGAAGATTTTTTGTTTTTTTAGGTTACCGCTATGAGGGACTGACCCTCTTTTCACTTGGAAAGAGACCCACTCAGTGTTAGTCGAGAAGAATTTTGATATCATAAAGCTACAATGTTGGAAATTTGAAGGGCCTGAGGAATCTGAATAAAGACCAGCAGTCTCGCAGATGAGAGGGCGATGGAGGGGGTCTTCGGGGTGAGGGAAGAAGGCAGGCCTAAGATGAATGAGCCGCTGCAGGTGGTAGGGGTCATCATGCCCGTTTTACAGTTGGGTACAATGAAGGTTAAACACTGAAGCAGACTGCCCACCCAAATGGCTGATTTAAAATTCCCATCCATTTAGTGCCCTAATTTCTGCAGACTCCTTTGGGAAAGTCCACTGCAAGTTCAGTACCAAAATTAAGTTCTAGAAGATTAAGGAGGGGTCATCGAGTTCTAGTCAAGAGCCCGATGATCTGCAGGCTAATACTCTTCTCCTGGGAAGCACTGGGCAGAGCTGTCCCCTCCTCAGGCAGTGGAAGCGGTCTTTCCAGCCCCAGGGCCGGCATGTGCAGTGGCTCCACCTCTTTGGGGACTTGCTAATAATTTTGTTGGGACTGAGCACTGGACTCGTAGGGGCTAAGCTGGAGGCCAGGACAGGCAGAGAGCAAGAGTGACCAGAAGCAGAACTGTGAGCATACGGTAGATAGCTCTACATTGGTGGTGTACACTAAAACAGTGCTTTTCAGTTTCTGAGGAATAAAGTAGAGTGACATAGTCAATCTGGGTTTTAGCAAGTCCCTTTAGGAGCAACATGGAGGATGAATTAGCAGAAGAGAATTCTGGAGGCGGGAAATGACCTGAAGGCTCTTTCGGTAATCCAGGTGGGAAGTCTGAACACCTGAGCCTGGGCTGTGGTAGTGATGAGTGTGACCGGGAAGACCAGGACGGACCCAATGCATGGAACTGTCACTAGAGACAGTAGAATCAAAGGTGGCTCTTTTGAGAAGAACTGTCCGTGGGAGAAGATGCAGACACACTGTGAATTCAAAGCACAGCAAAGACCAGTATATGGTAGCCAGGTTACCCCAGGGCTGGAGGTCATGTGGTCAAAAGTAATTACAGTAAAAGGAAATAAAATAAATACTACCTATAAATACCGGAGTGAGATCCAGCAATTGTTACCAATAAAGAAAAGAACTTGATAGCAGAATACAGTTAATTAAGTCCCCACACCGTATTTTTAAAATAGAAAAAATAAGCACATCTTTCTTATTAGAAATAAATACTACTTTTAAATATCTATATATCATCCCAACTGAGATGAAGTCTCTACAGAGCAAAACTTCCAAGTCCTGGGCTAGAATGGGCCTGGGCTCCTCAAATGCACGCAGCCCTGGGTTTGTGAAGTAAGAAGGCATTTTGCTTGTTGGTTTTTGTTTGTTGTTTTAAGCAAGCAGAATTGCCACTGGTCAGCAAAGAGTGGTTGAGAAGAGTTAGGGGACAGGGGATAGAGAGAGATTAAAAGGGCAATGGGGAAGAAGAGAAGAGAGAAACACATACTATTTGCAAATACATAGCCGGTATAAAAACCATCATATTTTTTAAAGCACTGATTTGATATGGGTGGGCTTTCCTCTGTGGAGGAGCAATGCTGAGTGGCATCAGTATGAGCAGGAAGATTCATGAGCAAGTGCTTCTGTTTATAACTAACGTCAGCAGTAGGACCAGAGGGTCATTCTTACCATGTTTCAGATGTAGGCAGCTGTCATTCTTGGACCTGTACCTGCAGAAAATTGTGTCTTTAACAAATTTTTATTGAAGAGCTTTTTGTACATTCCAAATACGTAGTAGTTACAACATCATGTGGACTTGTTTGCTTTACTTTTCATGGTTCTTATACCAGCCATTTTTATTTGTGCAGTACAAGTAGTGGCCTTATTTTTAATGAAAGAAAAAAGGGAAATAAATAGGACCTCACTGACTGATGCCTTGAATTAATGTACAGGAAAGATAAATCCTGTCATCATGTTTTCTAGTTGTAAAAAACCCAGACCACAGAAAAGATTCTCAGTGAGATTTAAGGTAGCATATTATAGCGTCATAATAAACACCGTTATTGTGAGGAGTTATACAAATAGAAAAAAAGCAGAAGTGTTAAAGCAAAGAGAACATAGACAACAAAAGGGAAACCAAAAACACCCACCACAGTTGACCATCAGGATTCCAGGTTTGGGAGAGGGGTTTTTAGATGTACCTTCACTTAGTCACATTTAAAAGAAAGGTATTTTAAACACTCTTACAGAATTTCAGGAAGAAAAGCAGAGTTAAAGACTCTTCAGCTGCAGCTGCAGAGGAAAGCAGGGTGTAGAGAGATGCAGGCTAGTGTAAGAGGCGTTCGTCAGCAGCGTGAGCAGGCACTTGAGTCCCGAGGCACCTACCTGATGTAGATTCCTGTAGCTTCTCTCTCTTCCTCTTCTTTTTCTTACCCTGGAAGAAGACAGGCACACTGTCATGTTAGGGACAATGCTGTGAACACACGGGTGAATGTGGACACAAAAGTATGGGCAGGCAGCCAACAGAGAGGGAGACACCTCATTCTCTTTCTACCATCTGTACCTAGAAACAGTCAGAAAGCGAGAGAAAGAGAGAAGATACATTCTTATCTCCCTGGTGGCCTGTCGCTCCAAGTTTAATATCCTCAGCACTGACACTGGGAGTGGTTTGTCACACACACTAGCATAACCATGTGCTTGGGCTGTGGCCACAGAGCCCCCTTCCAGAAGGCCTACTGAAGGAGCGTTCCTTTATTACTAACCACCATGCTTAGGACCCACTTCTGGCAGTGGTGAATGTCAATCTGCCTTACTGTGAGTGCCACTGTGCAGTTCACAATGTTACCTGAGGACCCCTGGCACCCCAGGCATAGGTCTGAGAGAACCCAAGATAGCTGCGCTCAGGTCAGGCCGACCCCGAGAAACCCAAAGGTGACTTGGAGAACTTTTTTCTGGCAATTAGGGACCTTGCTTCTTAAAACAGACACAGTAACACAGATACATATGCAATCTTAAACACATTTCAAAATAACCACAAATTTATAATTTTGGGTCCCATTTATAGTAGGCTAATTTTATTTGTCTTCATAATTACTTTCTCCCTCAAAAAAATAATTGTAATAGGGCATAGACACAGTATATATTTGATTTATTCAACTAGTAAAGGACCAACCTGGATTAGGATGCATTTTCAAATAATTGTCACAGAACACATATCACACTCAATATACCCCTGTGCTGCAATAACCACATTAACAACTAAAAAAACTAGGATTATATTGAATATTGGTGAATATGTAAAACTATGCATTTTTATGTACCTCAAGATCGTTTTTCTTCATGTCACATGACCTGACGATTGAGGCTTTAAAGGTTTGGAAGATTGGCTGAAACTATCCTCCCAAACATATTAGTTTGTATGGATATAATCAGTTTGCACATAATAGTGACCCTGGAAAAGGGCCTATCCTATCAAAAATAATGGAGTCCTTGAGATTAAAAATACTCTGGGAAGAGGGGAGGAGACAGAGGGAGAGCATGCTTCTCACACAAACCCACTCTCTTTCTTTCAAATGGAATTCCTATGGTTTTCTGACAGTGCTGGGAGGCTGTTTCATGTGTCTGGAGCCTTCTTCCTTTCTCCTGCTAGCTCCTAACTGACCTTCACCACTCATCTCCAGTGTCACCCAGGAAACTCTCTGCCCCTCACCACCACCCCCACCATCATAGCCTGGCTCCTCCCAGCTGCTGTCCCGGGCAATGTCCCCAAGCCCCTCGCCACTGTTGGTCATGAGAGCACCACCGAGCACATGCGCCCGTGGCCTGAGGTGTGGGACTGCTATTGTCTTTGTGAAATAACCTGTACTATGATCTAGGCATAAACCAGTGTTTCCAGAGAATGGACATTTTACGGAAGACAAAAAGACTCAGTAGTTTGGATGTATTAATACAACTGACACAAAAAAACAAATTCATGTACTATAAATATAAAATATTTTTCATTAAAATAATACTCGGGTTATTGAGCACTAAATTTAAAACTCTAACAATACAAATATTTGGCTGATCTCACTACTGATTTATGAAAACGTCAAAGTGGTAAAAAGTAAAAGTTACAAGAACAAGTCGAAGTTATAAAATATATGATAGCAGAGTTATAAAATCTATGATAGCAGAGGAAGGAAACTGCCTAGATTTCCAAGTCGGGTATAACTTGCAGCTTCGCCACTGCATGGCTTTGGACAAACTCCTTAACCTCCTTGACCCCTCAATTTCTGTCATCTGTAAAATGCAATGATACTATTTCTGCCACTCACTTATTATAAGGATTAGAAAATCACAGAGAGCATTTAAGACAGTTCTTGACAATTGGCATATGGTAGATGTTAAAACAAGCAAACAAATCAGGGGAGTTCAACAGAGCTGCTGCTCCTAAGTAACAAACAGCTGGACTCTTACTTCCTATATCATAGTTCTATCCCAGGTTTAAGCTCCAAGTCCTCACCAGTAGTGACTTTTTCTTTGGAGCTTGTTACAGGAAAAGTTTTGGTGGCTCATTGCATGGGATGTGTGACCTCAGCCATGAGCCCCACAGGACCGTCTGTAGCAGTGGCACACATTAAATTTATGTTGATTAATGGCTTTGTCCTTGCCCTTCTTAAGAGGGACAATTATAATTCTTCTTAGTAGTAACACTGTCCTAGCTAGCATCTCAAATGCTCGTCTCCACATAGAACATGGAAATGATCTTCAAAATTTTAAATGAAGAGCTTAATTAAAATTGTTCCCCTCTATAAAATGATATGACTTAAATATATCATTTATAATATACCTTCTCAGGTATATTAATATACCTGAGAAGACTACAAAATAAGACTACCACTGTCTGCCAGCAAAGGCCATTAAAATAGTCTTTGCCGTATCAAGACTACATTCATAGGATGTTCAAACTCTAAATAAAAAATAACTGGCAATAGAAATAAAGCATTTTTTGCCAACTAATTTAGTATAACTTAAAAAATATGGTAAAACCTCTGTCTGAATAAAATACATGGTAGACATCTGGGTACATTAATATGAAAAAAAACGTTTTTAACCCAGTTCTGATTAATCTTTGGCAAATCAGTCACTTGAATACATTCTTTATAAGAATTATAAAAGAATGTAATCCTTTTGAAAATAATTTGACAATGTGTATCAAGAGCCTTTAAAACATTTATATCCTTTAACTCAACAATTCCAGTACTGGGAATCTATTTTCCAGAAACAGAAGTCCTATACACAGAAAAAAACTCAGGCACAGGTATGTTCATTGCAGGATTATTTCCAACTGTAAAAAATAGAAATCAACTAAGATGTCTAAAAGGAAAAAAACGGTTAAGCAAATTGTGACAGTCGTCACTCACTGAAGTATTGCATAGCCATTAAAATTGATATATAGGACACTATGCCACAACAGAAAAAGCTTATTATATATGAGCAACAAGTATGACACAAAAGTGTATGTATACACACACATATTCAAGTAAAAACTAAAAATGCATAGGCAAAATACTGGAGAGTCTGTAACTAATTACCACTAATATTTCCCTTTCATGATGGAATTAGGACTTTAAAAAAATCTCTTTCAACCAACATTTTAATGAAGTATTTTTTTATTAATAAGTTCTGCCTAAAAAAATGCATTAGTACCTATAGCCAAAAAAGAAATGACAGCTCAAAGCCTTCAAAGTTCAATATATTCATGAAATCTTTACAATGAAATTCATTAACTTCCCCAAATGAGAAATCACACCAGCTTTAGATATACAGTACTCCTCCTTATGCACGGGGAATGTGTTCCCAACTCCCCAGTGGGTGCCTGAAACTTCAGGTACCACCGAATCCTATATACACTATGGTTTTTCCTATACATACATGCCTATGATAAAGCTTAACTGAGAAATCAGTAATAGTAAAAGATGAACAATAACTAATAGTAAAAATAGAACAATCACAACAATACACTATAATAAAGTTATGTGAATCCGGTCTTTCTCTCAAAATATTGTGCTGTACTCACCCTTTTTCTTGTGATGATGTGAGATGTTAAAATGCCTATGTGATGAGATCAAGTGGGGTGAATGACGCAGGTACTGTGAGGTAGTGTTAGGCTACTACTGACCTGATCATATGTCAGAAGGAGTATCATCTGCTTGGGGACTGCAGCTGACCACATGGGTAACTGAAACCACGGAAAGTGGAACCACAGGTAAGTGGGGACTACTGGACTCTAAACATTTCCTTCACGAAAGGAGTAGAAAGAGAATGAGTGAAAGTAGAGAGTCATCGGTATGCAGAAGGGGCTTACATAATTGTCTCTTGCAGACCAGCCTGGATAAAGCTGCATATGTAGCTGTCTTTCCTTCCGTGCTAATTCATAGTATTTAGCCTGCTCTTCACGGGAGAGGGCATGCCACTAAAACAAAAAGGGAAGACGGAAAAAAAATCAAATGAAATTAAGCAAAACAGCAACAGTATTATATATTTCATGTTTCAAACACTGAAAAATGAAAATATGAAGCACTGAAACTTTGGTTTATTTTTTAACCACAGAAGACCGAGCTCTGCAGACACCACTTGGCGACTGGTGGCTGGAGTGAAACTCCACCTCTGGTTTCTCCAGCCTGTTCTCTGATATCACGAGAACACATCAAAGTCAATTAAAGTATCCAAAGTAAAATGATCTGTCACCCACCTTTTCTTTTCTAATATAAATTAAAAAGAACTTCCACTAGTGAACCTCAACACCCAACTTAGCCCTTTTACACAGTCTGTAGCATATTCTTGATATCTGATACAAAGTACCATTTATTTATGCAAAATGTGATCATTTCCAGATGGTTTTTCCACACAGCTACATCCTTGCCTCACATGGACACTCTCCCACTCTGTCATATGAGAGTCTGAAACCATCATATGATCCTGTCTATAAAGCAAGATATCAAAAGTCAGTCTGTCTCTTCACCCTATCCTCACACTTTTATAAGCATTAATTGTCTAGGGAGAACACTGATAGCATTGTACAACCACATATTCACACGCTGTGTCTATAATTTTTAGCTCCTTCTGATGGAAAGCAAGCAGCATTATGTACGTTTATTTTGCCATCTTGCATTTGAGACTAGCATCAAATTTGGAGAATGGAGTGGCTGATATGCTGTAAACTTTCGATTTCACTTTTATATAACTGATACATGCAAAATATCTTATGTAGGCAAGGCATCCATTTGGGGTTTTAAGCTTCTATTTGCACATTCCTTTGCACATTTATTTGTACACGACTTGCTCCAGGTCCCCAGCAGGCAGTTTTCAACTATTTTTCCCACTTGCCAAATGTCAGAATCTGCCAGCAGAACCTCCTGGAGAACTGGGCTTTGGGCGATCCGACTGGAGGAAGGTGATGGTACAGCGGTAGCGGCTGCGGGCCCGCCCCACGCGCCCGGGAATCTCGGTCACCGGGACCTCCGGACCGTCTCCCCAGCTCTCAGGAGTGAGCTTCCCACTGCACTTCCTTCCCTTTCAGGGCGAGAAGATTCTTTCTCATTCATGACCACCCTGCCTATTGATTTTAATTTCCCTGTTCTTGTTTTTTAAAAATGATAAGAAAAAGAAAATAAAAGTGTGGCTGGATATGGGAAAAGAAGGAGAAACGAGGAGGAAAAAAGCTCTGGTGTAGAAGGCTACGTCTAAGTCCCTGGACTCAGCCCCAAAAGCACGGCTAGGAAGCGTTCCTCACGGAAACAGAAAAGCCTGTCCTGTTTGTCAGGAGAACTTGACCCCAAGAAGAACAGCTAGAACACTCTCTGCCACACCCCACGCTCCCGCTGAGCCTCCAGGGCAGGCGCAGTGCTGCCCACAGGCTGGGCCGTGGATTCCATTCCTTGTCCAAGGCCCTGAAAAGCCAGGGCTCTGTGTCAGATAGAGGGTATGACTTATTTTTTAATTACTTTAGAAATGCAGAGTGTAAAGTTAAGAAACATGACACACAGTGGCCTTGGCCCAAGCCTAAAGGCAAATCAGGTAATGTGTTTTTCTTTAGAAAAAAAAAAATGGGGGTGGGGAGAGGGAGGTGGTGAAGACAGAAACCTGAAAAAAAATACCTGAGACACGGTTCTTTGTATTAGCAGAGTAAACACAATTAGTCAAATCAAGCCTAGGAAGAGGGCACGTCGGGGGCAGTGGTGGAAGTTTCGAAGGAAAATCGGCCTGCCTCTGCTAACTGCCTGCTCTTCTCACCCTCAGACACTGACCTAGAACTAGAGGCCTTCACAGGGAGAAAAAACTGGACACAATGGAAAAGACCAACATTGCCTGTTATTTTTTGAGAAAAAAATGATTTTTATTATTTTACACAGTTCTGGTGCTAAGTAACTGTGACTGGCAAGTGTTACGAAAAAGCAACACAAAAGGAGACAATAGATAACTTCTATAAATTTGTTCATTTGACAAGTAATATCTCATATTTTAAAATGTAACTTGTGGCAGCTTTGTAACTTGTTGAGAAAACCTGGAATAAGTGTTGTAAGACTTATCTCCCAAAATATATATTGAAGTTGGGTCTTCAACCCAAACAACCAGTTATTTTTCAGTTAAAGCAGGAAAGTTAGCTGTTCTTTTTTTTTGTCAAGCTAAAGTGAGCAAAATGCAAGAAGTAAATGCAGGCCAAAAACTATTTACTTGCATTTTCAGTTTTTTTTTATTTCCCTGGTACTTCTAGTGCACAGTATCTACCCACAAACAAAAGATCATTTACTAGAGTAAAGCAGGTAGTAAAATGTGGTATTAAAGCTTTGCATTGAAAGTAAAAAATAAAGTCTAATACAAAATAAAAAGATGGCCTTTACATAGGAATTCCAGAAACACAAATGACTACAAATGCTTTTCTATCTCTTTTGCTTGCTGAAAAATTAATTTTTTAAAAAACCAAATTGTCTCACTTACCAACTTTACATTTCCCTGTATGGCCCCGGAAGATGACTGGTTAGCCAGAGACGGGTAAGATTCCTCAAGGGAGGAACAACCTAAGACAGGCACAGTTGCAGGGGGGCCATCAGGTGAGAAACTGGGGATCAACAGAGGTGAGGCTTAGAACCTCACCCCCCCTGTTCTGAGAGAAATCTTCTGCATGTGTGGATGTTTTATTGCCCTTGTCTAGCTCGGATTAACACATAGTCTACAGGCACACACCTGATCATCTACATTTGCTCTCTTACAACACTAAACTATGTTTTCTACCTTTATCTTGTATCTACCTACCACTTCAGCATTTTATTAAAAAATAATAATAATAAAGAGAGAAATGTGGTATCCACATATAAATCAAGTATAAAAATCAAATGAATATTCATATTTGAACTGATTGTTTATAGTTCATAATGCATGATCAAAACCGAAATTTTCTGTGATGACTGCCCTTGTACTGTTCACTATGTAACTTATTCACTATGTAAGAATTTGTTCTCCATGTAAGAACTTGTTCATTATGCTTCAGAAGATTGGAGACTGATGAAAATTAGGCTTGGGGTGGATTAATGATTGTGCATTGAGCATTGACTTCCCTATACAGAATTTTATTGTTGTTAACAACCATTTGATCAATCAATATGAGAGATGCCCTCTCAAAAAAAAAAAAAAAGTACACACTTCCAATTGTAAAATAAATAAGTAACTGGGATGTAATGTATAGCATAAGGAATATAGTCAAAATATTGTAACAACTTTGTATGGTGATAGCTGGTAGCTAGAATTATCATGTATATAAATGTTGAATCACTGTGTTGTACACCTGAAACTAATGTAATACTGTGTGTCAACTACCCTTCAATAAAAAATAATTACCTACAAAAAAAAAAAAAATGGCCATTGCCTGTTGCTTGTGGAGTCACAAAGAAAAGACCTTATTGTCATTGCTGGAATAAATGTAAGAAATACATATGTGTATTTAAGTCTACACAAATATGTAAGTTGTCATCTTTGAAGGTATCTGCTAGGAAATATTATAATTTTATAATATATATCATATAATTATAATATAATCTATAAAGTGGCTATATAATAAAATGAACCTGAAAGTACTTTAAAAAAAAAAAAAACAAATTGTCAATATCTCACCAAGTTATTAGGAAAATACCTATTTAGTTTAAAGAAATTTATACAGTTCCAAGATAAAAAAATTCTAATAATAAATGTTCCTTTAATAGCCTGGATTTTTTAAAAGGAAAAGCTTATTTTAAAGTAAGATTTGTGCTATTATCTACAACATGAAAGAAAAATTAATTTGTATGAGTGAACATTTCTATTTTAGAGGTACAGTAAAGATGAATAAAAACCAAAAGATAAAATGTTCCGGATGGATTTAAGTTTAACTTTCAAGAATTCTAATTATCCCAGTGTAAAACTTCATGATTTTAAAGTCAGGAACTTTAAAGAACTAGCAAGGACTGCCCTGCCAGAGGGGAGTTATGAAAGGACAGAAAACCTGATCTTAATCAAAGATCTCAGGGACCTATAAATAGAAACAGGTGTCCAAATCAAAGACAGAGAGAGACCCCAAATGAGAACCATCCTTCAGGACACATGCTCTGATCTGGGGATTGTTAAGAGAGCTGAGAAAGTAGCAATTGTTGGAAACGTGCATTGAAAATAAGAAGCATGCCTCCATATCATGCCCTTACTTAACTCTATTGAGCAGGAAAATAACTCCTGCTGGAAAGCCAGGAGACCTTTAACTCAAGAAAGAAAAGAAAAGAAAAACTAAGTTTTAAGCAAACTGGAATTAGAACATCAACCCTTCTTTTCCTCTGATTTCTTCTTCTAAAGGGTCGGGGAAATAAATGGTCATCAGCCTTTAAGGCAGAGTTCTTCAAAGATGATGGGAATCATTCATGTGCTATGATCTGGCTTGGAAATCATGGTAATTACTGTTATTAAGTGTTTAAGAATCCCCAGGCAGAATAGAGTATTGTGCACAGGGTACCAAAAGAGCTATAATCTAGCACCTCACCCTACCCCTGAAACCACAGTGTTGCAGATTGGAAATAGCTGCATTTTTACTCTAGCCAACAGATATCGATAGTGCAGGAAAGCCTGCTCCCCTTCATCTGTTCATATGGTCTAGAGATGGCCTGGATGTTTTCTGTTATGAATGCTAAAATTCATTAGGTTTGTAGCAAACATGGTAAAAATTATCATTAACAGCTAAAACATGATCACCTGAGTTTCACAGCGGTTGTTAGACCTTCCTTGCCTGAATGTTCATCTGCAAGTCATGAATTTGAGAGGTTGCAAAAACAAATACACAAGGTCATAGTTTAAGAAGCTACCACACATACAGGATAGTATCAACAAATTAAGATGAAGCATGCCTAACATGAAAATGTAATTAACAGTGAAAGTTTGAATTAGAAAAGTTCAAATTTTTTCCTACCACTCCTCAGATACCTACCTAAAACCATTTTAATCCTAAGAAGAGTACCTGGAAGGACTTGACTAGCCTCTGGGCTGGTCGTTGGATAAAGGAATCTTAGAGCATCTGTCCTAGTTGTAACCTACTGCCTGGTACATAATAGGTAGTCAGAAAAATATCTGCATGGGTGAAAGAGGGAATGTAAAGAGGCAATCCAGAAACCTGGCATGTGTATGCTTTATTTTTCTAGAATAAAGAGTTCTCCAGCCCATATAAATTCTTCCATTTAAAGCTTCTCTGTAGAACTTAATCTGCTTCTATCTTGTAAGCAGAGGTACCTGTATTCACCAAGGTTCTTCCAGAAGCATGACTTGTTCCCGCAGCTCCCTAAGTCAGCCATGTGCTTTCTTGCTCCAGACATGGGTTCATGCAAATGTTACTCTGTCTGGCGAGAAACCTACCTCTCTCTGTTGATTGCTTGGTTAACTCTGACTCATCTCTCAGTCCTCAGAGTAAGTACTATTTTCTCAGAGGGGTCCTTCCCGAGGCCCCTGTTATTCTTTCTCATAGAATCTTGATCTTGACCTCACAGTTTTTATCACAATTTTAATTACATACTTATTGGGCAATTATTTATCTGACATCTGCATTCTGTCACAAAACTTTAAGCTCCATGAAGGCAAGGACCATTTCTCTTTTACTCAGCAATTATTATCTAATGCTTACCATAGTGCATAGCACATAAGATAATAAATATTTAAGGAATACTTAACATTTTCAGGAAGTTTTCTATGTACCAGGTACAATCTAAGTTGTTAACAATGCATTATATCATTTAATCCTCCTAAATGTTCTTATTGTACCTTGTTTTCTGTGTTACTTCCCAAAGTGGCAGGTGATTATACAAATGCATTCTACGACCGCCTGATATTGAAGTACATTTGCACAGGTTTTAATGAAGCAGTTCCATGGTTACCATAAACATTTATATACCATCCCACTACTTACCCTTCTGCCTAGAATCTGGTTGATAGCTGCACTTTCTTTTAGAGTACACTCAGCTACGACGTTCGCTCTCATTTCTTTCATGTATAACATAAAAGCATTCAGAGGCTTCTTAATGTGAGGTCTTTTTGGCTCCTGCTCTTTTCTCTGTTCGTGCTGAGGCTTCCTAAAAGGCGGTTGTGGGATGGGGAGAGAGGGAGAGAGGAGAGAAGGAGAGGACCTCTGTTCACATCACCAAACTCAGACTGGGACAACCCTCTAGGCTCTCCACAAGCCCCCAGAACACCACCAACTTAGAGGAGCCACTCATTGCCAATAAGGAAACTTTGGAGTGAGAAAGTTTACCTGTAGCTGTAGAAGTGTTTAACACTGAATGGAAATAGTCCATGAAGATGCTCCTTGGGCACCTCAGGGAAAGCTGGACTTGTATGGGTGGTCATTCCTCTTTTGGAACCAAGTTTCTTAGCGTTTTTGGGTCCAGGGCCCCTCTGAGAAGCTAATGAAACTTTAAACTCTTCTCCAAACAAATGCATGTTGGTTTTGCCTACATTTGCAGTTTTATGGACTATCACATGCTCCCTGCCACCCCATCCTGTCCCAGGTCACAAACCCTAGATGAAGCACTTCAGTGACCAATGACTTCAAGGAACTGATCCCTGCTGTAACAGCATGAGACAGACAGTCCTGGCCCCGCAAGGAATCCTGGGCTTGGTCTGCCCCTTTCCCTCGAATTCTGTGCTTCAAATCTATTCTACTTCCCTCTAATCTACTTCCCTCAGTACTAACAGTTGCTTCCTAACAATGAGAACCCAATTAAACCCTGGCTAAACAACCCAAGATCACTCAATGCCTACACTCTGAAGGTTACTCCATTTTGGTGAGGTTCCCTTGCTCTTTTGAGGTCTGGGCTCCTTTCTGATCTTATAATCAGTATCAGCACAGTGAGAATCAAGCTTCTTAAAGTCCTCAGGGAGAGAGCTTTCAAGGCAGAGCTATGCTGATTTTCATAATAAAAGACAGGGGACTGGTCAAGAATAGGGAAGAAGAGACTGTGCACATCGTCAGTATCTCAGTGCGCTTCCAGGCATACTTACACGTGCATTAGGTCACTGTCCGTGTGGGGGCGCTCCTGTTTAACCTGAGGGGTTACAATAGCTGGGTGGGGGATGCCAGTTGTGTGTGGACCAGGAGGACCAGGAATCATATGATGGGAAAACCTACAAGAGGGAAAGAGTAAAAGACAGCATGTACTAGTGGCTGCTGCAGCAACAGCTAGGTGGAATTTTGAAACAATCCACTCACTGAATTGGCTGAGAGTGAAAACACACCATTGTACATAAAAGTATTAACTATAAATTACAGTGGGGTGATAATTTCTTTCCTTTCTGTATTCAGGTGGAAAATATTTGTAATTATTGCCTACATAACAGAATTAAAAAATAATAGTAGAATCCAGTGTTTTTCCTGGGAGGGTTCTAAGCCATAGGATAAAAAAGGTGAGTCATTTTCTTTGCAAAGAAGTTTTCAAAGAAGAATTTCAGTAAAAGCAATCACTGCAAATATAAGACTTTATTAAGATTTAGCTCTTAAAGTGATTTTTAAAAAGAAGCTAAAGACATCACATGTAAAAATCTGTCTACATTTCTAAGCAAACCATCACAATAAGAGTCTTCTCCTCTTGTTGGCTTCTTTACTAATGTTAGAAGAGAACAATTGAGAAAATATGGGACAGAAAGATTTTTTTCAATCCCCAACTTAATACAGGTGCCATCAACATCATCCAAAGTAGTTTTCTACACAGAAAGAAATGTTGAGAGATGCAGCCTTTTGGAAAACTGGTAACACAATTAAGGGCAAAGATTTAATTAAAGAGAAGAATGCAGTTCTGCATCTAGGTAAAAACCATATATGTGAAAGGCTTTTCCCCTTCAACTCTGCTTGTAGGGCATTAAAAACATCTTAAAATATCCACCACCATCCAACACAAAGGAGGGAAACTGCCATGCAAGAAAATAAAATAAACGAAGACATTACTTTCAACAGTGCTTTGGATAAAATTTGGATACACTTTAGAAATTTTGCTTTTCAAACTGTTTTGAAGGAAACATTTAATTCAACAAGAACAATATTCTCAGGTCTTTCATCACAGCCTGTACAATTAGTTCCTTCATTTGGTAAGGAAAGAAGAAACACTGCTTGGATATGTAATATTTCAGAAGCAAATTCTGAAGAATTAAGAAACATGAGAAAAATATAAATATTTGATCAAATAATGATGCTTTGGTAAATGTACCATTTGCAAAAATTCGTGATGCTGGTTATTTGCCTGTGAGAAAATCCTGTCATGAGTTCTTACAATGTTAAAAAGTATAAAAACATATTTTGGAGGGAAAGATTAATTTCATCCTCCCAACCAGCTACATTTATAATATGATGAGTAATGCTTTTTTTAAAAGCTGAAATTCACACAGAAACTGTGAATTTCATGCTTATTTAAAAAGTAAAGATTCACAACCAGTTACTAACCCAACAGTCTGAATTCTGACACAGTAATGCTAGGCTAGCTCCTTTGGAAAAGACACATTGAACAAACAGATGACACGCCACAAATGCGTGTGTACATTGGGCACAGGGCACAGAAGCCATCCTTTCTCAGAAGCAAAAGCATTACACAGAGCAGTGTGGCACGGCAGATCTCACGGAGCTTTGCTTGCACTAATATGTCCACACAGGGCCTGATTCACACACTAGGACCCACACCCCATAAGGCCTGACAGCCTGTAAGCACTGTTCTTTCTCATCTGACAGCCTTGGTCCAGGAAGGCTCTAGACTATCTGGGTGTTTTCAAGCACTGTCACATTAATACCACTTTCCTCAAAGAAAGCAAAATTACAGAACTCAGACCAAACCAGTCTTTATCCCCACCCTTGCCCCGACCCCCAAGAACTTCTTACATTGTCTACTTTGGGGACATTTGACACCCCACAGACAGGTGGCAGTGAACTGTTCTGGAGGCACGCTCCCAGGGTGGCTCCTACCCAGGACCTCCGTGACACCTAGTGTGGGAGCCAGGCACACTGTAGACAGACCCGGCTGAGCTAGGAACCCTCCTAGCCAACTGAGAGGCAAGCAGGCGCACAGCTGCAAGCACAGGAAGAGCAACTTGTCCTGGGGTGCCCGTTTCCACCGCCACCTACCTGGACATGGAAGTGTCCACTGACAGTGAGGATGGGTAGGGCTGCCTGAATCCTCCCGTGATGGGATATACAGGCTGACCTTGCCTGAGGTCACAGAAGAAAGGAACCCATCAATGAAAAAACATGAGTTACCAATCAGCAATAAGAGTGCGATGTCGGGAGAGGTGGGAGGTATTCAAAAGAACTTTGTGGGGGCATTACAGACCATGGGATTTCTTCAATTAGCCCCCTGTTTCCCTGCCTTGCCCTCCACCCAATCAAAGCATCAGTTGTCTTGAAGAACACCTCCCAACCTCAAATTCAGAAACAAACCAGTTCATGAATTACCTGTGTTTTATCCCCTTCCCCTCTCCCAAACCCACTAATGTTTTAAACAAAGTAGGCACATAGCAAACATTTACTGACTAGACCAGAACCCTGAGAATGCAGCAGTACTCCTTTCAGAGTCTTTGAGAATTTCAGGGAAAAAGAAAGGAAGAAAGGAAGAAAGGAAGAAAGGAAGAAAGGAAGAAAGGAAGAAAGGAAGAAAGGAAGAAAGGAAGAAAGGAAGAAAGGAAGAAAGGAAGGAAGGAAGGAAGGAAGAAAGGGAAGGGAAGGAAGGAAGGAAGGAAGGAAGGAAGGAAGGAAGGAAGGAAGGAAGGAAGGAAGGAAGGAAGGAAGGAAGGAAGGAAGGAAGAAACAATATTTATAGTTATATAAAAATGAACAAGTATTTTAAAAACACTACACTCTTCCCCACCTCACCCCCCATGCTACCGTGAAGAAATAAAAGATCAACTCATTGGAATTATTTTTGTCTCCACTCTGAGAATTCCATCTCTCCCTCTGTGTTTCCCACATCTTACATTTTTCATTTACAGTTTTTATTTCCAGCTGCCACTCAGCACAGAATTATTGCCCCTAAGTAGCCAAGTTCAGACAGAATAATTGATGTAGGTTTGAAAGTGTACGCATAATCAGTTAAATTCAGAGTACTGACTGAGATTTAATACTAAAGAGAAAGGGCGGGGGAAGGGAATGAGGCTGGAATTTTCACGGCAGGACGGTCCCTTCTTGCTGAGGAAGAGAGGGTGTAAGGATGTCCAGACAGGGGGACTGGGGCAATGACAGGGGGGCTGTGGATGAAGAGCCAAGTAAAGAAAGGACAGTGGATGTTTGCTTAAGCTGCAGCCCTGTTTCCATGGAGTGAGCAGAGGGGAGAGGAGGACTGGAGAGGGATGGAAACAGGAGCAGGGAAAGTCGTGTGCTAACAATAAAATGATGAGAATAAGAAGATTATCCTCTTTCTTCTCCAAATATATTTCCTTCCTTTTACCTTTATAATTAAAAAAATTTCAAAAGCAGCAATAAGAATATGTTAGAGGTAAACAAAAAAATAGAGAGCATTTGGATTCTGAAAAAAGAAAACCCAGACATGAGTTTTTTACTCCTCTGAACTCAAACTGCTGCTTACTCTATTAAAATTCAGAAGACCCTTTTGTAATTTTGAATTTTGAGTTGTCATTTACCTTACTTGCCATTTATAAGCAAAGACTGATATTCAATGTGTCTAACTTTGTTTCAAAAATATAAGTTCATAAAAAGCTAGAAAAGAAAACCCCACTGAGCATTCTGCACAGGCCCAGCAAATGCCCAAAGCCACAAATTGAATCCATAAAACTATAAGCTTCAAAGCAAATGCTACACAGTCATTTTCTACACATATTAGTAAATGGATTCAATCCATTTCAAAGTCTGTTTTTTAATCTTCTAAACTGAAATGAAATAAACTTAGCACCTTGCTTGTTGATATAAAATTTCAACTCCACAAGTGTTATCATTCATAAAGCTAATTTCCGTGAACGGAAAGTAGAAGAACATGTGTTCAGATGTCTGGTTGAGGCTGCAGGAAGGGTCTTACCAGCCAAGAGGTGGAGTAATCTGTCCAACACCACCTGGAGACAGGGGATAAAAGGTAGGGATCTCAGGAGCTGGAGGATGTCGGGACATGCCTATTACAAAGGACAACAGAGAGGAAGAGTTTTCAGATTCATAGGACATTTGATGGTAAGAGCAATAGGAAAGCAATAACATGTTTCATGACATTAATACTAAAGTCTAGCATGGATCCATTTAACGTAAGTCAGTTTGTTAGCTTTTCAAGATTTCAACATCTGTAAAAACAGATCTTAAGATAGTACATCTATCCTGAAAGAGTAAATATGCTGCTAGTAAAAGAGTCATCTAAATAACACTCTAAAATTATTTAGTTTGTCCTCATTATTGCATTTTGGTTAAGAAAATGGCAATCGTTTTTGTGTAGAATGGAAAAAGACTGCCTTCATAAGTAGATAGCCTGTCATGGTGCTCAAGGATTAGGTAAATTGCTACTTTCATATTTTCATTGGCTCCCTTATGGACATACAGATTTGGGAAATGTGATACCTCAGAGGATCACAGATTAATTAGGAATCATGTTCAGCCCCATAATGGTCACACTTGATATGATTCATTTGGTCTCTGCCGCTTCAGCTCCAACTAAGCTCTTCATCAAGTTGAGTCCTCTGGGCCCCAAGGTCAAGCTGTTCTGGATTAGTTGTACTCCACAGAAAATGAGAATGCCACCAAATTGTTTCTTCAGCTCATACTCCCTGAAGTACTCTGCCCCATAACTGTAAAAACCACCTAAAGATTATACCTAATCCTAGTCCCAAATGACATCTCTTTGTTTGTATGTTACCTTGGGTACAGAAAAGAAGGGGTAAGACACATGCATACAAATATAAAAACTTAGATTCCATGTACTTAGGGGAAAGTGGTTCTGAAAAGAAAAAAGCCACAACTAAAGTTTCTTTACAAAGAGAATCTGGCTTTAAAAGACCATTTCCATATATAATCACACATTCCCAGGTTTAACACTGAGAATGTGCAGTTGTTATAAATATATTGGCTAGTATGTGGAATTAGGTGAGCATGTAGAAGTTGCTCTTCAAGTATTCTGCTATTTTATTGTTTAAAATGTCTATGAGTTTCATTTGGATTTTAAAAGTTATCGAGCGCCTTGAAGATATGGAAATGACTTAAGACATGGTGCCTTCAATGTTGATGTTAATTTGATGTTCAAGTGTGGACAAACTATTTTTCAATTCTTGGAGTAGGTAGGAAGGAGAAAGGTCTTTAATCTCTCAGCAGAGAGCTTACATGAGATCATCTCATGTTTTGCTCTTTATAAAAATAGTCTCAAATCTCCTTTCTTTGGCTAGAAATACCATTTCTTTTGCTCACAGTGGACCCCAGATTTCGTACTCTGGGATTTTTTTCTTTGTTCCCAGGAGGTCAGGCAGCACAGGTGATCCTAAGGGAGTCTACAGTAGTGGTTCTAGACATGTCAGAATCACTCAGAATCACTGGGGAATTTTTCCAACTTGCTTCCACTTGCCCCCTACCCTGAGATTCAGATACCTCCCCAAACTTCAGGGTCTGCAAGGGGATTGTTTAGTTTTGAAAAGAAAAACCAGACTAACTGAGAATTTAGGAAACTTTGTGTAAATCTGAACGTGAAAATCATAGCTAGAGGTCAGAGACTATCTGAATGTCTGTTTTACTCTCTCGGCTTTACAGATGTAGAAACAAAGGTGTAGAGAGGCTAAGTCATCATTCAGGCATCCCATTTGGGTACACATAGAGGGTGTTTTGGCCTGAGCTTTTACCACTGGGACACAAGAAGCAACTTGCTTGTAATCATAGGCCTCTAAAAGCAGATAAGCTTAATCCCTTGCACTGCAGCCCATGTTATAAGTACGGTTACATGGCAATTCTGTGTAGGACTTCATAGGAGTGATTTAACTCAACAAAAAGTACAAACTGGCTGGATTTTATTTTACTGTTTGAAGGAGGAAGGAGGAAACTGCCATGTACTTAGCACCTGCTACATACTAGTTCCTCTGTTGGGTATTTAATTTGACTATTAGTATTAAAATTCTACCCACAGTTCAAATACCCATCTCCTATGGAATACTCTCTAACTTTTATGGCTCTGAAAAATCTTTCTTCTTTGAGTCTACAACATTTTATTTGTACTTTTAACGTGAGTCTTAAGATGTTCTTCATTTTGTTTTATAGTTAGTTTGTGCAAATGATTTCCTGCGTGAACGTATATACTGCTTGGAAAAAGGAAATCATGTTTTACTAACATATCAAACCATGATGGTCTCCAGAGGTTTTCAATAAATACTTTTGAATGACTGAACAAGTGAAATAAAAAGCATTTAAACAGACCCATTCCCCATTCTGGGTCCATATTATCAAGCATTTTGCATGTACATACAAGTACATGATGAACAGGAGCAGAAAATGGATCTGTGTTTTCTGCAGTTTATTGACATTTTAAGATCCTGTTTCCAAATATTCCTACAAGTGTGTGCCTTTCTACCAGCTGCTATGCCACCACAGACACATTGTACATCACTCATTCAACTAGTATTTACTGAACATTTACTAGTTCCTGGAGGCTGATGATAATAGCGTAGCCTTACAGATTTTTCAGCTTTTTTAAATAACTTTTATAAAGATGGATAATATGATTGAATCAGACTGTGATATGGATATATCAAGTCTGCCACTCACTAGCTATGTATTTTTGAGGAAACTATTTAGTTGTTACTGTTCTTTAAAAATAAGCATAAAAATCGAATAGGGGTTGTTGTGAGGAATAGTGCATTAATATGTGTAACAAAAAAGTTATGCTTGGTACAGTATAAGTGCTATGTAAGTGTTTGTGGTTATTTATAAGGATATAGTAGATAATATGAAGATATAATAAGCAGGTACATAAGCCCAGCATTTCCTAAAGACTTTATCCTTTAACATTTTTTCAGACATAATGGGTCAAATAAAATGATTGGTATTAGCTTCCTTTGCTTTTCCTACACCTACAACCTACACCACCCCTCCTGCCCCCATCCAGCCACGTCAACACACTGACACAAAGGTAAAAACTAATGTTCTTCCTAATGTGAAATTAACCTAAAATTATTTCCCTACAAATGAATGAATTCTGCTGACATACAGTCTGTATTTATTGGGTAGTTCTATCTCGGGTTAGAGTATGGTTTTTTTGGTCTTTGTTTTTTTGGTTCTTGCTTTTTATTTGAAAGTAAAGCTAACCAACCTGCTAGGAACTTTGAAATCAGCAACTGGCCTCAGCACTGCCACATTCTACTAGTGGGGCTGCATGATATAATAACCAAAAGGCAGGCAGCAGGAAAAAAAAAGAGTGAAAGCAAGAGACCCAGTGAGATTTATACGTGTTTTTTTGGTGATAGTGTACCACATGGAGTGATACGGATTCAAATCAAAATCAGGTAAATTAGCCCTTTTCAAACCAAATTTACATGTCACCAGAGATACATGGTGATAAGATACACAGTCTCTTTTTTTTTTATGAAAAAAGCTATTAAAAATGGGATCTTTATATTGAAACAGACACAGTGTAGGGAGTAGAATGCAAAAAAATCACACAAATTTAGGACAAAATAAAGACTCCAAAGAAACTGAAGCAGACAAGCTCTGGTCATGCACACTGTCCTTTCTCTAGTTCTGGAGAATTTGTTTAAAAAAAAGAAAGTTTGGAAGCAATGACATAAATTATAATTAGTAAGACAAAACATGGTAAGGTAGCAGAAAGGTATGGAGACAGAAGAGAAAATATAAATGTAATTGGTAGCTAGTTATAAACTTGTGTTTTTATAAAACTGTCCGGAATTCTTGAAACAAAAACTACCAAACCATGTCTTAATCTTTTAAATAAGTTCATTTCAAAGTGCTTAGAATGGGGCCTAGGACACAGTAAGTACTATGCAATTGTAAAATAAATGAAAAGTTAAAAATTAAAACACACAGTTGGATTCTTTTTGTTAATAGCTCATTTGAGACTTTTATATGTCTTTATGGTCATCTACAACTTTATAGTTCCCAGATATATATCTCAGGCTCAGACCCTGCTCTGAGATTGTGACCTCTATGTTTAAATTGTCTGCCTCCTATCTCCCTCCAGGTATCTCAACAGCACCTCAAATCACTATGACCAAGGTCATATTCTCAATCTTCTCTCTCAAAACTCAGCCTTTTTCCGAAGATACCTATCTTAGTTCTCTTCCTCCCTTCCTCATCATATATCTACAAGCCTGTCTTTGATAGTTTCTTATTCTTTGGAGGTCCTTGTTAAAGGAAGTAGAGTGGAGAAAGGACTGGAAATAAAGAATAACACAGTCAAACCTGGAAACATCTGCACAGGTGTTTCTTACCTTTTCTAAGTAAAGGTCCTTGGACTCCACTCAAGGTCCAACAGTAACTAAGTCCTCAAATAAGTTGTCTGTTTTGTCAATGGAGGGAAATGAACGTGTATGTATTTAATCTAGAAGCATTCATAGTAGTGAAAAAAAAACACCCAGCCTCTAAACTCTACTCTTTTTTACATACTTACTAAATTGTGATGTCTACTATATATTAGAGAGACAGGGCTAGACCAAAAAGTGAATGCTGGAAATAGCAGATTTTACACCTTTACGTTTTCTGTCTTCACATGATTTTATAGAATCTTTTGTTTTGAATTTGTAAAGAGCCTATTGAGGGACAAGTATGTATGTACATGGAAAGAGAAAGGCAATCTTGCAAACAAACTCATCCTCTCTGCAGAGCAGATCAGAAGGCTTGGAGAACCCAAGCTCTGTGTCCTACAACCCACACCCATCAGGTTAAAAACCGGGTGTTTCGATTTTTCAGACTTATGCTGTGTATTTTTCTGTAAATGATACAGAAGCAGGACTTGATAATAAGGTAGAGAAGCAAAGTAAGACTCACATTACCATAACTTTAAGCAGAGATTTTGTACTTTATTATTTATACCTAAGTTGGTGCTGGTAAATAACAAAAAGAGGGTAAAACATAATAGGGATATAACTGAAACCTAAAGAAATCACAAAAGGCTAAAAAAGAACATTTGAAGTAAAAATTCCCTACTTTATCTCTTTTCTAACACATAAATAAACACTACTATCAACACTAGAGCATGCTGAAATACACAAAACTAAAGGGGGTGCTGAGGACTGAATCTCTAGTATATTTGTACAACACATTATGGGTCCTAGATTTTCAGAGCTATCACTTTGAAAATAACCCTTCTACGCTTCTCTCCTGGTTTTTTTTATCCTGAAAAATAAAAGAAGCAAAAAACTCCTGTGGGTTTATAAAAAATTGCTATCAAATAAATCACTCTCATCTCCTACAAATGTTATTTTGATCTACCCAGTGACATGGAGCTAAGGCACCTATATGGTCACTTGGATCGATGAGATGTGGCTCCTTGTTTTTTGAAAAAGGCCTGGGAAGGCAGGGGTTCTCACCTTGTTTGGAGTTGACATCTGATGGGATGTGTGACGGATGTGATCCTGGAGAAAAGTGCTCGTCACTGTAGGTGATGAGGGGGGTGAGAGGATGGACGGCATGGGATGGCTGCACCACGGGCACTTTATTTGACTGCAAAGTAACCACAAGGTAGACAGTCAACAAGGATGCCCAGCTCCTGTCTCCTCTCCCAAAGAAAAGGCCACACTCAGCAACGGGGCATCAGCATAGCCCAAGAATCATCTGCTCTGCTTATTTAGATCTTCAGAATTTTTCCACGTTAAATACTCCTCAAATACATGAATATCCCATCAAGAGACTATCAGTTGTTTAATCAGTGCCCTGTTTGCTACTATTATTCCATGTGACATGAATCTCTTACATACATGTTTTCACTCCCTTTTGGATTATCTCCTCAGGTTAAGTTCAACAAAGAGTTATTGGAGCAAAAATTATGAATGTATTTTTAGCTCTTTTTTTATTCATTACATAGTCAGGCAATAAAAAAAACTTCACAAATCTGTTCAATGAAAAAAAAATATATTGCTAATTTGAAGGGCATAGTTTATAGAGTTGTGATTATATGGTTGTGCATCTTTAAAAACCATGTTATACCATTTTTTCATGTTGTATAGCTTTGTCAATCAAACATGACCACCCATTATACTTCAGTCCTACTCAGTTCACCTTCAGGTTCTTTAGTTTCTAGAAGTCTTAGGGATAAAAGAGAATCTCCAGTCTTGAGTTTAACTGCATAATATGATAGCATGTAGGAACACTGTCATTGTTAACATTTTATATTTTAACATATTTTATGTCTTATAATTGTTTAAAAATAGATTGTATTCTTTAACATGGAAGTCTAATGCTATATAAGATTAACACATTCAATGTTCCAGCTATTTATTTAGATTTCATCAATTTGAAGTCTGGGATCTTTTTATTTGCTTAAAGTTGAATTATCATCCCTACCCCCACCCAAGAAAGAGCTTACTAAGGAATTCAGTAATATAAACAAGACCCAGGAGTTTAATCTAATTAAAGAGATTGTTTTTTATAGAAACTATGCTCCCTCCCCCAGAAAGGAAAAAAACTCAGCACAATTATATACATGTAAAATATGTTTGTGATTTTAAACTTATCTAATTAAGGCAGTATCAGGAAGATCTCCATTTACAGACACTATAATAGTAACTTGTGAATTTAGGAGGAATAAATTATAATGTATTTTGATTATCACCAACTCACTAGCTCTGTCATGTTTTCACTATAATTAGTTTGAATTAGATTTTTACTATACTATAGACTACAATGTATGTGAAATTGGTTTCTCCAAAAGCAAATATCTGTATTTAAAAAAAAATTAAGAAAATGCATGAAAACTGCACAGTATAAAATGCTTAAAATGTAAGTCTGTAACTAAATGGTTAATGGCTATTGTGTATGGTGGCTGAACCTATGACACACACACGAATTTTGTATTTGATGTTTTTTACAAATTAGGTGTAAAAAGTATGTGGCTCCAACAGGAAGGACTACCCTCCAGAAAGTTAGAAGCAATTATCCTACTAACACTTAATTCTCTTTACAGCTAGTAACAGTAATTCTCTACATTCTGTCATTAAACCTCCACCCAAAAGAAACTTAAGGGAAAAAAAAAAATCACACCTTTTTAGGCAATGATATAATTTCCATACTAGATTTTCCCTATTTTATAGTTACCACTCCTCTCTAATGAGAGAACTCACATAGCTCACGTAGCTCTTGGCATTTATTTAACAGAGCACCATTATCAAAGCCACAGCCTTCTTGCTATATACCTCTGCACAGACATCTATGTTTATAAATGTGTAAAAGGTTAAAAAACTGCAAGGCTTTTCAAGTGTTAATGATGCAGTTTGTCAAATACAAGGAATTTAGAATGATAGAAGAGGTAGGGTGGGGAAGGGGAAGCAGGGAGGAAGATATTATTATAAACCTTTTTAAAAATGGAAACAAAAATCTCAGTGCCCAAATGCTAAAAGGAATACATTTCAACTACACTTTAGAAAAACCACTTTAGTTCCATTTCAGAAATCTTGTAAGAAGCATAATTACCTACAATCTACAAAGATATTTTCTTAGAGTAGTTATAAAGAGTAAGCATTGCAGAAAGCTCCTAGAAATATATATATTTCATATGCCTTTCTTGTTTCCAGAGCACCACCCTAAGGAACTTGCATTAGTGGGCAGCATCTTCTTAATGTCTGACCTATCCCTCCAGTCATATAGCTCAGAATCTAGTGCCATGAATTTTTGCTAAATTATGCTATCCTTGCTCTCCTCTTAATTTTACGGTTTTCAACACAGATTTGCTTTCCTGTGGGAAGGAGATAAGAAGCTGAGTATTTTAATTTAAGCTCTGGCCTTGTCTTACGGTTTGCAAGATGGATAGCGAAAGTAATACTAGTAGGTGTGTTAAACTCAACAAGGATTATGTCCATTTTTGTGGCTAAATAATGAAAGTGATAAGAAATCTCAATAATATGTGTGAACACAATTCTAAGGTTTATATTTTGCCTCCTGCTGACCACCTCTACTATGCAGAAAGACAGATCCAACCTACACTACACATCGCCACCACAGTCGAGTGTTCTCAGCCCTAAATGGTGGGTTTCTTTTGATACCAGAAGTTAACTGTCCCTTGATACTATATGCCCACACAAGGCGAGAACCCAAGCTCTGCTACTTGGTGTAAATCTGACACATCATGTAACCATTCTTAATTCTAGTCCTCTAATCTCCAAATAACAACATAGTGCATCTGGGAGTGAGGAGTAGGGAAGGGGAGGAATAAGAAATTGACTGCTGTAGTCTTTAGAGACGAATTTATGTAGCTACATTACAATGCATGGTCACACATGTATGTGTGGGTGTATGTGTATGTATATTAGGCAGCTAAAATGTGCCAAGCACTATCCTAGCATTGATGGCCAACAAAGACAATGCCCCTATTTTCATGTAGCTTCCTTTCTAGGGCCTAAAAGCAGGAATGAGAGTATTGGAAACAGAGAACAACAAAAAAAAAAACCCAGCAAAACAAAAAAATCTGAAAAGACACATCAAGTACTATGAAGAGAAAGAACTAGGTGATAGGAGAGGCAGTGTATATCCAATTACATACCTTTGTTTCACATTAAAGCTGTAAGAAACCAAGAGTTCACTTAGTTTAAGATTCCTTTTTTCTGAGACAGGAAGTTGAGAAACAGAGGTCACCAGGGAATGGGCGATCAAGCCATGACTACTGATGGCACTCACAACAACACAGCCCTGCTCGATACACAACTCCATTAATACAGGGTCACTGTGAGTAAAATGGAGATAGACACCGAAAGGCCACACATCACCATGGAATCAAGCAGTAGAAAGGGTACATCTTTAGCTCTTACTCGGTGCTGGGTACTGTGGGCTGTATATCTCATTAACAGAACTCAAGTCTCCTGACTTCCACTCTGGAGCTTTCCCCACTTACACATCTCCCTGTAAGGGGGGAACAAAGGGCAAAAATCATTTTGATTCTTTTTCGTTCATGGGTACAGTCTGGTCAATCTTTGCTTCCAATGGAGAACTACCAGGTATTTCCAATGCATGTCCTTTGTTTCATTACCCCAGGGTAACAACATGCACAATTATTCCACCTTTATGAGATATGCAACAGTCTTAAATCATCCCAAATCCTCCACTGCTGCTTAAAAAGGTTCAGTAACTTGTCTAAACTCACATGGTAGTAAGTGACTGAACCAGGCAACAGATGCTGATCTCCCAACTATACATTCTGTAATCTTAGGCAGGTGACTGGTCAGGTAGGCAAAGAAATATTAAGAAAGATGCAATGAGCAGGTACTAGAAAAAGGGTAGTAAATGTCAAGGGGGACTCTAGAAGACAGCTCTACAGCCTACACTCAGCATCCACATATGACTATTCAATAGGAGCTCAGCAACCCTTTTCCAAAATTGAAAAATCAGGCCAATCTACTCACGTAGCACATGATACTACAGCAGCTAACCCTCACCTAGTGCTTACTGCATGCTAAGCACTTTATATAGTACCTTTGAGGCAGGCACTATTATTACCCTCCTTTTACAGATGAAGAAACTGAGGCACAAGGAAGTTAAATAAGTTTCCCAAGGGCACAGAGCCAGTAAGTGGTAGAGCCAGTTTCAAATGCAGGAAGTCTGGCTCTAGAGGCCACATTCCCTACTAGCACACCATGGAGCCTTCCTGAAGAGCCAAATTCATAAAATCTTGGACACTGGGTTGACCATCTGGGCCATACCTGACAGTATGTGACTCCAATGAAATGACTGTGTGGTCTCTGTCCCAGGCACAGTAATCACATCAGACAAAGAGGCACCTCAGCAGAAGTGGCTAGAGCTGCAGAGTCTCAACTGTGCCTTCCTCTCCAGGACTAGCAAAACTTCCAAGGAAGCTAGCTTGGCTGCCACCCCGGCTGGTCCCTACACATAAGGACCTCTTTGGTATCACAGCCAGTAAAACCCATACCTCCTGTGGCCACAAAGTGGCTGCCACCTAGGGATCCTGAGAGCCACCCTCAAAGCAGCATTCCCAGAAATGATCCACTCTCCTCCAGCTGTAACATTCAAGCTGTCACGAATGTTGTCAGCCTCTGAGGATGTGGTTCTGGCAAGGACTAAAAAGTGGTTCAGCTCCCTCCTGGAGAAGGCCGTGGGCTTGCTGGTAAGTGGAGTAATTGGGGAGAAACCTGCTGGCCCAGTACAAGTCCCCATTTTACACATCTCCAGATTTCAACTAGCCACGTGCAGTATCTGGCAGTGCATAACAGTCTTGAGTTCCATTTCAATTGGCTGTGCATTTTATCCATAGGCTACCTGCTAATAACCGAATCCAGTGTAATTTTAACACTCTACCAACTTACTGAGATGAGCTAGTTCATCTGGCCTCAATCTTTATGGTGACAATTTACTTTTTATTAAACTCTTAAGTCTGGTACTCATGCAATAGAAACCACATAATTTCATATTGTACCTACCCCTCCTCCTCTGAGAGTCTGAGCTTTTCAAGCCTTCCCTTAAAGAGGAGCAGGTCTAATTTACTCCAAAAGGATATAATAATTCCTGCACTGACTAGTCCTCAAAAATAACATTTAGTGCTGGAAATTGTTCCTAACATCTGCCAAAGCTGAACACCTGAGTCCAGTCTGATGTGGCTTTCAAACCTAAGACCACTACTGGTTATGATTAGGCAGCTTTTTTAAGATAATGATCAGGCTCTTAGGACTTCTTGAGCAGGAATTGATAAAGTTGTAAGGTTTGCAGAAGACGAATATTCTATGAACTCAAGTCTGGAGAGAAACTCAACTCTGAAATACACAATTTATATCTATCCAACACCTAGAATGTTTTCCTAAGAGGGGAAGGACACTGCATAGGGAAGAGAATTAAGATGGATTCAACACCCACTAAGTGCCAGTTATTATGGCTGTGCCTTTATATTCTCTAGCACTCATCCACATAGGTGGGCAGTATCACCTCTATATTTATAGATGAGAAGGCTGAGTCCTTTTGGACACAGAGCTAAGTAATTGGTTGAGAGTAGACTTGTGCTGGCCTTGACTTGATACCCAAGTCCCTGCTCTTCCATGCTTGCTACGCAGCAACTCTCTCCACTCTGTTCCAAACCGCTCTGCCAGGTGACTACGGCCTGCCATGGGTTCAACTGTAATGAAGCACCTGGAACAACCGATCATTTGGAGAAGGCTGATGTCACTTGCAGGTCTGCAAACAGACTGCTGGAAGAGCTGCTAAAAAGAAAAGGTATGGAATACCCACTATTTTCCAAGTTGTTTCTAAGATGATGATTTTCCATACGTTATATCATTTAATCCTGAAATCACCCTCAAATTAGGTGTTATGATTTATAGAAAAGAAAACCAAGGTTCTAAGAAGCTAAGTGATTTATACAAAATCACACAGGATGTGAAAATAGCACACAGGATTTGTTCCCAGGTTGGAAACTCTGAAATTCACAATTTATATTCCAAGAGCCAAAAACAGTCCTCACATCCTCTGGTTTCCTGGTGGAAGAAATAAATAATTATATAGTTTAATATTTAAGTACATGGGCAGCGGAGGCAGAGTTCAAATCCCAAACAGTCAAATCCACCTAGTCACTATGCTTAGATAGTTCACTTAATTTTTCAAAATTTCAGTGTTCTCATAATACAAAATATGTAGAATAATACCTTACAGGATTAAGGTAAGGATTCATGAGTAATGCAATTAAACAGGTCCTGGCATATCATGTATGTTCAATAAATATTTGTGGAATGAAGGAAGGAAAGAGGAAAAAGGGAAAAGAGGACCAATAAATGAATTAGTTCCTTCTCCAGAGTTCAAATCACTCCTCTGTAACACACAGAAATTTAGATACTCTTAGTCTGTGCCTGTGAGCCCCAAAAACCTTCTTCTCATCACTGCTTGCTGAAATCCCTTCAATCCTTCAGGAGCTATCACAAACGGCACCCCACTCTTGAAACCTTAAACAATGCGTAAAATTCTGGGTTAGGCCTTGCTATGGCCTACAGGTACACTCAGGTTTTCTATGTGCTTGCTTTATTTCCCCTGTTAGAATATAATTTAATAGATAATATGATCTAAGGGTATTCATTTAAAAAAATTTCTTACAGCAGCATTTCTCAAACTTTTTGCTCTCAAGTGCCTTAACACTTAAAAATCATTGAGGATACCAATGAGCTTTTGTTTGTGTGGATTATGTATAAATACTTGTTACACCTGAAATTAAAATGAGAAATTTAAAAATATTTATTAATTCATTTAAAAACAAACCTTTCATGTGGTGGCACAAAAAGTATTTTATGAAATATTTTCTAAACAAGATTTAAAAATATATATATGAGTGGCATTGTTTTAAAATTTTTGCAAATCTCTCTCTTTAGCATCTGGTTTACTAGAAGACAACTCGATTCTCTTACCTGCTTTTGCATTCAAATCTTTACTTTGATATATAATAGTGGTTGAAGTATATGAAGAAAAAAACCTAACCTCACACAGTTATCTTGTTGGAAAGGAAAGGATTATTTTAGTAGTTTTTTGATAATTATGGATCATCTTTGATACCATTCCAAAAACCAACCAGTAGTAGTTTCTTAAGAGCTAGTTGCAATGCAGAATCAAAAACTGTATCAATATACTTCTATTCTTACATTAAAATCCATTGATCCATCTACTACTCTGAATGTACCCATGTATAAATTTGTAACATTATGCATCGGTCATTTGGAAAATATTGGTTCACTGAATTGTGTATTTTGTTAAACAATATAAAAATCATGTTCATTAATATTAACACTGATCTCATCAGAAAAGCTTTAAGGATTTAAGAGGCTGTCAAGCCCACAGTAATGGATATAAGTTTTCTAAAATTCAAGTTTTTCCTTGGAAGCTCAAATTTTATAAATGGCAACAAATGCTGTCAATTGTTTTCATTGAAGAGAGTCACTTTGTTTATTTGTGAGAAAATATCTTTCCAAAATCAAAGCCAGAACGGCCATAGTTTGTCAGTTATTCATTCAAGGGTCAAGATTGACTAAAATTACTATTTTCTTACTGCTTTTTCAAGGATATTCTGTCACTGAGTGACAGTGGCCTTTTTTCCTCTGAGAGGGTGTTATGGTACAAAATTCAGTAACTTCTAGGACCATTTGGTGCTAAGGTACCAGCAGTTTTAGCCACCACTGCTTCTGTACCATCAATATAAATTTCAATACGGTAGAAAAGACAAATAACATGTCAGTGTTCCCATGAGAATACCTTTGACCTTGTGGACCCCTTGTCTCAGGGGTCCACAGACCACACTTTGAGAGATGCTGCCTACAGTAAAATAATAGTACAGAAAGAGTTACTGGTTGTGGATGATATAAGCTAATTGAGTGAAAAGTATTATTTCAGTTAAGGTGAATTCAGAAAGAAATTGATTAATGGGTCACAAATGTGGAATGTTTAGTATAAAAGCTATCATTTTTCCCTCTTATTTGCCTGTATTCTAAATGTACAAATCAGGAGAAATTTGAAAAGCAAATAAACACAATATATACCACATCTTTTTAAATGATATTTAAAAATTTATAAACTCCTTATATTCCTTTAACTCAGTGTAGAACCCAGATTTATGACTTTTCTTTCAACTGTGAATTATTTTCTTCAAAGGGATTCTTGATATACAATAGCTGGGAATACAGATTCATGCCCTTTGGGGCTAAGGCTTCTTAAACTTCCTCAGGTACACTCAGTCTTCATCTTCTCTGTATTTACAGCCTCTAGGGCATCATTCTTTATGCATTTACCACAATGTATTGCTATTTTTGCACCGGTTTCTCTCACTAGGTAGAGGTTGTACCTCGGTGACTTGCTCCAGCAACTAGCACAGGTTCTGGCAAGGTGGAGACCTTCAATACCTATTTCTTATGATTAGCTGTCTGAATGAGGCAGTCAACACTAAGATGTCAACTCCTTGCAAGAAATAATTCATACCCTTATATTAAAACCGAGAGTGGTCCTTGTATTCTCTATTTTTGCATAAACTATTACCATAAATGCATCAGCAGCTTAACAGATCACAGTTTATTATCTCACAGTCTCTGTGGGCAGGATTCTGGCTTGGTGTGACCCAGTCCTCTGCTCGGATAGCCCAAGGTATTAGGGCTAAGTTCCTGTCTAGAAGCTCTGCGAGGTCACCTGCGCAGTTAGGAGAATTCAGCTGCCTGCGGTTGCCTCTATTTCCTTGCTGGATAGCAGGCGGGGACCGCTCACACTCCATGACAAGTACCTTCTTCAGCTTAAAGGCAGCAATGGCACATCAGGTGTTTCCATTTTGAACCTCTGACTTCCTCTTCTATGACCAGTGGAGAAACCTCTGCTTTTTAGGGCTCATGTGACCATGCCAGGCCTACATGAGCTCTCTTTCCTAGAGTCCACAAAGTGAGAGTGGGGGAGGAGGAGCAGGAAGCAGTGAGAAGCTCAGGATGCTCCACGACCTAATACTATCTGTTAAAACAAAGATAACCCATTTGATTTTCTCATTTTTCTCTCATATACAAAACGTTACCACCAATTAATCTTTAGCAGATAAAAATGAAGTCTCTTTACAAACATTAATGTTTGGTATTACAATTATTCTGATTACACTATCAGGTTCGGAGGAGGTGTAGTTAGTTCTGTGTTTTTCGCCTCTTTCTTTGTTTATCCAAGGGCCACAATGTCAAGTGTATGCTGCCCACACATGTCAGAGTTGACAGGTTCTCAGTTCAGAGGGGAAGGGAGAAGAGTCAGGATTAGCACATCTTTTCCTTCCCGCCTCCCAACCTCAGGGACATCAGGGAGGACTACGTGCAAGGGAAGTTCTACATTAACCACAGGGCCACAGCTTAAGGACTGGAAAAGGGTAATCACTAAATGGAGTGGAGGTTCCAGGTAAATTCATTTTGAAGAAAATTTAAGAATAGCTTTGGTTCTCTAACATTAACATGTCAGAGTATGGCCAATCATTTGCCTTTAAAGAAAATTTTAGGAAAATCAATATTTTATATTTAAGTGTAACTCTTCTATTATAAGGTAATGCCCGCACCTTACGCTTTATTTTAATTATCTGACCCTTTATGGTGACTAAAGAGTCATGTAATTGTCTGATCACTTATTAATCATGACTGCATTAAATGCTAGCTGAAATAAACATGGTAGGAGGGAAGTAAAGAAAGATAATTAACAGGAGATGAAGGAAGTACAGGTTGCAATAGTTAAAACCTGGATGATTGAGCGAGAATGACAAGAAAAGGGACATTCATGGAATGTTTATTACATTCAAAGAATATAAACAATGCTTTATATACTTCTGATTTATTTCCCCGGTTTCAAATGAGGAAACACATGGAGGCTCAGAAAGATGAAGTTTTGCCCAAACTACACAGGCTAGCCCGTAAGTGGTTCAACTTGGATTAAATGCAGATTTGTTTTATCCCAAACAGATGATCTTTTCACTGCGAACTGCCGAAAGGAATGACAACAAAGGGGAATAATTCACTCTGGAAGCCAAAAAGCAGCACACACTTTCAGTAACTGGAGTCTCTAAATAATGGGGGTAGGGTTAAGGCTAGAAGCTGAGAGAAGGGAAAATGACTTCTAATTATATAAAGTTGCCACATCCTATTATTTGACTGATTCCACAACACACCTTCACCACATCCCTAATCCTCTGAGTGCTTGCATTTACTTTTCATGTGAAAGACTGTTTATAGTCTGTGTGAAGACTGTTCTTCGAAAATTAAGAGAAAGAACTGGAGTCATTCAAGATAAACAAAGATATCAAAGAACAAAACAAACAGATTTGAGATTTACTGTGCTGGTGATAAAACATTAGAAGTAAGGCCATAGAGTGGCTAAGTCAGAAGTTGAACAAAGGTGTAGATGCAAGGAAGGATCTCTAGACTCCAAGGAGGCAGGAGGAGGAGTGAATCCTGCTGGGCCACCAGCTGTAGAAGCGTGGAGTTCTGTGCAGTGCGTACGTGTGTGTAAAATTTTGCAGTGGAAGGACATGGGGGAGAGCAAGATTCCACTGGTTCATAACATTTTCTGGATCACAGACACTGGGACCTGATGAAAGTGGTGTACAAAGGTTTTTATACATTAATACAATCACACATCAATGCACTGGGGTGGGAGGTTGTGCTGTGCATGGGGCAGGACAGCAAATGGAGTAGCCCATGGACCTAAATTAAAAACTGCTGCCCTATTTCAAGAGAGAAGTGCTTTAGCAATCACTGCATAGTAGTTTATTATTAATAAGCTGAAGTTTAATCATCTTGTCAAAAGCATTATTTGTGTAGGTCACTGGGAAATGATGGGAGGTAGATAAGTCAGTGAAGGTGGGTGAGAAGTCAGGGTCAGAAGCCTTCCTTGTTTACCACAGAGAGCTCAGAGCAGAGGCCCCAGGCTAGACTTTCCTCTACAACCCAGTGACAAGGTTGTACAGTGACAGTGGGCAACAGGAAAGGAGAGAATGAGGCACCTCCAGGAGCTCCAGAATCAAAGGTGTGCATGTCTTTGAGGTGAGTGAATTCCCAAAAGTTGTCTCTGAACCTCGTCAGCCAACAATCCTGAATAGACTCCATCAGGTTTTCTGGTAGTGGTCTGGGTACATGTTAGTTAAAAAGTCTCTCTCCACACCTGCCCAGGGGTAGCACATCCAAAGGGAAGGGAGTCATCCGTTGCCAGAGCAGCACCTCCATGTTACCCGGTTTCCAGGGGCTGGAAAGCTTCCTCATGGCACTAAGAAGGTCCAGCAGGAAAAAAAGAATGTTCGGGGCCCATGAAACTGGATGACTCCAGATCTCCTTGGGGATGGAGGATCAGGGGTGAGGCAGTAGCTGAAGCCTGCATGAGGTCAAGGTCAGGCAAGTCCCACAGCTCCCCAGGTGGGGAGTGTGGATGAGTTTGTTCAGACTGCAAATGGATGGTGCAAAACTTCATAGGGACAATGGCAGCAGACTTAAACCTAATAATTTCATATTGAAAAGGGTTGCTTCACTCTTAGAGTAACTATGTAGAGCATTTGCCTCATTTTAGATTAAATAAAATTGATTTTTGTTTTAAGATTAGGTGCATTTACAGAACAGTAACAAGAAGGCCTATGTGTCAAATTTGACCTGCCAAGCTGTCCCCGAATTTAGTAAGTGCAGTAAATGTAAAATATTCTCTGCTTAAAACGGAATGTTTTAAAAAGTAAAAATATTAACATTTAAGTCTGTGGGGAATTCTCATTTTTCTAGAGAACTTGCTGCAGAGTCTTTCAGAAATCAAAGAAAAAAATGCAACAAATAAATTATTTTTTGATTTGGCTACTAAACTAAAACTCTGAGCTAAAGTTTATTAGGATATTAAAATCATTTTCTATGAATGCAGAAATAAGATATTTACACTGTAAGATAAGCGTTAAAGCTATTTCTATAGAACTCTGCTGTCCAATATGGGAGCCATTATTCACTAGCTTTTGAACACTTGAAATGTGCCTAGTCTGCATGGAGATGTTCTCTAAGTGCAGAATACGCAATGGATTTCAAACATTTAATGTGAAAAAGGATGCAAAATATCTCAGTAATTGTTTATATTGCTTACACATTGAAATAACATTTTGGCTATATTACACAAAGTTATTATTGATATTAATTTTACCTCCTATTTTTTGATGTGGCTACTAGAAAATGTAAAATTACATTTATGACTTGCAACAGTGATTCATGTTATATTTCTATCAGCAGCTCTGCTTTGCAATAGAAAATCTGCATGTCACTATTACCCATTTCCCTGCTGTACTGCAATTCGACTTAGAACAACAACAACAGAGTAGGTGTATTTGCTAACAAAAGCTCCTTTTATGGAAAAGGAAACTACGTCCAGGGAACTGAAAATCAGAAAGGTTTAGTAGTAGAGCTGTCAAACATTAGATTTCAACATTCTATACTGAGGGCTAGGTCAGTAAGCTTACAACCATATATTTATTTATATGACATACAGATACAATTATAACAGTTTATATTATGGTATGAGAAAAATTAAATGACATCTATCTTTTATAGGTTAGAGTGAGCCTTTTGAATAAATGGCTTGTTCCAGTCATTATATGTAACTTCAACTTGTCATTCAGTTCAGATTACTTTTAAAAACACCTTAATACCCATTTTTTAGATTCACTGCAAATTAATGATTAAATCATTTCTTGATGGGTAACCATCTTTTCCATCTCATGTCAGAGTATATAGTCTGAAAAGAAACCAGAGCTTATCTTGAGTGAAAATGATGCTGCAGACATCACTATTCATAGGATATACTTACATGAGTCAAGGAAAAAGAACCTTTTGTTTTGTACTTAGAAACAAAATCCTGAAATGAGTTTGAAAATTGAGCAGAAAACATTAATGACAAAGTAGATGACACAAACGGGGCTTTATGCAATTTTACACATTTTGGTTCATCTGAAAGCCCCCACATAAGCCAAACTAGAATAGAAAATTTTCTTTGAAAAACATTTTTTTCAATGGCATTAAAAAGAGAAAGCAAAATATAAGGATCTTTTAGAAGACTTGCAATTCTATTCATATATTATAAAATAAATGCTCTACAGTCAGTAGAAAATTATAGTAGCAAAGATGACAACAGCTATTCTCTGCTAGTGTAAAAGGATACTTGGGTGAGTATAAAATCAAAGACAAACTCTATTTTGTACAATTTATTGTGAATAGGAAATTTCCTTCCTGAATTTTATTTTGCATCTTCCTTAGGGGAACATGTTGATGAACTCAAGATAAATACTGAATACCAGATTTCAAAATCTCTCCCAAGATCTGTTTGTGTTTATACAGAGGATCAAAGCCTAATTTGGCTACCCCAAAAATGAACTAAGATACGATATGAAAAAGAACTTCCAACATCAGCACTCTCGGGAAGACTCATGACAGAAGATGATCAGCAAAAAAAAAAAAAAAAAAAAACTCCAACAAAGATCCACGCACTGTCACAGGTGTAGATGCACTCATCCCACCAGTTCCTGGACTTGCCATGGGAATGAGGAAGGAGATATCTAAGCTGGCCTGTGCATACAGTAAAACAAAAATTGGACTGGATCTATACTGTTGGAACTCAACCAAGAATTGGGAGAAGTGCAAATTGTGGCACTCCAAAATCTTACAACCACAGACTATTTATCGTTAAAAGAACATACGGGATATGAACAGTCCCCAGGAGTGGGTTGTTCTAGTTTATCTGAATTCTCTCAGACTGTTTAAGTTCAGTCGGACAATATCCACCATATCATAGATGGGTTTTCACAAATGCCTAGGGTGCCTAGCTGGTTTTCTTGGTTTCACTGGAGATGGCTGGTAATTACAGGTATGCTTTGGTTAGGTAACTATATTCCTATTATGTTAATGTGTGTGCACAATTTAATTAGTAGTTTAAAACCTATACATGCTGAACTTACTCTACAAGAAGATATGTCAAAGAAATAATCAATCTTCCCAGGTTTTCTTCTGCCTGCTACTTCTATAGCTTTTCTTCTTCCTACCTAATCACAACCTTTAAATAGAACTCGTGCCACATGTCGAATTTACCGAGTATCATAATTCTTCCAAGTGGTAAAGACACCTCAAGACAAATGCTGGGCATAGAAACCACAGGGCATAAATATGCAAAGAAGTAAAAAGCTAACCTTTTCAAACAATAAGGCTTCTCTCTCACTTACCAACTTAACATTTCCCTGTATGGCCCCGGAAGATGACTTGGTTAGCCAGAGACGGGTAAGATTCCTCAAGGGAGGAACAACCTAAGACCGGCACAGTCGCAGGGGGGCCATCTGGTGAGAAAATGGGGAGCAGCAGAGGTGAGGCTTAGAACCTCCCCCCTCATGTTCTGAGAGAAATCTTCTGCATACATGGATGTTTATTGCCCTCGTCTAGCTTGGATTAACACATAGTCTACAGGCACACACCTGATCATCTACATTTGCTCTCTTACAACACTAAACTCTGTTTTCTACCTTTATCTCGTATCTACCTACCACTTCAGCATTTTATTAAAAATAATAATAATAGAGAAATGTGGTATCCACATATAAATCAAGTTTAAAAATCAAATGAATATTCATATTTGAACTGACTGTGTATAGTTCATAATGCATGAACAAAACCGAAAGCTTCTGTGATGACTGCCCTTGCACTGTTCACCATGTAACTTATTCACTACGTAAGAATTTGTTCATTATGCATCAGAAGATTGGAGACTGACGAAAATTAGGCTTGGGGTGGATTAATGATTGTGCATTGAGTATTGACCCCCCTATACAGAAATTTATTGTGGTTAACAACTATTTGATCAATAAATATGAGAGATGCCCTCACCAAAAAAAAAAAAAATATATATATATATATATATATATATATATATTTAAACACACTTCCAATTGTAAAATAAATAAGTAACCAGGATGTAATGTATAGCATAAGGAATATAGTCAAAATATTGTAACAACTTGGTATGGTGATACCTGGTACCTAGAATTATCATGTATATAAATGTTGAATCACTGTGTTGTACACCTGAAACTAATGTAATGCAATACTGTTGTCAACTACCCTTCAATAAAAAAAAAAAAAAAAAAAAAAAAATCTCTCCCAAGAGCAACCTAGGTTATCCTTAATTTAAAGCAGTGTTTTGAAGCCAGCTTATACTGCCTCTCCAGAGCCGACTGCTAAATTTTCAGGAATTTTGAGAGCCTGCTGAATATATGTCATAGCTTGCAAATGGCCAACCAGGGGATTATTTACACCATGGGGCAAATGTGAAAAGTCAGCGTGCCACTTCCCCGCAAGCTGGTTGTTAACCATGTTAAAGCATACCACTCGCAAACACACTGAATCCCTTCCTAATTTACTAGGCAAAATAAACTTTTATTTCCTAATTTCTCTTTGACAAGCAATAAGAGCATAATCTTGATCTTTGTCTAACAGCATTCCAAAACAAGAAATTTCAAAGATCATGATCTAGCACGACCTGACCCATGCCCCCTGGCCCTGTTAACACTGGGGGAAATGTGTGGCCTTAGGTCATTAACTACTCTGCCAGGTTCCTTGCCTCTGGGCCTCTACAGCACTGGGTTTGAGTCACTGGACAGAAGGAGCTCAACTACACAGCAGTGAGAAGAGACCTGCAGAAGATTCACAAACATTATCTTCCTATTTCTCAAGGAAATAGTTAATGTAGTCAGAAAAGTGTAAAATGACTAATGTAATTATTTTTGAGTTATCTATAACAAATGAATTTTAACAGGAAAGCAAATAATTGAGACTATGTCATATGTACATTAAAGAGTACAGCTTTCAACAGGAGAACAGTCTATCAGAGTGCAATTATCCAGGCCACTGCACAGAACCTGGCCTTGGACTAAGTGTTAAAAGAGGAGGATGAGAGGCTGTTATCTCTGCAGCACATTCACTCAAGAAATATAAGTTAACTGCAGAGAATATGAGAATCAACTAGGGACATCTGAAAACAATTATGAATTGTAGGCAGAGGTATAGAGGAGCAAAAATAAGGTAAGGGCTAATTAAAGGATGTTCTTAAGACACTCTACTCTTTGCTTCAACAATGCTTTTGCCCAGGTTTCCATACCAAGGCTGTGGGTAAGGACTGGTTCCTGGACAAAAAAATAGCATAGTGGATTTGAAGTCAAAAGACCTAGACAGAAAAAAAAAAAAAAAGACCTAGACAGTAGTCTTGGTCCTCCCTTCTCTTTGTTGTGTGGCCTCCGGCAAATGATTTATACCTGTCTGCTTTTCAGATTCCTCACTAAATGAGGCTAATATTTTTCCTGGCCAAGTTTATATAAGGATCAAATGAGATCATGCATGGAAAAACATTGCATAAATGGTAAAACACTATGTAAACACAGTATTAATTCCCCTTTGCTTTATTAAGCTAAATAATCATTAAGCTTATTTCCTACACTGAGAAAGTTATCTGAGTCAACATGTATGAGATTGGTGAATACCAAATAAAGCTAACTTTGAAATTTGCTGAAGCAGTTAATAATGCCTCAAAGAATCCTCTCAATCACTGTTTTACTAGTGATTTACAGTCTCAAGGAAATCTCTACTTCCCTATCAAGATAACTTCTTGTAAGAAAGCCTTTTCTATGATGCAAATAAGCTACGATATGGTCCATCTAAATGCATGAAGGATATTTCAATTTACCTCTAATATATGTCACTTGCTTCATCTGAATACCAACACTTTAATAATGTTTGATGGTAGATGAATGGATGATTGGGTAAGATAATTATATTGAAAGTAGAAATATATACACTGGGAAACCAGGGAACACCACTGATGATTCATAAACACAGGAGGTAGCTAGAAAGGTAACTGCAAATGAGAGGAGTGGGTAGGCAGGAACTTTGGGTGCAACAACTTGAAGTTTGTGACCCTAAGGATTGCATTCCTGCCATCAAAAAATGATTAAAGTGTGGGCCCGAATAACTTCATGCCCTTCCAGCACCAATGACCCCATGATCCCAAGGGTTCTAATGCTTTGAATTCCAATACTCTAATACTCTATAGTTCTGGTTTTTATAGTATGGTACTAGCTAGTATATATAAATAGTACTAGTCATGGAAGAAGAAAATTAGGAAGGAAAAGAAAAAGAACTGCTCATAATCAGAGATAATTTACCTGAGTACATATAAAATCAGTTTGAAGACAGATCAGTGTCACAATGCAGAAGGGGCACTGGTATGATGGTAGCACATATTGGTAACCTGAAGAACATCGACAAAGCTTACAGAACAGATGTAAGACAGACAGCACTAGCATTTTAACTGTCAATAAACCCGATTCTCCTGTAAGGTTGTGTGAATCATGATCTAGGGATAGGAACTCCAGATGAGATAGGGTCATACTGCCAGATTTCCACTAGGGGCTTCTCCCTTTCTATAGCAAAGACAAGAATCTCTGTGTACTCCTGCACCCCAAAATCTATCTTGAATATCCACCACTAAATTAACCTTTACCAACAAAGGACAAGTCTGTGGCCAGGGTGGTAGCCTTCTCCCGCCAGAAGGGCAGGGAGATGGCAGCCACCTAGAGTAGCTGCATATGCACACAGAGGGCAGTCCAACATCTGCCATGACAAAGGGAGCTGCTGTGCAGTACTTCTAAGTTCTGTGAACTGCATGATCACAAAACTATGGCCCTACATATCAGCACATGTGGAAGAAGAGTTCAGCTTTATTTCAGGAGTCCCAATTCCAGGTCTCCCGTAAGTATGTTATTCTGAAGCGGACACAGCTTTGGCGGTTTGGTCCAACTACGAATGAGCTCCAAGGAAAGGCTGGTATCTTGGAGGGAAAAGCCAGAATTGTAGTATAACAAAAACAACCAAATTTACATTAGTTTACAAAGCGTTTTTGTGTTCCTTATCTCATCTGTATCTCACTATTACCCTGTAAGGGAAGTATTATTAGCATCCCCATTTTAGATAATGACACAAAACCCCAAAGTCCAACATAACACAGAGATTTGGATTCAATCCCTTTTCTTTCAGCAAACCATGATGTAGCCCATTTCCTGGTTATCCAGGAACTGAGCGCCCTCTTACTAGGTTGGTCTCAAAAGTTGACCTGGAGTGGGCAACAGGGCCTCAGAGGCAGGGGAGAGAAATGTCAAGCTGTAAATGTATAGCCAAACAAGAAACCACCACAGAACCTTCCCTCCATCTGAAGATGCTGTGTTTGCTATAATCATCTTTTTTATGTTTTAGATATGGTAATGCAATATCATCTTAACATGATAATGAATAGTATAATCAATAAATTATTCATAAGCCTGTGATTCCCAAGCCAACCTGATGAATGGAATGTCAAGAAAGAATGTAACCTCTCATTCTATTTAGAAAATTCCTGTCCATAGAACAAAGAATCATCATATTAAGGAATCTATGCACTTCTATTTTTCCCCTTTCCTTTAATTTTCCATTTCTGTTAATAATGGTCATTTCAGTAGGCTCTCAACTTTTCCAGCTAATTAATATAAGGACATATTCTCAACCTTGACTGTGACTGCTAATTCTTGAAAATAGTTCTATTTCACTGGAGTTTGAATATGTCTGTTTAAAAACCTGTGGGAGTTAATGTTCTCTACCAACCCTACATAAGCCAGTTTTAATGTGTAAATGTGGATATAATGTAAATCATTGTAAATAATACATTTTCTTTTGTTTAATCATAACCTGAATTTTTCCTCCTCAGCTTATTACTAATTCAATTATGTTTTCTCTTACCAAATATGTTTTCTTTAACCTCTACCTCCCTTTAAAAATTTTAACTTGGTAATAGTTAGGGCTTTAAAAATATTGAAAAGAAATAGATGGGAAAATAACTCTTTAGTTCCTCAAAAAGTTAAACACAGAATGACTATATGACCCAGCAATTCCACTCCCAGGTGTACACTTAAGGGAACTGAAAGCCTGGGTTCACATTAAGTGCTTGTACGTGAATGTTCACAGCAGCATTACGTGTAATAGCCAAGAAGTGGAAACAACCCAAATGCCCATCAACTGATGAATGGAGAGACACACTGTGGCATATCCATACGATGGAACATTATTCAGCCATAAAAAACAATGAAGTTCTGATATTTGCTAGAACATGGATATAAGCATACATACTTAAAAACTATACTAAATGAAATAAGCTAGATACAAAAGGTCACATACTGATCATTCAATGTATATGAAATATCCAGAATGGACACATCATAGAGACAGAAAGTAGATGAGTAGTTGCCAGGAGTTGGAGGAAGGGTTGGGATTGACTGGTAACAGGCAAAGTATTTCTTTTTGGACGGTTGTAAATGTTTTGGGATTAGACAGTAGTGATAGTTCTACAATGCAGTGAATATACTAAAAACCACCGACTTGTACAATTTAAATAAATGTTATGTTGTGTGACCCATATCTCACGTTTTAACAGTAAGCAAAAGGCACTGATTTGGACTAATGAAGGCTAATTTTACTTTCTCTGTAAAGTAAATCAAAGTGACAATTTTACTATGTATGTGTATTATATCTCTAAACCTTATAATTCTACATGCAGTGCTGGCAGGGGAATATCAGAAGGCTAAACTTGGGACTAGCATAACCAAAAGCACAGCCCCAGCAAACATGGCATGCTGTGTGTGTTTAGGACACAGATGACACCCCAGCACCATACTGAGGACATGTTAGGAGCTAGCCTCCCCCCTTCCCACACAGACACAATTCCCAGGCCTCTCTCTGAGTAAAGGCCCTACGGCTGGTGCTAAGCGCTTCTCTACCCTTCTCCCCTTCTAGGCACTCTCTCTGGAGATAGATGGTATAGTCTGACTCTCTGTGGGCACTACCAGCAAACTGACAGTTGGAAACTGGAGGTATGTTTTTTCAGGTTTTCTCTAACCTGCCAGAGGATGATTAGGGTCTGTGCACACCCCTGGGAGCTGGCACATATTCTCAGTTTGCTCTCAGTTGCCAGGTGGATAGTTGGGTGTGTGCTATGGAAGCTGAAGAATGCATGCCTTGCACACGCTTGAGTCAAGAGCTGCGAGAGTGTTCTGCTGGCTCAGTCACCTGGCCAGGTTTACAGTTATCAGTAACCTGGGAACTATACATTCTTAACCTGGAATGCTAAGTACTGATTTATATTTTTCCCCATAGTTAAAAATGCAACAAGTGTGTAAAGAATCCACTTCAATATAATATCCACTCATTTAAGAGGACTACTGGGGTTGGAATAAAATGCTTAAAGGCTACTCTCTTAGAATTTTAGAAATTGTTTTCACTTCAAATATGTCCATTTTTCCAAGTGGTCTCAAAATTAACTCCAATAATTTCAAATCATGATTTTTGCAGTTATGAATGAAATTTTTAAGTCTTCTATCTCATTTCTCTACAGAGGATCTGGCCAAAAGTTATCAGAGAACAATGGAAATGATCCCATCTCTTCCAAAGTAAAGTCTCTATCAGGGCTTTCATTAGCCTCCCATCATAGGACATGTGCAAAGTGACCTCTGGGCTTGAAATGAAATACTCATTTTATCTCATAAGAGAGGGGGAAAATTGCCACTTCAAAGTGATCAAGTACAGAGCAGTTTATTGAAGTGGAATTTGAGAGCTGGAAGGAGCCTAAGGGCTCCTGAGTGGGGCTGCTCTGGCTGCTGATGCCGGAACGTCCTCCCAGGAAGGTAGGTGGGGCTGTCGGTGCTGGTGCTCCAGACCGGCCCACTCCAGCCGGATCTAGTGCTCCATGGAGGACACTATGCTACCATCCAATCAGCCAAAAATGCTCAAAGGTCTGGCTCAGAGATTTGGCTCACAGAGATTAAACCATCCAGTCTACTCAGGTTTTTTCTATCCAACTCCATAAACTTCAAATCGAGTACCTACCATATGATGATACAGGGTCAGACAAGGAAGCATAGCAAAGAGGACAAAGTAAAATTGCATCTCTGTTCTCAAGAAATTTAGTATCTCCTCAGGGAAGTAAGACATGTATGCAAGTAACTATAACAGGGAATGGTGAGAGCAAACCTAGGCCTACTGGGAGAGAACCGAGTCCTGTGGGAGGTAAAAGGATGGAGGGCCAGCAGTGATGGAGGAAATGGTCGCAACTGTGAGTGCCATGGAGGAGCCAGGAGACAGTGAGTTGAATGTGATGACAGAATGGGTGTGGTGATGAGGGAAAGGACTGGAAGAAAGAGACCTCTAGCCTTCCAAATAATAGAAGCTTCAGTGAATGGTGAGGCCACCCTTGTGGACTGGAAGGCGAAGGGAGGTGGATGAGGACTGACAGTGGGGGTGTTGTTTCTAGCGTTCACTGGAAACAAACAGGCAACAACAATAACGCCACACATTCATGTACCCATTACAGCACCCATTATGGTACTGTTGTTATCAATTCAATCAACAAAATTAACAGTGACTTGCATGAGGCCACTGGGCTAGAAAGCAGTAGAGCAGCACCAGACTCCGAGGCCCGACTTCTGGCCCCTGGCCATCTGCCGCATCTACTATACAGGAATGGCAAAGATCGATCCCACAGACAGACATTACTTTTCCAGAACCCAGTCACATTGATAAGAATATTTGAGAAAAAGTGACATCACATGATCATCAAAAAACACCTGATGATGAAGGGTGGTTTTCAGGTTTCTATTCTCTTTTGATTTCTGTTTGAGTGCTCAGAGGGGACCCATCCGAGTGAAGAAGTCAACAGACTGAAAAACGGTTAATGACGGAGGGACAAGCAGAAATCAGACAGCAGGCCAGACACGGTGTCACCCAGAGTCCAACAGTAAGTTGGTAACTTGAGCCTGATTTGAAAATATTAAAAAACCCAACTCCACACCTCACAAGCCTCCTCAGATAAAAAAAAAAAAACAAAAAAAAACACATGCCTGTTAGGAGGGCTGAGGTCGGCTGCCTCTGTAGGCAGACATGATGGAGTTTATGGGCACAGAGAGGGAAATGGGTTATTTGAAAAGATCACACAGATTTAGTAATTTTAGTTCTGGGGAAAAATGAAACTTCATATAATGTCTACAAGCAGAAGACTGGAAATACATATACAGAAATGTTAAACCACAGTGTTAACATGTGAGACTATAGGTGATTTCTGTCTTTTGTGTTTTTCCATATATTCAAAAATTTTACCACTAAAATGCATTAGCCTTATTATTAAAGAACAAAAATTTTATTCTATAAAAAGGGAAATGTTGGTACTACTTGAGTTTTCTTGTTTAAAAGGAATTATACATAAGGAATCTTACTTTGGATAGCTACTAAAGTCAGCCTCTCATGAACTTTTAGGTTTTTCACAAAATGTCCTTCTGTTTCTGTTAAGTAAGTGATTATCTTCATGCACACATGCACACATACACATACAGAACATTTTAGGTCCATTGAGGAAAATAAAATTGGGTGTGATATCCTCCATCATGGAGTACAGTGGGTCACTTCTACTCCTCAACCTTCTGCCGCCTTTCAGTGCCATTTCCCCCATTGCAGATAAGAGAAAGAACAAGATACAGAAAACCTAGTAAAGGCACATAGCTTGGGCCAGTTACCACAGGAAGGTCTTATAATGGGAGCCAGGATATCCTCAGCAAGCACAGCTCTGATGAGTCACAGCAAGCCCTTTGCAGCACTAAGCTGGCTAGGAAGGGACAGGACCCCTGAGCAGGGCTGGGTAAGACAAGAAAGCCATGAAGTGAAACTCATTTTCACTTGAGTTTGAGAGAGAAATGGAAGTATCGATGAGACCCAAACATCTAGAGTCACCATTCTGGAAAGTGTACAGTTGCAAGGGACCTCAACCTTGATATGAGGCTTTATGATACTGTGCTTCAATTTTGAGGTTTCCTCTCCAAATGGCTCAGATTTTCCACATCAACCTTGAGGTGCTTTGCAAAAGATGATGGTTTTGTAACAGGCCATAACATTGTGCTGGTAATGAAAAGCCTCAGTTTATCGTCATCTTATCTATGATTAGTTTGCCATATAACCTCTTTCTTACTTTCTGCTTCTTCTAGATCTGACTCACTCATAGCACATACCCTTTCTCCTTGCAACCTGACCTGGTTAGGAGGTACAGCACTAATGTTTTACTGGACTGGGGTTTTCCTATACAAATTAAAGCAATAACATGCATAAATACTGGTATTTTCCCTTTGAATGTATATAAAAATCATATTAAAACATGGGAAATGCCCAATGGCTTTGGAACTGGGGACACTTCCAGTAAAATAATAGCAACCATATGATCAGAAAAAACATTCCCGTGGCTGGCAAGGTGTCCCACCTCATCCTACCAGGTCTTTCCCATGAGGTAAGCAGACTGACCCAGGAGACCCATACAGATCACTACCTCCTCAGTTTCCTTACTTGGAAGGCACAAGGTTAGGATTAACAGTTAAATATTAGGTTCAAAAATAAACAGAAAACAAGTAAACAAACCCTTCCTGTTGAGCAGCAAGTCTCTCTCCTCTCCTGCACTCCTGCCCCATTAACCCTCTTAATTACATTAAAGGGATCTGGAGTGAAGATCTTACTATAATTAGAGTTAACTTACGTGTTTTTCATTCTCTTGTCTGCAACCAGGAATACAGGATTGGCTCCAAACCAACCATCAAATTCGATAGGTCCCTTCTGTGCCCCCAGCTTAGCATCCAAACTTTGGTGTGTAAAAAATTATATTTCTACCTAGGGATGAAGTTTTGATAACAAAGGAGCTTGGCAGACAAAGGATAATTTGTAAATCTGCTAGAAGCTACTTACCTGCTGTGGGCATGCACTCCTTAGGCACATTTGAGTTAGCACCTGTGTGGAAGAACTAATTAAATGGGAGGTAGAGGAGAAATCCACTCTTTGTAAGGCCATCAACTATTTCTCCCTAAAATTTTAGCCTGAGCACTTCCTCAATTTGTTTCAATGATTAACTGAAGAAAAAAAGCTAAATGCTATCAACTTGCTGGAGGCTATCATCTAGAAATGCCTCTGAAAATGAAGAGGGGATACATTGTCTTCCAGTAGAGTCAGCTGATGAGACAAGGACACCAGAGCCCGGCTGCCTGGGTCTGAATATCACTTCTGCCCCTTATGAGCCGGGTGACTCTGGCAAGGCACTCCATCTCCATGTGCCCTTTACCTTGTTTGGAAAACGGGAATAAGAACAGCAGTACCATTGAAGAACTGCGTGTAAGGAGTAAATGTGTTAATATTTGCAAACCACTTAGAACAATGCCTGGCACAAGGTAAGTACTATGTAAGTGTTAAACAAAAACAGATGTGTGTAAAGTGCTTAGAATGGTGGCCACTAAGCATGAGGTATTACTACTCCTGCCTGTTGTAAATTTTAATCTAGAAAACAGCCAAAGCATTTGAGTCCCTGAATACTAAGACATTCCTTGAAGTTCTAAACTATAGATATTTAAAAATCCACCCAAATTATTTATCATCAAGTCTCAAGCTCTTGAGGTGGGAGGGCAGGCGCAGCAAGGTCCACAGAAACACCCATCTGCCCAACTCCATAATTAAAAAGAAACCACCACAGATTTGTTTGAAGTTCACCGGAGCTTTACCAACACAAATTACTTTCTCCCAGTATTTCAAGCAATTATCACTTTTAAAGCCTAGTGGGGGAGGGGTGTGAAAGGGAAACTAATGAGGCTCTGTACTAGAACTGCTTTTCCCTTCAACCATTCCTGTTCAGCAAGGGCGAGGGGCTTCCAGTGGGGAGGGGGCGGGGGGAAGAAAGGCAGACGCACTGCTGGCCAAACAGTTTTCCAGGTAGAAAATTAACATCCTCCAAACAATACTTAGTTGTTAAATTGTTCAGTCTGCTATTCTGAACACAGCAACAGGGGTCACTAAGTATTAAATCATTTCCTTATGGAGCATGTTTTCACTTTCTAAAATTAACATATTTTATCATTTTATACTAATTTCTCTGAAGTTAGAATTTCTAACATCCTACTGTATGGGCATTTACTATCTCTCCAACTTAATGGCCTCAATCTGTCTGTGGTGATACAGCCATTTGTTTCCTAGAAGGTTGCTAATAGAATCATCATGATTGCCTCTGAGACTGATACTTGTGGTGCTGACATTTCATAAAAACAAAGGAGGTTACTTTTCAATAAAAAGACAGACATATCAATGTTCTTTACTTCCGCACCCTCCTAGGAATGCTCGCTCCATTCTCCACTTCTCTCATGACATCATCTGAGCTAACCAATGCCCCTCCCCTAGAACAGGCTCTCCTGTGTGGTACAAGACTGACAGATCTGGGTTCACATTTTGACTCTGTACCCTCTCTGTTTACTTCACTGTAAAACAGAAATGTTAATATCCACCGTACAGTGTTATGGGAAGGATTAAGGAAAAATATATGTAGAATCCACAGCTCTTAGTAGCTGCTCAGTTAGTATATGGCACTCCTTCATATTATTTCAACTTTGGACGGGCCCCCTACAGCCACATGTCTCTGAAATCTGTTCAGGCTGAGAATTTATTATACTGGGAAGAAGATGGGTCATCTTTCCATATGCTGAATTTCCTAACAATTGGCCAAACTGGGGCAAATAATTTCCTCTAATTTCTTCCTAAGTGTAATATCAGGCTTTTCAACACCTTACCTCCCTCTCCCCCCATTAATTCCACAGGATACACCAAAGCATAGATGAGAGACAAAAGGGAGAAGAAAAGATTGTTCTTGATGATGCTCTCAACAGAACATTCTGAAGGTAACTGAAGAATGCCCATCTGTGAGATGCACCCATGGGAGCCTGACTCCCTACCTTCCTTGCACATCCACTAGTTTTCTCCTAAATATATCTAAAGCTTTGACGACTTCACAAGAGCTATATTTTTATCTTACTTACAGCATTTTGGCCTGTAGCTAATTTTTGAAAGCACCACCTGCTCAGTATACTTAGGGAGCCAGCCAAGAACCACACTACTGGCTAGGTCACCTTCCAGCAATCAGGCCCTGCTGTGGAGTCCCCACCTCTCCCCCCTGAGGGGAGGAGAGGAGGGAGAAACAAGAGGTGGCTACAGAAAGAGACTCTTTCCTGTTTTGCAGCTACCACATAAACTCCCAGCCCCAACTCAGTCATTTATGCCCACCATCATATTTTACAAGAGGGAGAGTTAAGAAAGGATGAGGTAGAAGATGACAAACTGATGAGCATGAAAGGTGGTGTACAGACGTGACAAACGGATCTAGGTCCTATGCTTAAGGCGGATTATTGGCACTACATCTTCTCACCCATGAAATCAAGCCCTGCCCTCATGCCCCCTTCGGGAGTCAGCAGCTAGTGGTCAGAGCAGGCAGAGAGTGGGCTTGCTGGACTGGCACCAGCCAGCCTGGGGCACACTGACTCCTCAGGAGCTGGCACACACCGCACGGCTGCGGGGCCTGCCCCTCTCAGGAACCCCACTCAGTGAGCCTGTGAGGGTCTTGGTGTGGTCAGATGAGGGCCTAGATATCCGCTTCCATCAGACCCAGGGAGGGCCAGTGCCAGGACAAAGAGATCCGCAGCCTGAGGGTCAGTTCTCACTATGCACCCCCAATTCCTGTACTGAGTATTCTGATCCTGTTTCTCAGAGGTAAGGAGAATGTGTCTCCTGAAAGGGTACGCAGGACTGTGCTGGCCACCGTCACCCACCTGTAGGCACTCTGCCATGGGATGGCAGTGAAGGGGATGACATCTACAGCCAGACTCCCAGGGCCTGAATCTCAGCTCTGCCACTTACTGTGCAACCTCGGGCAAGTTACTTGTTCTGCCTGTGCCTCATCTGAAAATAAGGATCATGGTCACAGTACCTAGTTCACAGGGTTATTAAGGATTAAGTGAGCTACTGTTAAGTTTTTGGATAAGTTCCTGGCTCCTCATAATGATACACATGTATGTTTGTTAAAGAGAAAAAAATGTAAAAATCAATCAATATCTGCTGCACAGTAACCAAATGTCATTTATGCCTAGTACAAATGGCTTCTCATGAATATGATTAGAATGTTCTCCTCATTTTAAACCTAAATGCTTTTATAGAAACAGCTCTCTCAGAAAAGGCAGAATCCAACCAGGGTCTAACCCCACAAAGTAAAGTGTTATCTGGCCCTAAAACATCCCCAAAAACCCATAAAGTACACCAGGAGGCCGAGACAAAAAAGCCCTATCAGCAACTGCCCTGCTGGCTTGGAAATCCAGAAGCGGCTGGAGTCCTGGGACGGAAGCCTGGCGTGGCCATGAACCTGTAAGCTGGAGAATGCTAACCAAGGGTGAGGTGCCATTCAAGCAAAAATTACGCCATATGCTAAATTAATGATACTGATGCTCTTTATTAAATGTCATGCATGGCTAAAGAGGAAGAAATACAGTAAGCCAGTAAATCCCCTCATCCATCAGAGAGAAAGCACATGGACAGAAATGTTTTGATGAAGGCAGAAAGGAGATAGGTGGAAGAGGTCTATAGGACTAGGTGTTACTGTGACTGCTAGGAAGGAGAGCCATTTGGGTTTAGGTGGGCAAACGGGACCCGGGGAGCTGTGTTAAAGGGAGAAGGGAGCACTTACTGAACGACTGACCCTTGAGAAGCCCTGAAATTAACCTATACACAAAAAAATTGAATTGTGGGTGTGGAGGGGGAAATGGGGACCAAAGTCAGGGAGCACCCACCCTGCCACCAGCCTACCACCAGTTCAGTCAGACTCACCTAAAACATCCTGTTTTGCCACAGATCACAAGCACCTTAAACCCAAGTCTGCAACTGGTGCTGTCAAAATATCAAAACAGGAGATATCTACAGACCTGCTTTTCAAAGAATTCAACAGGATTTCCCTGGCACTCTTTCACATGGGAGGAAGGGCAAATGCAAAACAGCAATGCCCATGTCTAGAGGCTGGTGGGGCCATGAATAAAATGCAGACACACATGCTGAGAGGCAAGGAGAGCAGGGCAGGTGAAGCAATATGTGGCTATTTCTATCACTTGGCCACGCATTGTCACCACTGCTCAGAATAATCATTTTGAGTGGAAGGCAGATTCAAGTTCAAAGTTGATTTGTTCTACTTTGAGCTGTAAAAGATTTAGCTCTGACACTGAACTCATTTAAAAACACTGTTTGAAAACAGAACGAAAGAAAGGCAACAAGCAATTTTAAAACCATTTGGATTTCTTTCTTTTAAAAGGCAAGTATGTTAGGGAAACTTCAGGAAGTTTCACGTACTCAATATTGTTTGACCTATCTTATTAGAAGTTATCAAAAGTTCATTTTTTCATTATAGAAATTCAGCATATTCAACTCAAGCTCTATGAGTCTGTAATAGCCCAGAGTATTTAGCATCAAACAAAGCAAGAAACAAAGAAAAATTGTCCTTCAGAGATTTCTCTCTCCTTTATAGGAAACCCATTTGGTAAGCAAACTAACCTAAAAAACATTGTCAGTCAAGTAAAGGAATCTGTAAGAACAAGCCAGGGAGAAGAACCAAGCTTGCCTAATTTAGAGGTGAAAGCACTCTTTTTGCAAAGAGCCGTATGAATGGTATCAACACCACCACCACCATCACTGTTGTCGATATAACAGGATGGTTAGAAATAGCAACTGGGCCCTTCCAGAAAGTGGTTATTGCAGAAAGGAGGATTTCATCACTACTACCACCCCAGGATCCTATGTTAAAGGGGAAAAGTCAAAATGAGGAAAACCACAAAGGCATACAAGTGAAAAGCTCCCTAGTTTGGGTAAACAGCCTGAAGTGACATGATAGCAAGTGTTCCCTGGGAAATGGGGAGCTATTGTGGGTGCATATGAGCAGCCCGGAGTCCATGAGCTGAGTGGGTGAACACTGAATGTGAGTGAGCTGAGGCCACAGGGCAAGGGAGACACCTTGCGCGTTAGAAAAGGTTTAAAGAGGGAAGTTAGGACCACCGTCAAGGATGCATATAATTTGGTATTATCAAATGACATCAAATTAAAGCAGATCTGCAAGGTCTGGGGAGAACTACCCATCCACTCTCTGAAGGAAACTGTCAGCTTTTTCTGTGAACACAAGCTCCAAAGCCATCTTGGGGCACAGCAACGGCAGGATCTGCCTGCCTAGAAAGAAAGCAGCAGGGGAGAAAGGCCTTCAAACTGTGTTCCCCATGGCCTGTTGCGGGCAACTGAAGAGGCTAAACTTAAAGCAACTTGCCTATTATCCATTTTAGATTATAAGCTGCCAACTAAAGGTCCCCTTCCCTTTATATGTACACACACACATAGATATACATATACATACACTGGTGTGACTATTTCTCTGTTGAAGACAGAAAGCCTCCATTGACCATGCAAATACCCAACTTCAACTACTGGCATGAGCTGTCCAAATAGATCAGACCAAAGGCACAGCGTAGCATACACGTCAGCCTGAGGGTGAGAACAGCAGTAAACAGAAACAATATGAGGACCTGGTGAAAAGAAGTCAGATGCAATTTGGTTTGGTACAGGTAACCTACCTCTTCTTCCAGTGGCTATGGAGAGCCCCTGTTTTTCCTCTGCTCCACAACCTTGAGAAAATTTCTGTTTAAATGTTACTTTAAAGTGGTTCACTTTGAAGAGGTAATAGTCTTTCTAGAAACGATTTTGTTAATAACCCAAGAATTGTTAACAGAGCCTCTCTATTAAAAGTAAATTTCTAACTAATGCCACAGTGCAGATGATTTCACAGTACAGATGAAAAAATAGGACACAGCTGAGGTATTAAATCAGACAAGAAGAAGTTAAAGACAGGAAAAAATAAGGTTTTTGTGGCTGTTGTAGAAATAAATGATAAGATTCTAACCTCCCTCCACTTCTGGAATATACTAAAAAAAAATCTGTATTGGAGAAATGTTGAAAGACTGTGCTGAAGCTTTTCAAGGAATCAGAGCAGTGAGAGACCTTGAGATTAGTTTAATTCTGTTCTTGCATTATTTCAGTGAGGAAATTGAGGCCCAAAGAGATTAAGAGGTCTGCCTATAACATACACAGAGATGGCTTAGGTGCACCTGTGTTTTGAGAACCTCAGACCAGAGATGCCCTTTTGAGAAGAAGTTACGGAAAAGTTATTTTTATAGGGACAATTCAAGCCACTGTCTATGACAGAAGGAAGAGAAATGCTAGGTTTAATTCTGAATGAATCTACACTCTCATTGCTATGCTCATGCCCAGGTTAGATTTGGACTCTAGGATAAAATAAGCAGCAGAATCCAATAATCAAGGTTATCATGGAGGATTAGGATTGGGACCCAGTGAAGAGAGTAGGGGCTATGGGCTGGACTCAGCCGACAGGGGAGAGAATCAACAAGCAGCAGAAAAGGGTACACAAAGCCCTGTGCATCCAGTTAAAACTGAATTTGTCCACAGTGCCCCAGTTTGCCTCACCATAGCTATGCATACAAAATCCAGCTTGAAAATAGCTTGCCGGGAGTGCTATCAGAGCCTTAGCTCAGCGCATCCCTGGACAGCGTGTGGCTGAAGCATGGATTCTGAGTTTCAGTGCTGGCTTTCCTATGGTCTGAGTGAGCTTGGCTGCCTTACCCTCCTCCTTGTGCCCGTTTCCTGTACAGGAAGGACAACAGGATTTGCCCCATGAAGTTAATGTATCTACAGAGCTGAGAGCAGGGCTGGGCACACAGTAAGCACAGCATAGTGCCCACAATAAAGGAGCTGGCTCTACTCCGTGGCTTCAAGCCCACAAGCCTCTGAGATGGCAGCACGGGGACCCAGGCTACACTCGGAGGCACCAGTGCACACAGCACACATTCACACGTCCCCTCTTCTTGGAAAAGGTTAACCTTTTCATCTGACACGTAATTTGTTTTCTTTCTTTTAAAAAAATCACCTTTGTTTTTCCTTACTAGACTTAATGCATGGAAAACATTTAGAAAATCCAAATAAAAGTTAGTAATTACCTGATACTGCAACCCAGAAAAAAACTTTAATAGAGATCAATTTCTTCCCAATCTTTTTTCTCTATGATACTTTCACAATATACATTAATTTTTTTTTAATCTGCAATGTTTTGTAATCTGGTTTTTTATTAAATATATTGTTAATATTTTCCATTATGTTTTACGACACCATTTTTAATGGTTGCACTGTTGGGCTCTAGTGTAGTTTAATTTACCACTTGTTAGCATCTTTATGGCGAGACGACCTCCACCTTCCTTTTCTTACCCTTTATCCCGAAAGCAAGCAAAAGCTAAACAATGAAAGTTTTTAACAGCAACCCCCAAAGAGGTATTCTCCCTTAAGTTTCTCCCCAGCTCAGCTGAGCCTCAGTGCTCAGAAAGTGGCCTCTGGAAAATCCTCTCCATTTAGGGGCTGGAGTTTCTGCCGCAGTAGATTAGGGAAGGGCAGCTTTAGCCGCCAGCTGAGCGCCTCCGCTCCAGGAATGCCTGACCTTTCCCAGGGCTTTGATCTACCAACATCCTGCCAGGTGCTAACTGGCCAGGGCTGCTGCAAGGGAGGAAAGGAAGATGCGGGAGGGGAGCAGGCCAGGAGTGACAGGCCCCGCACTGAGCAGCATGCCAACCTCCTGAACGCGGCTCAGAATGTCTGGCAGAATCTTAGAGCTCACCTACCAACTCCCCGTTTCAGAGATAAGAAAACCAAGGCTTAGGAAGGTAACAGGGCTTAATTAGTACTTGTGAAATACAACTTATGTGCAGTGATAACAGCCACAATTACTATTATTACCAGTTACAGCATTTACTACTCCCCAAGTACTCTGCTAACCAAATGTTTAATCCCAAGGGCAATCTCCTGAGACTGCCATAATTATTTTATCCCCATTTTAGGGGAGGGAGGAGTGATGAGGCTTAAAAAGAATAAATGAGTTGCCTAAGATCCCAGGGCTAGTACATGGTACAAGTAAGTCACATCCGGGTCTGACAGCAAACTACGGCTCCTTCCAAGCATACTGTCAGAGTGAATAATCATTTTCATTTTTCCATTGCACTTTCTTTAAAAAGATGGGCTTATAAGTACTAAGTACTCACTGACAATTTAGAAGTTGGCAAAGAATTCACATTCTCACCTTTCTAGTCATCTTTCTACAAACCTACTGTCCTGCATTTGCTAAAAAGTGACATAAAAATACTCAATAGATCAATTTGCTGGTAGTCAACTTCCACATAGTTTAATATGATAATGGTTTTGGTAACAGCATGAGGGTTGAGAACTGTCAACTTAATGCCATAGTTGAACTGGAAGGAAGGTAACAGACTTGATAAACATTATGTCTCCAGTGAATGACAAAAAAAAAGTCTTCCTAATTCTTCAGGTTTGGAAAGCCCTCAGGCCAGGGACTCTCCCAAGTATGTAATTACAATGCTTCTCCTAGATAATTATCAGATAGGAGACAAAGATTTAAAATCTGTTTACTTATTTTTTTAAAGGCAGAGCTTCTTCTCAGAATGACTCATGAGAGCGATTTAAACAAACAGCTGTGGCAGGAGATGGCCACTGCTGCCTGGTTCGTGGGTACGTGTGCTCAGTCTGTGAGTTAATTAGATCAATCTTGACTCATTTTCTTTTATGAGACAGTATAACACAGCATCCACCCAACTGTTTTCTGAGTTTTGTTTTACAAACATTTGTTGCTGTGGTTTAATCTGTTCTTGAGCTTCTTTTTGGTTGAAGCAAAAACTTTGTAACTTTCTTTTCTTCCAGCAGGCATTTTCTGTGTATATTTGACAGCTATGCATCATTGTCAGGGAGCTGTACTTCACTGCATGTGGTCTGTGATCAATACATTCAAGTAAATTACACCAGAGAAAGAAATATAAAAATGAAATTTAAAAAGGAAGGTTTTATTCAATTTCTTTGCTTTCCAAGTAGGTAGGCTATGTGTATTACTGATGCAAATTTCTACAGAAAGGGGGGCTTACTAGTCTTAATGGTTCATTTTTTTTTCACTTTCTGGAATACTGTATGGAAACATGGTGAATGATTTTTCTCTTTCTCAATTCCATCTCTCTTAATTGTGCTTTTGCAATTCTGAGGTCCAAGGGCCAAGAAGAAAGGTTGTGTTCACAGTCCTGTCTGTACAGGTGAAGGCCAACCCCCACATTCAGGATGAAGTTTAAATACCAGGTTACTGAAAACCACATACTGAGAGAAGAAGCAAGTCTTTGGGTTCTAATCATTTGTCTTTGTTTTCTGTTAAAATGGGGGATTTTTTTCCCCTTTGATTTAGAATAGATTTCTATTCTTGATCTCTGAATGCATATATTGAAGTTTTGTTTTAATTAGGTAAAAGCTAAGGACATGACCAATTCTTATCATAAATTTTCACTCAGGAGACTCCTAAGTCTACTTTAAATATATGATTTGGATTATGGTCCTCAGAATGTTTTAAGAATATTAGTCATGTACAAAATGACAGTGAGAATTGCTCACACTTAAAAAAAAATCCCACTATAACACAAAAAGATAGCTCAAACACTCAATAAAAAGTCTTAGTCTTTGCCAATGTGGCCTATTTAGGATTATGTTGAACAGTGTGTTCATTACTAATAGCCTTTATTACAAAAACACCCCCCAAAACCCTACACGTGTATGTCTGCATTTGGCAGCCTCAAGTCTTTCCTATGCAAGAGTCTAAAAGTTTGACTTACTAGTGGTTCTCAAAACATTTTGGTTTCAGGATCCCCTTACTCTTAAATATTATTGAAGACCCCAAAGTGCTTTTGCTTATGCAGGTTACAACTATCAATATTTACCATATTAGAAATAAAATCTGAGAACATTTAGAAGTATTTACTAATTTGTTCATAAAAACAGGAGTAATTTCATTATACATGAACACAAATATTTTTACAGGAAATAAGTGGCACTATTTTACATTTTTGAAAATCCCTTTAACATCTATCTGCCTTAGTAGAGAACAACTGCATTTTCATACATGCATCTGTGTAAAAATCTGTGGTAATATGTTGTTTTCATTTAAGTGTATGAAAAAAATCTGGCTTCACACAGATACACAGTTGGAAAAGAGAATTATTCTAATAATAGCTTTTTTAGATAATTATGAATATTTTCCTTTAATACTACACCAGACAAATGATGGTTTCTTTAAAGTTAGTTACAATATGGAATTTCAAAAATATACGGGTGAACTTTTCCTATGCTGTTACACTAAAATATGTTAGTTTACTCTGCACATTGAATGAATCTTTCACCTACGTATGGTTTTGTAACAATCACTGATCATTTTGAGAATGTTGGTTTGCTGAGTTATGCAGATCTTCCAAATACTGACACATTTCACCGTACATCAATATCACATTTGTCAGTATCACCAATGATCTCATCAAAAGAGTCTTTAAGGATTCAAGCTTCAAGATTATGGTGAGGGATACTACATTTCCAAAGTTCAAATTTTCATTTGAAGTCTGAATTTTTGTCATTGGTAAATACATGTAATTGGTCTTAAAGTGACAGGCTTACTTTGTTTATAAAGTTTTGATAAAAGGTCTACCAAATAACCAAGTATGAATAGCCATATTTTATCTGTCAATCATTCTGTAAAGTAAAAACTCAACCAGAGAGCTGTTTTCGAGACAGCCATGACACTTTATTATGTAGCAAAATATTTTATGTGTACTTCTCATTTCATCATCAAAATATTAAAAAGATTCAAGGGTGTAGGCTTAATAAAGTTAGTAACTTTTACTGCTTTATCAAATGACACTAGCATTTTTTTAACCAAGTGCATGATAGTAAAGAATATAATGACTGCTAGTACAGTTGGTACCACTGCCTTTATTTGTGTTAAGCTGCCAGTAGTTTTACTCACCATTACTTTCATACCACCAGTGAAAATGTCAATACACTGAAATTGGCCAAAAAATGACTTAATATTATCATGAAAAGAGTTTTAATCTCATGGACCCCCAAAGTGTCTCAGGCACCCAGGGGTTCAGAGACTATACTTTGAAGACCTTACCCACTAAACCAAAGCTACTGACACTGATTCACTCAACTAAAGGAGGTGAGTTTACTTTTTGTCCTGGGTGAAGAAAAGAGAGACCAAAGAACAAGCCAAGCATGCCCTAGCATTTTAGGCATTACAGAGTAACCACTTTCCTTTCTAACCCTCTGGACCAGCTGTTCCCAGTAGCTGGGATAACATTTTCTGGCCAAGATCTTGAAAGGTTGACTTCTAATAAAGTTATGAATGCTCCTCCAAAATATAGGGGATGATGAATGCTGGCAGAAAAGGAGGGGAGCCTCTTGCCTGCACTGTGCTACAAACATTTCTCATGCCTCCTTCTCTTTGATCCACCACATATTTACTGCATCTTTAATCTTTCCTGTGTGCTATTACTGGCATTTTAAGACTATACATTTCCCTCTAAGTATCCCTTTGGCTGCACAGGATTGGTTTTGGTATGTAAACTCTTTATTATCATTCAGTCCTAAATATTTTTTTTGACATTTGAGGCATTTCGGAGTTTTCCTTACTGATAAAAGAGGGGTTTTCTAGTTTTCTTCTTTTAAATTAATGGTTTTGTAATCAGAGAATACAGCTGTATGATAACTAATCCTTTGAAGTTCAGTAACACTTGACTCCTAGCTCATTATCTTATATCCTGGAGTTGTTGGATACAGCAATTGACATAATTCATTTGAACAAGGTACTTAATTGTGTTGTTCAAATATTTTATAGCTTAATGATTTTTGGGGAGGAAGGGAGTGTCTGGTGATACACCAATTACAAAGGAATGTTAAAATCCCTTAGTAGAAGTGTATTTGTATTTCTTCATGGTTCTGTCAGTTTTTGTCTCTATATACTCTGGAAAATTTCTTCAGATATCTTTTCCATTTCATTAATTCACAGTTCAGCTAAGCTCAATCTGCTATAAATCGATCCATTAGTTTTTAACTTGAAGTATTCCATTTTTTTCTTTCTAGAAATTTTGTTTGTTATTCAAAACTATCATTTTTGCATTTTAATCCTTACTCAATTTCCCTTTCTATTTATTAAACATTAAACTAAATGTATAATAATTATATTTTTTTGAAGTTGTACTGTCCAATATAATATTGTAGTCACTACTAATATGGTTACTTAAACTTAAATTAAAAATTCACTTTCTCAGTTGTACTAGTAAAGTGCTCAAAAGCCACATACAGGTAGCGACTACCATATTGGATAACACATTTGACAACACTGATTTAAAGACTCTGGTATCTGATTCAACTGAATCTGTTGACTATGGCTCATAGAGCCAAGTTTTCTTCTGTGTTATAGTTTTCTCTCTTTTTCTTTCTTTTTACTATAAGTGTCCATTTCTTGTAGGTTTGTCTACAAAAATTCTTTGAGGTGTATATAGATTGAAGGTAAGTGCTGCCAGAGGGGATGTGTCTTTGTGTTTGCCATGTGCTAGGAAGCATTACCAAACTAGGACTCCCTTAAGGAAAATTTGAGGTCTTTCAGGCCACATGGATAATGTAAACTCGGGCTGCTAACATGAGTGAAAGCCAGCTGTGGTTCCAGTTCTCAGGCCAGTGTTATTCCTCTTCTGGTTAGTGACAATATTTGAGACAAGAAATTTTTCTTGAAGTTCCCTGAGAAGGCGGGTTTATTTCTAGTTTACTTTTACACTGAAGATACAGCCTTTGGTATGTAGCTTTCTGCTGGGGTTGGGGTTTTTCTGCTACTAGACTCTACTCTTTGTCCCATGTACACTGCAAGATGTAAACTGAGGCTTGACTCACTATGTTCAACAAAGCCAGCTTCCATGGGCCATTTACATGACCAGGTTCCCCTTTTACTTGTGGACTGGCCTCTTTGTATCCCTTACTTTCTAGTCAGTTAATGGATGATTTCAAAATGTATATTTTGAAAAAAAGTTACAGATTCAATGTGTGTGTGCATGCTTGTATATACATATTATGGAAGTGCACGTATTTGTATACAGATGAGTGTGTTGTGCAGGTAAAATGTATCTCCATAATTTTAGCTCAGTTCACAGAAGGATTGGTTAGAGTATCTCATCTATCATGATCCCAAAATTAGAAGACCATACCAATTTTTAAGATGCCTAATTTTAAATCTAAAATGAATAATCAAAGCTACCGTTTATGGAATATCTTGATTTGTCACCTATCAAACACTGTGTTTTAGAAACTTTCAAAACAACCCCAACAAACTAAGATTATCTTTTCAGAGGCTAAATAACCTGTCCCTGGTCTCACAGTAAGAGGCAAAGGCAGATTCAAACCCAAAGCTATCTGGTATCAAAAACTTTAATCTTAACAATGTAGTTTGATACTGTTACTCTAACTGACATGGGGTAACTCAGGTTCTGCTCCACAAGGCTCACGTTATATGAAAAGCTGGGGCCAAATGTTTTTCAGTTTTCAGAATTTTCCTATGTATTAAAAGTAATATAGGATATATACTCTAATATGTAACACCCCCAGCAGAGTATGGGCAGCACCCCTTAATAAGATACACAGACATTTGCTTTGGTAAACTCAACAACAGTCACACTAGTGGGGTAGATAAAGGCTATAAAAAATCTCACATCAATTTTAGTCGGCTTTGGTCACTAAATAAGTTATGAAAACACTTTCAGATTTCAGAGTTTGGGATTTCCACATTGTCTTATCTGCAAGCAATCTGTCCAGAGTGCAACTTGAAACTAGGGCTAAAACTTAGGTTTTCCAGCAATCCTTTCTAGGCATCAAGAGATTTGTTCCATATATTTGAAGTAGCATTATTGGTAACAAGTTGTGGGAAACATTATTTTTGACTTGTTAAATCTGAAGTGAATTCTCAACTGAAAAGTTAATCATATAGCATTTAGCTCCTCCAAATTTAGAATTTTAACACACCAACATGTTTTGCCATTATACACCAGCAATTATTTTTCTCTGGACTAATGCACTGAGCTCACTGGTATTCATTGTACTTACCAATTCAATACAATTCAACCATTACCATATCAGTATTATTTACAATGGTAGAACTACAGCTCCTTTAAATACATCCCTCCACACATTATCATTTTTAAATTTCCCACTGTTAAAGGTAAAATGTTTATGCTGTAGAATTTACTTGATAAATGAATGAAAATTTCTGAAAGTTAAGCAGATAGGTACATATTCTTGATAGTTTGTGTGGTTATTAGTGGATTTTGCAACTTGAGGTCTTCCAGAAAAATCATTTGTTCACTGCATCATGCCACTTTAGAATCCTTTTTTCTTTTTTTCAAAGCATGTGAGTTTAGAAAATAGTTGGGTAGTCAAATTTTGGAAACATCTGACCCACAACAGATGGTTTAATAAGTGCAGCACTGTGAATGTGCAGTCTTACCAACAGGGAAAAGAAGCTATGGGTTGCTTGAAACTTCAATTTAGTGTAATCCATAAAGGTTAAATCCACTGTGATTCATGTACATAAGGTAATCCTAAGTGTATTATGTTGTATTTTTCTGAATTGTAAATTCAAAACATTACTAGACATAACAGTGAACCCTCATCATAATTTTTACTCCCAAACCCACAGAACTATCCATAATCTCCCAATTTTGAATGTTTAAGTTCTTAGACAGATATGAGACAACTTTATTGGAATGGGGTAGTTTTTCTTGTTTGTTTCAGGAAATGGTCTTATTCCAGAATCTAGTGGTCTTAATTATGTTCTGAAATTCTCATTTTCCACTAAGGACTTCAAGCTCCAGTGATAAGTTTCTTAAATTGCAAAAAGCTTAATATACACATACTTGTAAGAAGCCAATTCTATATTTTTGACAATAGCGAAAAACTGATAGGGCTATTTTTAGTAACTGTTAAGTTATTAGTCAGTTATGTCAACTTTCCCCATCAGAATTTTTCATTTAAGTCCCCCACCAGGATTTAAACTGATTAATTTGAATTTGACTTTCCTGTGTCTTTAGGTGTATACAAAAAGGTATGATGGGGATGAAGGAAAAGTGAGTAAAAGGATCACAGTTAGGATAATCACAACTGGAATAATTAATCATGACTAATTTAATAGTTTCTCAACATATTCATGCCCTGATTTTCTTTACCCTTCTTTTAAAAAGGTGGAATGTGTCATTTACTTACTCCATTTCTCACTGATTTGTGTATATGTGGCTCTATTTGAGGGTTAATGATATAAAGGTGGCCCCTGTCCTGAAGAATCTGTGCAGTCTAAAGAGGGGGACAAGATATAAATTAGTATGTTTCAATACAGTATGGAAAATGCTATATGTGGGGCATGAATAAAATACTATAGTAGTGATTAAGGCCAACTAGGACTCAAGAAGAGCTTCTCAGGAGAGGTGATATGTGAGCTGCATCAGTGGCTGAGGAGTTTTCCATGTAGGAGGAGCAACTGGACAGAAAGAAGAGCAGCATGTAGAAATCAGGGATAGGCAGTCGCTACACTTGGGAGGTCTCAGATACTAAGTCAGTTCTTTGGCTTATCCTTCAGAGAGCTCCTTATGCTATGTCAAAGCCCTCTAAATTTGGGGGACTACTAAAGGAATGAAAGATGTCTAAAAATTACTTATTTCACTTGTAAAGTTATATACCTAAGACACTTTGGCCACTTGAAGATAGCTTTATAAATTGCTGATGCTGAATCCCATGCAAACCTCCGGAGAGAGACTGCAGGAGCTGGAGGGGGTAGTGGCTAGAAAGAAGCAAACCTAAAGGTTCACTGATGGTAAGGAGTTTTATAATTACTATTGTGTTGTCACAATTTGTATGTTCTCTTTCTTTCTCTCCATGTATTTGAAAATCACACATCAAACTACCTCAGTAGACCTACAGGTAGTCTCAGAAGTGGTTTTATAACACAACTTACCTACTTGAGCTGAGTATGTATTGTAGAGACACATCTTACTTATTTAAGCATAAATTGCATTGTAGCACTCTTGCCACTGTAAGGAAGCAGAGATTTTAGGAATGTAAGTAGTGAGGAAGTGGAAGTCACAGAGAACTTACGGATGTAGGGAGTATAACTTGTCCAAGATAGTAAAGGGAGGACTATGGGGAACATGACTTTAAAGTTCCAAGTGTTTTGGACCAGGCAAAGAGAATGAGGTCAAGCATAGGGTATGCTGTCTGTCCCTTTTTCTACAGCTTCCTACCAGGGCCCTGAATCTTCTCTGCAGGGTCTCTGCTGGACATTTCAATCCCACAAGACCTATTTCTTTAGCTCTCCAGCCACTGGAGGTTTTCTAGTATAACACATGCAGAATATGTTCTCATATACATCATGCTTGGAAAAAACAGCAAATGAATTATGTACCATTCTTAGGAGGGACTAGTACTCTCAAAAATAAACAAACATGCAAACCCTATTCTAAAAGGGAGAGTATTCACCTGTTGTGGACTTCCCACCAAGGAACTTTTATTAATGGGGGCAGAGTCCGGCAGTCAGGACCTTGCAAGAACCTTCAGTCTTGCCCTCCAATAGCAAGACAGAAGTCAAAAAAAAAAAAAAAAAGATGAACAAAACTGGAACAAGAGCTCCTAATTGTTAACATTTATAATATAAGCAAAATTATTTAGTTGTCAGTAAAAAACATTGCATCTATAAAAGCTTGGCAAGAAACTTTTCAGTTGCTGGTAGAAAAGCAAAACAGGATTAAAAATCTCAAGAAAAAAAAAAACAAAGGGAGAGAATGGATATTTTTCTTTAAAGGATTAATTGATGACTGAAAGTAAAGAGACTTTTTTTTGTCCTCTACAGAGACATTACTTATTTTAAAGCTGACTCTAAAGGAGTCCTTTCTGAAATTGTGAGATGTGTTCATTTTACCCAGAAAGTAAATATATAGTTAATACAGCACCCATACTTACTGGAAGGCTATAAATATCTAAACAGATTGGATTACAAAAATGTAATATATATATATATATATATATATATATATATATATGTATATGTATATGTATATGTATATAGGCAAGGACTAGGAAATAGAAAGGATCATGATAATAAACAGAGTTATTTATTAGGGTGGTAAGGCTATGTGAGCATTAGGTCATTCTGTTTTCTTTGTTGTTTCTTTAAAAATAAAGAGGAGGAAAAGAGCCCATAAAAATGCCTATCATAAATGGTTGCTTGTAGCAATCAAATGAATATAATCACATATAAAATAAATGAGCAGTTCCCAAATGATTCCATCACAGGCAATGCTTTCACTTTGGGAAAAAAAGGGCCACGTAAAACCCTGGAGTCCACTGACACTATCTTCACCAACCTTTCTTCCTCGAAGCCTCAAAGCTGAATCAGGACATTTCTTCTGTTTCTGTTCTTTCTCCAATTCCTGATACTACAAGACCTGCTGCTCCTAGGGGAAGAAGGAACACTGAGGGCTAAGTTTCCTTGGATACCTTTGCAGTATATTCTGGCCACTTCCAAGTCTTTCTATTATATGGGACTCTGGTCAGTTCCAAATTATTTAGTCAACTAACTCACTGGAAAGATACAAAAATACAAAGCTTTTGTCTCTAGCACTCTAAGAGCACTGAAATTCCAAAGAAAATTATAATTTTAGGAGGAAAAAATCTCTCTAAATCATAGTTTCTCTAAGCCTCAGAGTCATAATTATTTTTGGTAAAAAGTAGTTAGATGCTCATATCATGTATGGATTATATGAACTCTGAATGCTTTGTTCTCAAAAACATAGTCCTTCATGAATAATGGAGTTGCAGAAGGAGAGAGAACCATCCAAGCAAAACAACACTTTCCTGAATTCTGAGAAAATTCCAGATACAGAACAAACCCTGCCCTGGGTGTTCTACTTAAAAAACAAACAAAAAATGAACTCTCTATGGTTGTCTCCTCATTCTCCATAGTCTATCCAACAACAAAATGTTTCCATATCTTGGCATCCTAATTATTTCTAATAAAGTTAGACATATATTTAGTTCATCTTATGCTAGTAAAAGCTAGCTACAAATCCAAGTTACAAAAATATGATACTAATACTGGGTACTTACGAGGGTATAATCCTAGGAATCACATAATCTTCAAACAATGTTTTTAGCCTGTCTGAAGTACCAATAATAAACGGTATGTATTTAGGAAGGACACATGGTCTTCTCAAGCTGTGTCATGGGTAGCAATGCTATTTACAAAGTGAATCATCATCAAGGTATTCAATCGTGATCCCATTTTTCATTTCTTTTCTTCCAGAACATCATCACTCCCAATGATCACTTAGAGATAAACAGTACTTCATACATTTCCCTTTGAATATAAGGATGAGTTGAAATAGTCCTTCAGATCTCTCCCTTCATATAAGAACTTTAGAGCAGCTACTAGAATTTGGGTTAAAAAAGGGGAAGAACAGCCTGTAACGTGGGTGACCAGAACCAATTAAGACTGTTTATATGATGCTCTTTATGAAGCCATTAACAGTTTGACAGGTAACTACACACCTGTATAATGTTGATGAGGTCCTGAAAAACATAAGACTGCTCTTTCATGTTGCTTGAAAGTCCTATGATGCTGTGTTATCAGCCTATGACTATATTTTTAATTGTTTACAGTTCATCAAAAGACTTTCCAGGTAATTTGCTACAAAGTTAAAAAAGAATGTTCCCTTCTTCAGCACCCCCTTAAGTTGCTTTCTGGAACTTAGAATGACCCCTAACCAACAAAGAAAGAAAATTAGTAAGGTATATATATATATTAGTCTTAAAACAGTATTAAACTATTAAATGGTGGTGGTGATGCTATGCAGAAATAGTTCTCTAATTTAAGCCACTCAAAAGTACCTGGGCAATGCATACCTATACAATTATGTAAAAAACATGCTTCCATATATCATCAGTCATAATTTTAGTCAAAAGAAAGACACTGGGAAACACTGTGAGCTCTCAAGTAACAGTATCAAAGTCCATCTCCAAAGAGGAGGCTGCTGAAGACCAACCCAGGAGCCTGTGGTTTGGGTAGTATTCTCTCTGGGAACATAAATAAAAATTTGAAATTTCTGACAGGCTAAAAATCAGGCATAATCTTGCCTTTGTGCAGTTTATCATATGGGGTAAAGCATATCTTATAGTAAAAAGCTCAAAATGTAAAAGGTTTCCAGTAAAACTTAGTTATGTGTTATATAGGGTATGATGATAGAACAAGAATGTTTTTACAAACCACATAAAAAATCTGGATTTTTTTCCAGTTCAGCAAGCACTCAAATGGTGTTATGATTTAGATCAAACAGGAGGGAGATTTCAAATTCAAGTTCAAATCTTTTATTGATGACTTGTATGATAATCTAATTAGGCAATGGGGTTGACAGATTCAGGGATCCAAAACATAGGGCTAGACCAGTGTGGTTACTTAAGCAAGATGAAATTTGACCAGGATAAATAAGGTACTTGGATTCAAGAAGAATTTATTTTGTATCCAAAGTATGTGAAAATGTAACACAGTAGTCCGCCTGATAGTATTGCCTTAGTTCTCTCTTGTTAATGGTACATCCCCACTGACGTTCTGGAGACAGCTGAATTCCCCCAGGGGGGCATTTCTCTGTGCCTCCCAAAGTCTTGCTCATGTCTTAAAGCACACTCTTCCCAGTGAGCCTTTTCTCATTGTCCTAGTTAGAATCCCTTTGCTCCCTCCCCTATTCTGCCTTCTGCATTTCACTTATAGCCCTTTTGAAACAGCTCTTTGGCATAGAATACCCTGAGCCTATCTCTCAACTATACTTGGAGGCTTAGAGTGCAGGAACCACATGGGCACCTCCATGTGTTTCCTTCATCTGGAGTATCAATAATGCTTACCGAATCAGCATGCATCAGAATCACCCAGAGGACTTAATAAAACACAGGCTTCTAGACCTCCCCTGCAGAGCTCACAGTAGATCTGGGATGGGAGGAGAAATCTGCATTTTGAAGAAGTTCCCATGTGATGCTGATATTGCTGAATCAGAGACCATGCTTTAAGACCCTCTGAGTTAGATCAACCTCATGAAACATAAATTTATCATACAACTTCTATTTCAAATTGAAACTTTACAATGACTACAGCATTTATGTTATCATAAGACATAAGTAATAAATGTAAAGCAATTATAGGCTCCTCTGTCATTAGGTGCCTGCGTGGCACCCTGTATTCAGCTTACGTCCCAATTCTCAGAATAGGCTGGGGCTATGGACTCATTCTCCCAGGGAAACTCTATTGGGACTCATCCATGTAGGGCTAAATAAACTGTGTCTTTTAAATTAATAAATACAGTGTTGGAAGAGACTTTAAAGGTCCAGCCTCCTACTCAATAAATTCCTCTGACAACATCCTTAAGAAATGGATGCACAGCAACTCCCCACCACCACCATGATCGACCTCAGGGTTTGAGATGTCATCACATTGGAAAACAATCCCATTTTACTGTCAAGTATGTGAGAAAGTCTTCCTCAAATTAGTCTGTATTTGTCTTTCCATAACTTCTATTTACCCATTGGTACAGGCCCACAATCTCTTACCTGAAACCCTTGGGCCCATATGTATTATAACTATATTTTTCAAATTTTAGAGAAGTAATATAGCTAGCTCCCACATCATATATTATGTATTGCCCTCAGTAGGGTCCACAACAGTACTCTATAATCAAACACATTTTTATTTTTCCAGTGAGGTATATAAATATGCTTCGTGGAATACAGAATATAAATAATTTCACATTAATTAGGGTCAGATTTTGTCACCAACTTTACAAAGAAACTCAATTTTCAGGTATTTTCTAATTCTAACTTAATAAAGGACTGTGAACCTGTATAATTTTGTACAAAGTAAGACTATTTCCTTTTCCACAGTAGCATTCCTTCAACTCCCTGAATATAGCTATCACATCCTTCACTCTTACCCACTATGGGTAAAATTGCAATATTTCCAGACTCTCTCGCCTGGCTTTAGTGCATCTCTATATCAATATGTGTTTCCAAGGATTCAAGTAGTCCCTCTCCATATCAGTAGGTAATTACAAGGGGTAGCAAGGAAATATCTGGACCCGAGAGGTTGGGTGGGGTCTCTTCTGCAGCCAGGTCACAAGAGACACAGGAGAGCAGAAGAGGATGACTGCCTGTAAGAAATAAATGGGTTTCTCCCACTTTATTTCTCCCTTTGACTGATTTCGGTTTCAAATGTATTTTGCCCCAGAATTTTACCCCCGGAGCTAAATCTGCTGGTAGTCGGAACCTCTGAACCCGAAATCTGTCGAAAGCACCTCCAAGAGGGGTGGGGCCTTCCCCAGAACTGGGGAAGGGTGGAGACACTGGAAACTGTGGAATTAGCCCTCCATGAGATAGAAGACTGCTTAGAGGCCTTGAGTGGCCATGTAGCAGCTGGGATTGTGGGATATCTTTTTCTTGAGATAGTGGAAAGGGTTACTGAGGGGAAAGAGACTTCAGCAGGAGAGAAACACACTTCAGCATTGCTTGGAGGAGCAGGGCAGTGACCTACCGGCTGCCCTTAAGAAAGAGAGACAGTTATTGAGAGGATGGGTCGTGCTCCTGGAAGATTCCTTAGCAGCAGCAAGGGGGAGGCGGCAGGAAAAAACACATTGCAGGAGGCTGTGGGGGAGGAGGAGGAAAGAGTGATGCCTTCAGCCCCAGAGATGGTAGAGGAGATGTCAGGGGAGGATGAAGAGGTGGGGCTGAGAGCCAAGGGCCAATCTGTTGCTGAGGCTACCACCTGAGGCACCAGCCTCTCTGGTATTAAAGGCCCACCCAGTTGTAATTAGTTGTAATTAAGAAAATAAAAATGCAACAACTGCAGGCTCCTCAGGGACAGGAGCTGCTCCCTCCCCAGGTTGTGGAGCACTCTATGCTCCACCCCTATACCCAGGATGAGCTGGTGGACATGAGTGTCCGGTATCAGCAGAAGTGATTGGAACCTCTGCCTACATGGCTTTTGTATCTCTGGGATATGCCGTTGGAAAATATTGTTATGTCAGGCTCTGAAATGGGTAGTCTGGCTTCCCCAACGACTCACCCTTCTCTCTGGCAGCAGTTGCAAAGTGCCCGTTACACCTCAGGGAATCAGGCGCTTCTGGATTGGCTGACAGCAGCCACCAAGGCTGTTTGGCCTAACCAGGGTGATTTACCATACTTACCCACTAGCTGGAAAACATGCAGAGCTCCAGCAGGTATTATGGGAGCTGGGCATGAAAAATATCATCTATAATATGTACCCCGAGGGCCCTGATGAGGAGTTATTCACCATAGGAATGAGAAATCTTTTGCTCCATACAGCTTCCACATCTCTCTTTGGGTCCCTAGTGACTATTCTTTCCCCCAACATAGGGCAACCCGTAAGTGAGGCTACTCATATTTTAGCAGATCTGGGGGAGGTTGAAACAATAAGAGCACAGAAGGAAGAACAGGCTATGACTGAAAGGAGAGGTGCAAAGGGCCCATGAAGGTTTCGAGGACCCAGATGTGGGTTGATTTGATAAAGGCCTGGGGTACTGAAAGAAAAACTTGATGGGAAGCCCAATAGGATCTTGTTAGAACTGTGGCACCAATTAAAGCCAGAGCAGCAGTTCCAGCTGCTGAGGTCCAGGACATTGAAGGTGGAGGCAAAGCCCCATGTCCGGTGTCCCTACAAGACTTCTCTGCCTGGGCTCTCACCCCCACAGGAGGATGATTGGGTGACACGGTTCAAATGAGGTGGCGTCAAGGTCCCCACCTTGGGAGACATGGTAGGGACCAGAAACCATGTAGAATTAGCAATTCATTGGTCCCTGGTGAACGTACAACATGTCCTGGCACTGGTGGACACAGGAGCTGAATGTTCTCTGATTTACGGCAATGCTGAGCATTTTTCTGGGACCCCAGCTGTGATAGATGGCTATGGGGGTAAGGCAATTAGAGTGAAGAGAGCCCAAATCTCACTGGGGATAGGGTGTTTACCCCAAAGGTGTACACTGTGTACATTCTCCCATCCCTAAATATATTTTGGGGGTAGATATCCTTCAGGGTAGATATACTTACAGACCACTGCAGGTGAGTTCAGACTGAGGGTACGTGTGGTAAAGGCAGTTCTGAGGACACCCCAAGCACCCACTTGTAACTCTGCCTGTACCTCGGTGAGTGACAAATACTAAGCAGTATAAATTTCCTAGGGACACAAGGAAATTGGACAAATGCTACAGGAGTTGGAGAAGGTGGGCATCATAAAGTCCATTCATAGTCCTTTTAATTCCCCAGTGTGGCCAGTGAAAAAGCCAGACGGCTCCTGGCATATGACCATGGACTACAGGGAACTGAATAAAGTCATACCCGCTTTGCATGCTCCTGTCCCCCTACAGTAGCCCTTGTGGACACACTCAGTCATGAACTAAGGATGTATCATCATGTTGTGGACCTTGCTCATGCTTTCTTCTCTATTGAAATAGCACAGGAAAGTCAGGAACAGTTTGCATTTATGTGGGGAGGCCAGCAGTGGACATTCACTGTCCTTCCACAGGGATACCTCCACAGTCCCACTGTTTGTCACAGATTTGGCCACATGGAAGAAACCACAAAAGATGTGGCTGTATCCCTACATTGATGATATTATGCTCACATCTAACTCTCTTGCAGATTTAGAAGGGGAAGTTCCTAGATTGCTGCAACATCTGCAGGAGAAAGGATAGGCTGTGAAAAGCACCAAGGATCAGGGACCTGGTTTGTCTGTGAAATTCTTGGGGGTTGTCTGGTTGGGTAAAACTAAAGTTATCACAGAAGCAGTTATAGACAAGGTCCAGGCTTTCCCTACTGTGGCAGTACTACAAGAGTTTTTGGGCTTTTGGGCTACTGGAGAGAATTTATCCCACAGTTGGCATGAATTCTGAAGCCCTTATACCAGTTGATACCAGTTGGTACAAAAGGGCATCAGTTGGGACTGAGATGAAACATGTGCAGCTGCTTTTACTGTTGCTAAGCGAGCAGTCAAGGCTGTGCAGGCCTTGAGTGTGTAATGGACTCATCAAGGCCCTGTGAGCTAGATGTTCATGTAACCAAAGATGGTTATGGATGGGGTCTTTCGCAGCAATTTGAATGAACACGCCAACCTATTGGATTCCGGTAACAACTATGGAAAGGAGCATAGGTCCTGTACACCCTGATAGAGAAGCAACTGGCTGCTGTGTACCATGCCTTGCTGGCTACAGAGCCCATCACCAGAACAGCTCTGACCAAGGTAATAACCACCTATCCCATTGCAGGGTGGGTGTCAGACGACCCAAAGGCCACAGAGTGGCATGGCACAGATGCCTACACTGGCCAAATGGAGTGCATATTTATAGCAGCATAGAGCCCTCTCTACTAGCCCCTTAAGTGGAGAGCTCCAACGTTTATTGGGGCCAGTGACCTATACCAGTATAAAGCAGGAAGAACTTGCTTTTGAGCCATTGGTAGACAAGAGTCCTTATCAGGAGGGAAAAGCCCCTATACCTGAAGATGCTTCATACAGACAGCTCCAGTCATGGGCAGCCCCCGAAGTGGAGGGCTGTGGCTTTCCATCCTATAACGGAGACAATATGGATGGAGGATGGAGAGGGGAAGAGCAATCAATGGGCTGAGGTGCAGGCAGTATGGCTCCTGATCACTCAGGAGCCCTCGCCTATAGTTGTCTGCACTGACAGCTGGGCCGTCTACTGGGGCCTGACCCTGTGGCTACTGACATGGTATCATGCCAACTGGGTCACTGGCCTCTTTGGGGTAAGAGTTGTGGCAAGACCTATGGGCCTCTGGTCAGACTAAGACAGTTACTGTATATCATGTGACTGGCCATTTGCTCTTGGCATCCCCAGGGAATGATGAAGAAGACACATTGGCCCAGGTGCACTGGTTAGAAGGAAAGCCTGCCTCTGATGTAGCCCAATGGTTACATCAGCGTTTGTTGCACACGGGGCAAAAGACAATGTGGGCTGTAGCCCATCAATGGGGCTTGCTGTTGACCTTAGAAGAAGTCAGCAGAGCCCAGAGGGAGTGCCTTGTGTGCTCTAAGAGGGACTTACACTGAGTCCAGCAGCAACATGGAACAATAGCTAAGGGGCTGATACCCCTTGTCAGGTGGCAGATAAATTATATTGGGCCTCTTCCCATATCAGAAGAATATCAGTATGCCATGACTTGTGTGGACACTGCTACTGGACTGTTCGTTGCTCTTCTTGCATGTCCTGCAGATCAGCAAACCACCAAGAGGGGCCTAGAGCATCTCTTTGCAGCCTATGGCCGGCCGCAGGTGACTGAAGGTGATCGAAGGCACCCACTTTACTACACATGCCTTACAAGAATGGGTGCAGCAATTAGGAATAAAGTGGAAGTTTCATGTACCATATAACCCTACCAGGAAAGGCATGATAGAGAAGTATAATGGTTTCTTGAAATTTGGCCTGAAGTCAGGCACCCACCAAGTCTAGGGGGATGGTCAGTTCACTTATGGACAGTGTTATGGCATTTGAATGAAAAGCCTGGAAAAGGAGCTTTGAGCCCTGTGGATATGCTAACACACATTGCTGTCTCTCCTATACAACTGTATGTGCAAACCAAAGAGGAGTTATTAGAGCCAGGATATGCCAGCAGAGCAACATACTCTGCTGCCAGGCCCCAAATGCATTAAACCCTGGAGACACTGTTGAGTGGATGAGGACCTGGACTTTGACACATGGACCAGTGATGACTGGCCCTTCTGGCACCTTGGGGAAGAGGCCTGGAAGCTGGCCTGGTATGTATTACTAGAGTAACAGCAGAGTGGCCCCCAAAGGTCACGGTAGTGTACCCAAAGCATCCGGGAGGTAAGAGCATCTTACAGGGAAGTTTTGTTTTATCTTTATGGCCAATGCATGTACCTCCCATAGGCCTATATAACTCCCAGAGGGAGGGGGGTGAAAGTCTAGTATACCAGACCAGGATGAGTTCCCATTTTTGCCACTGTCCTATCATAGGACCACTCTCTTGCATGCATCTTACCTGATAGACAAGATTTGCTTATGCTGCTGTCATTAAAACATGTATGTTTTCACCCTTAAGGTTATTTTCTTGTACAGTACCTATGGCCTGGACGTGACCCCTAGCTACATTTGCCGTGTGATGATGGCTCTGAATTCCCTACTTGCTCAGCTACTGGCTGCCTGTGGAATGGGCGAGCTATGGACTTAATCTGCGTAGGACTTTGAACCTAGTTCAATCCTCCAGCTCGAGGATATCATGATTTTATTGCTGTTGCTATTGTATATTATTAGTCTGGTTACAATGCTCCAGTTTTCTGGCACAGGGGCCATTGCAGAAGATGGGGAACAAGCAGATTTTAAGGCGAGATTTCTGAAGGGGTGGGCTGTGGGTAAAATTGCAGTATTTCTAGACTCTCTCGCCTGGCCTTAGTTCATCTCCATATCAATAGGTGTTTCCAAGGGTTGGAGAGAAGTAGTCCCTCTCCATATCAGTAGGTAATTACAAGGGGGAGCAAGAGCATATCTGGACCAGAGAGGTTGGGTGGGGCCTCTTGTTCTGCAGCAGGGGTCCTGAGAGACACAGGAAAGCAGAAGTGGATGACTGCTTGTAAGAAATAAATGGGTTTCTCCCACTTTACTTCTCCCTTTGACTGATTTTGGTTTCAAAGGTATTTTGCCCTGAGATTTTTCCCCTGGAGTTACACCCACTATGCCTCCTCCTACATGTTGCCATTCTTCTAAATTATCAACTGGTAAATGAATCCAGTGTAATGAAAAAAGATGAGGGAAAAGGTCAATCCAAAGCAAAGCAGCCTTAACTTATTTATTTAAAGTTTGTATGTGCAATAATATAGAGCACAATAGCAGTCAAAAAAAGGGTCACTTAATCCTAGAAAGAGAAGACTTGTGAACTGATGGGTGAGAGAGAAATTCAAGTAATTCAAGACATAAAGGATTAAGCTTTATCCCTGTGATTCCAAAGCATAGAAGTGGACTAATTTTTGTCAACCATTACTATATGCCTTGCACTGCATTTGGCGATTTATATATATAACTTCCATCCTTACAATTGCTCTATGACATAGGAGATATTATCATTTTATTTATGAAGAAGTTAACACCTTGGGAAGTTTATCACTCAAGGTCACACTGCAAGCCAAAGGCAAAACCAGGATTCTTATCTGACTCTGAAGTCTTAGCAGGATCCTACCAAAATACCCAAAGGGCATTGATGAATGACTCAATAAACCTGTTCTTAGCTCCACCTTTACACACATTTTAATCAATGACTTTAAAAAGGAAGGAGATGCCTGCCTGCCAAATTCCCATAGGAGAAGAAAACGGGAAGAATAAAAGACTAGCTCACTAGATCCAAAATGGCTAAAAATGAACATGTGACCTTGAGAAGAGTTTATTTAATATGGATTAAAGCAAAATTTTGCAAGTCCATGGGTCCATACACCAACATATTGGAGGAAGAGAGAAGTTTTAGTTGCCCCAAATTAACTCTGAGCTTAGGTGTCAAGAAATGATTAAAACTTCAAAACATATGGCTACATTAACAGAATGTAATGTCCAGAATGAGGGATGCCACAGACAGGCCCTATACTGTAATGGTCAGGCCTAATCGGAAATACTGAGTAGCTCAAAACCTCAAGCCTTTATTGAACCAAAACAAAAGCCATCACAACAGCAAAAGTTATGAAAACCAGAGGCTTGAATAACTAAGAATGGTTGTTTAGCCTGGAAGAGTGAACAAGGGTGGGAGATAGGCAAATGACGGCGGTCTCAAGTATATATGGAAGCATGATTCCATTTATTTTGGAATGCAGGTGATGGCCCCAAAGTGCACGTGCCCCTCCCAGTGGAAGGGGGGTATGGTGGAAGAGTGAGAGGTAAGGGAGTCGCTCTTGCAGAAGGTGGGCTCATCTGGGGAGAGCTACAAGGCTGTGTCTACTAGCCAGAATGTTAGGCCAGGCCACCTCGAAGGCCCCTCCCCATGCGAAGCCTCTCTGTTACAGGCTTTGAGCAGGGGCCTGTGGGGAACAACGCCCCTGCTTTGTCTGCAGAGAACCTCCAACAGTGGGAATTGGGAGCAAATAGGCCGGATGAGTGACACTTGAATGGACTGCCAGCAGGGGAGAGATTTTTAGGCAAGCAGAGACTTGTAGCCCTCCCTCAAGCCCTACAGTGTAGGTAATTATCCACTCTGACTCCTCCGGGGCTGACCCCACTTGGAGCCTGCAATTCCCTCTGCCCTCCTCCCACTCACCCCTTGGGCTGGCCCCAAGGAAGCTCTTCTTTTTGGCTTCATCATCACTCCCCTCCTACCCCCTCCCAAAGGTACACCAAACAGTAATGTGTGATTAAATACATCCTTTTACAATTCCTTAGGCTGACTTCTTCCTTCCCGTTCCACAAAGAAAATCAGTCATAAAATTGTTAGAACCCAGCCAAGTGAACAAAAAACTGGTCTCATTTAACCTGGAAGCAGTGCAACAGCTCACAAAAAGGTGATGATGTGGAGTGAAAAGATTTAATTAAATACTTCAAGGGTTAAAGTTCAGGTAGTAAAATGAAACACAGTAGACAAGACAAGGAAAAAACCTCTGAACTTAAATTCACAATTTCCGGAAGATTATCATATTAAAAACTTTAAAATGATAACGTATAGTTCACCTTTTCTAAGATGCACAAGCAAACAAAATAAACTTCTATGAAGAACTCTAAGATTTCTGTGTGATGTTGATCTGGCCTTTTATAAAATTTCTATTTTTCTACCATTTCTGCTTTGTTTTTCCCCAAACCTTTAATACTTTAGTTGCACTGGTTATTTAACCAAGTATTATTCTAAAATCAATGGATTAATCTTTATAGAAGCATGTGTATGCTAAATTGCCAGTTCAGATGCTTTAAATGAAATAACATACATTTCTTAAAGGAAAAAAACCTTTAATACTTATGCCATATAGTAACATCCCAGGTTTGGATACCCCACTCAGATCCACAAAGCTCAGCATCACACAGGATCAAATGCCAGAAGTTTGCCTTTGAGAAGTGTTACAACTGCAGAGCTAGAGTCACGACTTGCATGTTTTATGAAGCACCATCCTTAATTCCTAGAGCGCCTGAAGAGTCAAAATGACTCTTCATGTCATGTGCCCTCCAACGAGATCTGTATATTTCTTTCAAAGGCATAAATGTTTGTGATTATTTACCTTGCTATACTCATAAAACTTTGAAATAGTATTCTAACTCCAAATAGCCCAGAGTAAACTGGGAGATACTTCCAAAAATTTTATGAAGTTACTATATTGATATGCAGTCACTGAAAATTAACTAGCTACAAATAAGGGCTCTAAGGGCTCCTTTAAAAGTCTGAGAGGTTGATCAAAACAGCACATTGTACACCTTTAATATAAACAATTTTGATTTGTCAGTTATATCTTAATAAAGCTAAGAAAGAAATTCAAGACGTTGTCTGGTCATTTCTGCTAAGGATAAAGCTATTTAATTCAGACTAAGTTTCCTTTGGCTTGTCAAAAATCCATTGTTTTTATTTTAAATACTTTTAAACTGACTTTAATATTAACTACAATACATTTTGGCACTCCTCCCCTAAATAAACAATTATTCTTCAAACAGTTCAGAATTTTGAAGCTAAAAGGAGCAAATTGTTAAATAAGTTACTTTCAAAATTTTTAATAAAAATAACACAAATCACCTGCTAGAAATTTCCTGTTAAAACAGAAGATCCTAGTAATATTTTAAATATCATTAAGTTATCTTCACACTGTAACTTAGGTTTCCAATTTGGAATTTGGGTGTGATAAAACTGGCCTCAAAGACCCTGGGAGAGAAAGGGAAAGCAGCATGGAGGGTGCCTGGGCCTCACTGATGGCTGGGGGCTGCGTGTGGGCAGGTCAGACAGTGGGCTGAGCGCAGGAAGGACAGTGCGAGTTATTGTGCTGACCTCAATCTGCAGGTATCCTGATGGACTTGAATATTCTAGTATCTGAATCTTGTGTATCCACCATATCCCTGAATATTATAAATTTTAGGTCCTTAACCCATATTTTATTTGACTCAAAATATTTGAAATATGGCTTTTCTTCTTACCATTCTGAATGTTAGTGACTTAAAAATGCACGTACTCTGAAATGAGAACATGATATTGTCTTGTAAAATATATCCCCAACTAAATATAAGCCAAAATATAACATTCATGTAGTTAAAAAGTTTTCCTTTGAAAGAGATGAGCTGTTTTGTTTAGTATATTATAAAGGCTAGAAAAACTGTGAATTATGTTTTTTCCACCAAATTCCAAATTACTGTGACCTAGAACTTAAGGAATTATTAATCACATATTTTCTCCCATGACTACACAGTTCTTAGGACCACCACAACAAGACTTCCTATTTTTGCATCTTCAATAGAAATTTAGGCTTGGATAAAGACAGGCTGGACTCAACGCTTCCCTCCACAGCCTGGACTCTACTTTGGAAAGAAGTCATGAAGAAATTCAAGTATCAAAATGCATAAATAGATAAGCTAGTATATCTCGGAAAGTAACAAAATGTAAATAATATCTTAACTGCGTACAGAACAGACTGCTATTTTCTAACAAAGACAATAATAGCACAGAAATGTCCAAGTATACTCCGCATTTGCATTGCCTTGACACAAAGCCCATGAGTAGCTACTACTACTACTCATTATTCGGGTAAGGATATGGAGGAATAAGACATTTAAGTAACATGTTTAAGGTCCCACAACTATTAAGTGATGGAGTTGAATTCAAGTACAGGCAATTTGATTCATGAACTTTAAACACTGCGTTATATGTACTCACTCACACACATGCTCAAATCTATGAATGTGCCTAACAGTTTACCTGGCATATACATAAAAAGGCTTAGGAACAGCAATCTGGTTGGGAGATTAGAGGTTCTATCTGGAAGAATGTTTTTACACAGCGTAAGTGTTTATTTGGGGGTGTTGAGGAGACTGCTGGAGATTATTGAGGTTAGCACCCACCCCTGACTATCTCCCAACCAACCTCATGGAGCTGCCCCTGTCTGTATGAGAATACAAGAGTTCAGAACTTAGGACCAGGATGTCAGAATTCAAGGTTCCTCTACGTAGGCCAGCATATACCACCTTGCCCCATTTCCCTCCTCTGCCTTCTTTCCTCCCTTGCATGTAAACATGTAGCCACTTATAAGCACATCCCCCAAGTATCCTGGAAGGATGACAAGATGGGATTAAGCACAGGAAATGGCAGAGAGAGTCTGGAGTGAAAAGCTAGCTGAACCCAGTTTGAAGGAGAGACAGAGGACAAAGGTCTAAAAACACGGGACTGATTTTCTACCACAGCTTAATTATAAGAAACAAGAAAGAATCTTCATTCCACTTCTTCTTTCATGGCCTACAGCACATACTCTAAGCTTCAATGTTTATAATAAAGTGCATTCATTAATAGTTCAAAAAAATTTGAACCTTAGATGTGTGGCAATGGCTCTGCCATTTTTCTGCTCATTAACTCTATCCTAGGAAATAAAACTTGCAACCCGCAGTGTGTGGTTGTTTTCCATTTGAGTCTATTTAGTTTTCAAAACAGTGAGTCATCTTCAGTCTGCAAATGAAAGTTGTGATGGTTTTGCTCAAATGATTAACTATAGTTTATATATAAAACGATTTCTTTAAATAGCAGGCATCCAGTTCTACAATGCGCAGCTGTACCTTTTTCACCTTTACAATCTGGAAACTGATGACCCAGCCAGAGCCCACTGAGCCTGACAGTGCAGGCTCCCCTCTGTCAGCGAGGAATTGGGGGGAACCAAGGGGAGGGGTAGAATCAAACCTGTGCTGCCATTTTATGAAAAAACTCTTAGGGAAGCTAAGGAAGGAACTCTATTTTGGATAATCTCAGATATGTTTACAGCTGTAAAATTAGTGGGCAAGTAGGTTCACTATTCTATGACTATTTAAAAATATAAGCCTTTTTTTTTTTTTAACTGTAACTTGGATTCGTAAGAATACACACTGGCTCATATATCAAAATGCTGGCCCAAATGCTTCAGATAGACTGTTAATTTCCAAAAATAGCTTAACATTACCCACAAGAAACGAGGAAAAAGATTTCTTACCTCAAAAAAAAAAACTCATGGGGGCTTTCCAGCTCTCCTTAGAAACTGGGTTTGAGGAAAAAACATACACTATAGAGATTTGTCTTACTTTTCATGTAAATCTACAGCTTTCAATAAACATTTTTTTTAAAACCTTACCTCAATTTATATTCAAAATATGAAGAGATTATTGAAACTCCTAATTTGCTGTTGAAGTCTAGCAAGTTTGAAACCTTGAGTGAAATGCCATCTAATTCCTACGTGGTTACATCTAGGTGGTTGGGAGAAGCAACTTCATTGAAGCCCACCCTCCAGGCAGCCCTGAAGCCTACTGGATCCAGTCTGAGAAGAACTGGCAATCCTAAAACTTTTTGATAAGATAAAAATTCATTGATGTTAGCTCACACGAGGCCCTCTTCAACTCTGCACTTGTCCTCCGAGTTGCCTTGGCATATCTGCTCCTTTCCTCTATCTGCTTTAGCATAACTTTATTTTTCTCTTTTATCTCTCAATAACTGCACCCAGGGACCAGAGGGGATTGATTTTTTGTTTTGACTTATTGTTTGAAGATCTGTAACCCAAAGCAGCTCTCGTGCCTCTGATGTCTGAGCTGGAGCGGCATAAAAGGTAAGCCCGGGCCTGGGTAGCAAGTTGAGCGGCAGCAATGCTGTTTGATAATCAGCCATCCAGGTTTGCACCTTATGTTGCCTACCTTACACACACACACACACACACACACACACACACACACACACGCTAGCTGGCAAAGTGCGAGGTTACTCCTACGCGCCTTTGTTAGGTGATAAGAACAAGTTAAAATAAAAATAAACACCTCAACAGCTTTGTGTGCCAGGCCTCTGAGATTAACTATACTTCTACTTAAAGCAAAAAGTTATTTCCTACTTATAAAAAAGGCCCTGCTTTTATTCACAATGAAAGGAAACTTCAATGTAGTTGAAGTTGCTTTAGAAAAATACTGAAAACAAGGGAAGAGAGAACAACTGACAAAATCATTTCCCCAAAGGGCTTAAGTCAAGATGAAAAAAACATAATGCTTTACTGAGGCAGATGAACAAATCCAAAACAAAATGTTACTCTTGAACCAGAAGATGTTTAAACAGACTCACATATATTTGGTTAGAAACCTTGTGTGTCTTCAGTTTGGTGTCAGCAATATATACTCCACATTAGCAAATGTAATAACTTGAAGTTCACTTTTTTCTCTTTTCCAGCTAAATTCTCAAATTATTAGGATTGTTTTTGCTTTAATTTAGCTAATATAAAACCCATACGTTAGTATAATATATACATATATATAGATACATAAATACACACAAGAGTTTTTGAGAGTCTGGTTCCCTGAAGTTGTGCAGCTTGCTGAAATATGGTTACATATGCAAACATTATCTCCCAATTGTAACCTCATTTTCTGCTCTGCTGGACAGCGTGACCAGCATTTGTCATCGTGCCTCCCCCGCCCGCCACATCATTCATATGTCTATAATTGTCATCGAGATGTGGCATGTCAGCAGGACTCCAGTGTTCTCTGCTCCCTGTCTCCACACAGTCACTCAGGTAACAAACCCGTAATCTCGTCCTGTTTTCATGATGGTTGAATTACACATAATTGTTTCTGCACAGTGATTGATTTCTGCCTGAATAGAGACCTCTGCCTTTTTTCAATGCAAGCGAGTGGCAGCCAAGTCTCTCCATCTAGGAGGAGGCAGCAGCCTTTGAAGAGATCAAAGCCAAGGCCGCAAGCAGTTGTGCGCCCTGGGAATATGGAAAGCCTTTATGCTCTCAACCCCATTTCCAGCATCATGTTGGATTGCAGCTGCATTACATTCTGCCAGCATCTTAATGCTTTTAGTATTGACTCTGACATCACCGATAGCTGTTTTAAAGTAACAAAAGCCGAAAGATGACTTATTTTCACAACTCTGTAATTGGAACATGCAAAGATGGGGGTGGGAAAGCAAGAATGAAGAGGAGGGAAGTACATTTGCTTTTAATTTAAAGCAGCACAAAAAAAAGCCAGCAAAAAAAAAAAAAAATTATATAAGTTTCCACAAATGAAAAACATGTTTTTCATATGGAAAAACCAGCAGGCGCATTTTTATAACTCAGACCACACAAAATGAACTGATGGCTAAATACATACTTTTTCAAGCCTAAAGGGTAAAATGAAAATGCTGGGGCAAGTGATTCCCATTGGGAAAAAAATTCTCATATGCATTTGTCTGAAGACTTTGCAGACACCTGATGCAAGGTGAACCCTTGTGGTTGCTGAAGAACTGCCCCCCCCTCCCCAGATTCCTTTTCAATCAATGAAGCAGAGCTGAAATTTGCACTTGTAATAAATCACAGATTATTTGGGAAATTATACATGCATTATTAATAGGAGAGAAAAAACCGAGAAGTCAAAGGTAGTTTTCAACTCTGACTCCAGATACACAGGTACAAAATCACTCTGCCATTACACACTGATATTTGAATCAAACACTGAAGCCATCAAATAAGGCAGAAAAATTCCTAAGGATACAATACCGAAATATGTTAACATCAATATTCTACTCATTCTTAAAAATGGCAAATAAGAGTAAAGGTGTTTCTGATTTTTTAAGAAATTGAATTTTCATCACTATTATTAAGTACAATATGTAAATAAATCCATTACTGCTTTAAAATCAACATAGAAAGCCAGCAAGTCAACCATAAATCATTATGCTGTATCTCTAGGGTTACATATAAGTGCTATGTATGTCCAGTAATTTCTACTCCCTAGCTATCAGAAAACCCTCTGTTATTCCAATTATTAAATTGCTATTTTAAAGAATGTCTGTTCCAATTAATATAGGTAGCTCTGTACAGAAACGTCAAATGTAATAAATGACAAGTCTGTAGGATGGAGTGGGAAAGCAGAAGTATTTTTAAAGAATTTACAAAATTTAATGTATCTCATTTATTAAAACCCCCTTTCACAAAAGTTTAATATTGTTTATGTAGATATTTGTCAGTGAGCCATCAGTCTTTTATTTTTCCAAGTCAACAACATTCTGAAACTTACTGACTTTGAAGAAATGACTCTGAAATAACAGCCTCCATTCATTCTGTAAAAAGATCTCTTAGTTCTAAAACACGAAGTAATTGGTGAACAAAAGCTGCCTTTGTCTGATAGGATTTTGAATCACCATGCCTGGTTGCAAGGTACCAAACTATACATTTTCTCTGAAAAATTTGTCTGAAACTGTGCTGAACTGGAAAACTCTTAAAAGCCTGCCTACCACAGTTTTTTGGGTTACAGTTTTGATGTTTATTTAGAGTTCATTTTCTATTTTTGTTTTGTTTTGGAGAAAGGCATGCCAACTATGAATTCAAAATTACAATAGTAAAATCAGGAAGAAATATGAATAACAACATTTCAAAGCCTAGATATTTTTCTCTTAGAAAAATGCTGTCTTCCCTTAATTTTACCATTTTCGGAAAATGTCAGAAGTAAGTTCCAGTAATTAAGTATTTTTCTCTAGGTTGCATTCCTAATAAGCTTATCACATTTTCCATATCCCAAGGCCCCAATCTAATTTCAGATTATCAGGCAAAAAACACTTCTCTTATGAGTTTATCATTAGCCTTCTCCAGCAAAGTAACAAGCAAAAGAGCCCCTGGCAGCATCCCAGGCTTCTCATTCAGACCTAAGGAACAGTCAGTACACCACAGGCTAACTGAACCCAGGCCCCCTACTCAAAAACAGGTGTTCCGCTTTTCCTAGACTATTTCCAGTGAGTCCAATATTCTTCAAGACTCTCTCCTCAGGGAAGACTTAATTGAGGATTTCAGAATTTTAGTCACCTGGACAGTCTGTGAGGTGATACAGCACCATATGCCACCAACCTTGAGAAAGACTAAGCAGAGACATACCGAACACAAGTGGAATCTCAGTAGCTGTGGACACCACACATTCCTAAGACTGCCCCTCAGCAAAAACTGCCATAATTGAGAACTGAGGTGACAACACTGTAAGAATACACAGGAGACTCGTTATATAGTATAATCTATATGCTGGCCTATTTATTTTTCCCTTCAGGAAGGAATATAAGCTCTTAGAGGACCTGGAGGGTTTGTACGCTGCTTACAGGGAAGAAAATAAAACTGCCTCCGAGTGAAGCATGGGAGAGGCAAGCTGGGGGAGGGACAGGAGTGACAGGCACGGGCCAAGGTCTGTGGTCCTTCCAGGTGAGGCGCTCAAGTCACAATAAACGTTCCTTCTTAAAGCCTTGAAATAATCAGATTCCCTGCTTTCCTGTGATAAACCATTTCAATGTTTATTAATCCCTCCTTCTCAAGTAATTCTTGCCATCTAAATTATTTAAATAATTTCAGCCCATTTATTTTGGATATTTCTTCAGTGAAGAACAAAGCTGGTCACAAACTCATGTTAAGGAAACAGTCTTATTCTTAGAGATGATTTCAAACTTCTCCTCTGCCTTCTCCAAGTCAAATGACCAGTTCTTATCAGACAGGGCCCTGTGGGGACTAGCAAAGAGTTCTGCCATCAAGATCCACAAGAATATGTCAAGATTTGGACAGGGCCCAGTTTTCAACGTGCTTGTGAAAGACAGAACTGTCTCAGATGGCAGTGGGCTTCCTTTTCAAGAGGTTCCATTGCTTGCACTCACAGTCCATTTTAGTTTGAAACAGCAAACACCCTCACACAGACATCTCCTCTAAGGGGAAAAGGGCAGCAGAATTCCCACAGAGCAGCTGGAGGGCAGAACCACAAGGAGGGTGAGCAGGAGACACCCCCAGGTCAGTGTGAAGCACATCCTCCAATGACATGATCTAGCTGGGCCACCCCCACGTCACACATAGCCTCAGCTTGCAGCCAGGTGGGCAGCAGCCCCAGGTGATTCTGAGCAATCTATAAGCAACCCACATAGCCCCAAACCAACACAACTGGCCCAAAAGAGAATCATTTTCGTGAGCTGTGCATAATCTGCTGGTCTCATACAGCATGCTCACGTGAGCACACAGCAGCCAGACTGTCAGACGTGTCTCACTGGAACAAATAAGGAATATTGTCTCCTCTACTCTCCCTCCTCAACCTGCAAGAGTGGGTTTTAGGGTAGTACACAGCGTATGCAGCAGCATCCACTAGGGTGCAGAAAAAAACATGACAATGGCAATATAGATTTTTACATAAAAATCTTAAACTTTACAAAAATTCTTAATATACAGATCATCACTGGGGGCTCTATCTGCTCTGTATGTCAGATGGCAAGAGTACCAAGTGGACTGAAAACAATGCTAATAATGCATGCACAGGCAAACAGCAGGAAGGTGGCAAAGCTAACAGTCACCCTACTTCTAATACCAACTCTTTAAGAATCTGCTTTAGAGCCAAAATCTATAGTGAGATCTGATAAGAAACTGATCAAAATAATTAGAAATTATCGATTCTATACAAGATAAGAATTTGCAGCTCCTATCAATAATCATAGTATTGCCCTAAATGTATGCTGTAACCTGAGTTATTAGATAATTATGTACTTCAGGTATATAATTCATAAATAATTATACGATTGTCAAATTCTTAACTGATGGGGCCCTGCAATCAAACAAACAAAAAATTCTCTCCACTGATTTATATACCTGAAGATTCAACTGACTTTGACTTTCCTTTCTCCCAGAATAGGCTAAACCAACTTCTTTCCCAACTGTACTGATGCTCATATTTGCATCAGGGAGATGACTTAACTTCTGGGAGGCGAGAGACAGTGGTGAAGAACCAGAGGGAAAAAGGAACAAAGTACTGATACACACTTGATCAGGGATGGACCTTGAAAATATTATGCTAAGTGAAAGAAGCCAGTCACAAAGGACCACATATTATGATTCCATGTTTATAAAATGTCCTGAACAGGGAAACCTATTGAGACAAAAAAATGGATCAGTAGTTGCTGAGACTGGAAGTGGGGGGTGAGGAAATGGGGAGGTAAGGGAATGACAACTAAAGGGTGATGGAAACTCTCTGAGGTGATAAAAATGTTCTAAAATTAACTGGTGATGTTTGCAGACATCTGTAAATATACTGAAAACCATTAAACTGTATGCTTTAAATGTGTGACTGTATGATATATGAATTGTATCTCAGTAAAGCTATTTTAAAAATAAGTAACCATTGAGTAAATGTTGAATAAACAAGTGAATAAATTCTTCCTACCCCAATTAAAAAAAGTAAGCCAGAGGGGAAACCCTCCTGGATGCGGCCTCTGGAGTAAAACTACACGAGCCTTACTTGTGTCCATGGAGATACCTTGCGGCTTTAAAACAAAATCTGTACTTGTGAAAATGCAGCATCTGGATGAAGACTTTGAGCAAGGAGTTCTAGGAATATAATGGGGTGTGAGAAGGACAGGAAAGCAGAAAAAAGATATGAGCAGGTTCTCTGAAGGCAGACCTCTAATAGTAAGCAACTCAACCCAACAGAATTATTCAAATTTGATGTCCAGATCTTACTTGGTATGAGTCTGCACTTCCGGTGTACTTTCTGGCCCCCAGAAAGTTACTAATGCATGATGCAATGCCCTCCCAGGGCCAGGCAAATGCAGTGATGGGTCAGTTCTCTGTCTTTCCATACATTAGACCTTGCTTTACTCCTAGAGCAGAAAAACCTCTTTTGCCAGAGCACTGAGGTCAGTTCTGATGCTTCAGTATCGATAAAACAACTGGAGAGAAAGAAAAATGTGTTTCCTTCTCTGATCTTGTTCGAGGTCTGACATCAAGAAGCCCAGAGACTTTTAAACAAGAAAAGCACAGTAACATGATATGCCTCCCTCAGTGCACACAACTGTTTGTTATTACCACTTCCAGATAAGAAAACTGAGGCTTGAAGAAGTCAGGGACTTGTTCAAAGACACATAGCTAGTGAATGTCTTGCCTACTTCCAGGTCAGTATTTTTTCCCCACCATGAAATTGGCAAAATTATAACTTAAAAAAAAAACAGCCTTTTAAAATTTGTTTTTCCTCAGACAGCACCAAGAATTTTCAAACCTCACATCACATACACATTATTGAGCTCACTCGAAAACTATTAAAATGATAAAAATTAAACATGTCAGATGTCCCTGAGTTATGAACTGTTTCGTTAGTTAAATATCACATTTCTCTTGCCTCTATACAGAAACTTCTGTTCTTTCCTGATATCCAGTCATCTTGGGAGAAAACATTTTTTTGAAAAATTTAATCTTTAATTTCTCCAACTAAATACAACCCTCCCCCTCATAAAATCTAGTTAATATGATCTTAAATTATTTAACTTTGGTTTATCTTAGAATTATTTGATAAATGGTATGTAAGACATGAGCACAAACATCCTCAGGTTTACAACCATGGATCGATCTTGGCACCTTTTTCCTAGCAGGTAGTGATTTCCCTGCGATGGCGTTGACAAATATTTGACCAAATATTTCCTCTATGTAGTAACTAAGCAATGTCATTTTTCAAAGCAATCATTTCCTGCTTTGTTTCCAACCATCACAAAATTTCTCAAACTGTTTATGAGTAAAGAAACAGAAACAGAAAGGTAAAAGTAATTTTTCCATTAGAACCCTAGCAAGCAGAAGATCCTAGATTTGGATGCAGGCATTCAAGATCCAGGACATGTGTCAATACACCCCCCAACACACACACGAGAAAATGAAATCATTATATCTAAATGATAGAAATAGAGGTAACTTTACTTTATTTTTTTCCTATTTTCTTCTGACTTTTAAAAATAGGTTACTTTTTAAAAAATAATCAAAAAAGAAGACATTTCTTTTTGAGAGAAAGAAGACTGTTACTAATAAATATATTCTTAACAAGAAAAGTTTATTTTTTAAGGGAAATACATTGTTGCAACTTCTTAGGAACAACCACATCCTAGTTAAATCTAAACTAATTTCTCTTACTTAACCTAACATCATGCTACAATAAAAAACACTACTAACAACTCCTACAAAGGAAGCACATACTACATAACATTCTTTGGCAGTGGGTTTTTGCATGCAAAGGCTCAGTTCTTATGGAATAAGGAGGGAACATCATTTATCAAAGAGATTCCAAAGAATCACAAACCTTTGGCTGCACAGCTATTTAACTTATTTAGTCCTTAAGACCTGGGGACAGTGGGCCCCTAGAAATGAGCAATAGGGATTCCCATAACAATCAGACATTTATCAAAGTGTGTCTGATACACCCAAGGAACAAATACTTCCTGGGAATTTTCAACAGCATATTGAGCAATTGCACAATTACATGTTGAATGAGCCAGATGACAATTTTCAAGTATCCTCAGAACCTGTTATTTAAGCTACCACTGAAGTTGAACCGCTTACATTGTTTAGTAAAACATAAGTATAACAGATGCTTTCAGTCCTCAAAGTATTTTATCAACACTGACTAAGGATTTTTCCCACACTCTTTTGAGGGAAGAACTAGTTTATGAGTCAGGTCTCAGCTCCTAAATTAGGGATTACCTGGCATTGAATTCAAGTTCTACCACTTACTAAACTTTGGGACTAGAGCAATCAAATAACCTTTCTGTGCCTCAGTTTCCCTATTGGAAACATGGAAAGACTACTAGTAGCCACTTCACAGTACGTGAGTATTTAATAAGAAAAATGCATTCATTAAATATTACATGCTGGTATATTCTTAGTACTATTACTCCCCTTTCCTTGGGCAATATGCAGTTTTATTTCTCACAATCATACAGAAGCAGCTTCAGAGGTAAGTGAAATAATTTTGTGAGACACTGCTGGCTTAAATAAACCATGGAACTAAAAAGATGTCCATAAGGTAAAATGCTTCTAGATATCGGTAATTTGTTTTCTTAGCATAAAAGAGAAAACATGGGATAATTCTTAAGCTAAACTTATGAATATCTCTGTCCTAAAACATGCTTCTCTTTCTAAATCCATTATTTCTACTACTACTGTCCCCTCATCATCAGGCTAGAACTTTCAACATCTTTTATATATCTCCTTTCCTCTGCATCCAATTGTTTTGCCTTTGAACTCCATGTTCTCCATGAGAGAGGTGTTACCAAAAATAATGTTAAAGAAATTTATAATTTCATATGCTGATTCATTCTATGCCCACAAATCCCCTAAAAGAATCAATACATTTTACTGATGAGAAATTCACCAAGTCAACAATCATTTAGCATCTTCTATGGGCCAATGGCAGTGATGGTAATAAGATAATGAAGTTGCAGAAAGCACCCTGCAGTGGAAGTCAAGGCCTGGGCTCCAGTAACAGTATCACTTACTAGCTATACCATCCAAACACATGACCAACTTTATCTGACATCACTTTTTGGTATATTTACAGTGATCCTGAACCCTTTCTAAGCTCCCCATGCCTCAGTCTCCTTATCTGTAGAACAGGGATGTTAGGGATATCATTGTGAGGATTAAATGAGTTAATATATGTAAAGTATTTAGAAGAGTTCCTGGCATGTATTAATCACTCAAAACCAAAAGCTAATGTCTAGTCCATGGACTCTATATTTAATGTTCAGATAATTCCTAAGCTCAATTTCAGCTTTGTGATTCTGTATGACTTTACCTTTTTAAATGAGTCTCCATTTAAATATACATTGATATTTGGCATTATTGTCCTAACTTCATGAAGTTTTAAAATTTCTAGTATGTTTATTCCAGAAACTTCTGGGGTATAACCAGCTCAATGCCAAGTAGTATAAGAGGTTCTGGGCAATAGAGATGAATAAGACATGCTCCCTAACCTAAAGGAACCTAAAAACTAGTAAGAAGTAGAGACCAAGACAACATAATGAGATGGTAACAGTTATGAAGCAGGTCTTGCAGGAAGCCACAGGAGAGAGCACTTAGTCTTAACTAGTGGTGAAGTCAGCAGGCACTCTATGGAGGAGGTACCATTAGCCTAAGCCTTTAAGGATGAACAAGATTGTACAGGCAGAGAAGAGGGAGCAGGACATTTGCAGGGAGGCCAAGAGAAGAATCTGAAAACAGGGATTTGGGAAAGGGTTTAGGGTGCAGCTCTGGAAATGAAGCTGTATCTTAAGCTGCAGGGTATGGCAATGAAAAGGGAAGGCTTGAAAGGTAGATGGCTCCACATTGTGGAAAGTCTTGAAAATAGTGCTAAAGAATGTGGGTTTTATTCTATAGTCAGTGGAGCACTTGGGTATAGCAAGTGGGTAGGAAGCTTTCTGAGGTCTGACTAGAAGTGAAGAGAGTGCCAGGGGTCTCACTGAGGACAGGGCTGGATAGGGCTGAGTGGGGATAAAGAGTTCTGGGACCAAAGCACCCGACTTTGAGTCCAAGCTCCACTGCTCTCTTGGCGTGAGACCTTGTGCAAAGTCACTGAAGTTACCTGAACCTCAGTTAAGTTACTGAACATTCTACTGGATCTGTGTTTTTCCAGACCATACCTTAGGTAAGCATCAAGCAAATGACTTGCTCCAAGTGCGCACATGTGACCTGCCTGCAGTTTCTGGTTCAGGACATTTGCAGAGAGGCTCGGGCAGCTGCCTTTTTAACAAGAACATCAGTAACTTGGACAGTTGGTCTCCCCTTCCAGAAACACTACTACTAACACAGAGTACTGTGTACTTTTACAAGTAGAGGAGGCAGACGTCTCTGTTACAGGTAAAGAAACTAAAGCTCAGAGAGCATACTGACTGAAGAACGCACAGTCGGTAACAGAGCAGTGGGATCTGACCCCAACAGCAGCCCTCTGTGACAGCTCCCGTCCTCTGCACGAATTCATTTCACCCTTACTGTGCTCGGCCCACTCTGATTGGTCTGCTCATGGATTATGGCCGAGGAGACAGCCATCCTCTCCACCTCCCTCCTCCCTAGCTTGGCTAATACAGTAGCAACTTCTGCTTCTTGGGGGTGGTTGTATCCTTTTTCTCTCTCACCCTCTCATTCACTTTCCACAATGGAGATCCACTCTTCTCTGGTGATTCGGTGAAGAAACTGAGCAAAGACAGACTAACTGCTCTCTCTCTGGGGGCCAGCTTGCCCACACAGGGGTTTGTTCTTGTCTCCAGTTCTCCAGGAGGCAAACCCCCTCTTTATCGGGGAGGCCTGTGGCTTAGTGGTGTGTTCAATTTGGGGAAGTCCAAAACTGTGCCAATTTAAGCTGCATTCTCCAATGTAGCCTTATAAGTAATTAAGCTGACTTCTTAACTGTCACTGGACTGATTCTTGACTGGAAGAAGGCATGAAAATTATCAGTCTATAAACACCAGCCATAACAAAACTTGAACATAATCAAGTACTTACTTTTAAATACTAACTTAAAATGAATGTGTGTTTTTAAAGTTAAATTGCTATGTTGGCCTAACCCCAATCTAAAAACGTGCACTGCCTTTGTCTCTGCAATTCTGTTTCTAGCAATTTATTAGAAAGAAATAGAATCTGTGCCAAGATTAGTTAGAAAATATGCATTTCATTATGATGTTGCTTATGATAGGGAAAAAAGTTACCACCATCCAAATGTCTACCAACAAAACACTGGTTAAATAAATTAGGCAACCATTAAAAATGATGTTACTTAAGAGTAAAAAAGATATCCACTGTATATTGGTGGGAAAAAGCAAATTACAAAATGGTGTATTATGTTCCTATTGCCATGAACGTGTAACATACTTATTTTTTTTTAATCAGGGTATGACTGATACTTACTTATATATATATAGGTACATAGGTCCAGAAGGCCACACAGCACATTTTAAGAGTGATCATCTCTTATAGTATACTCCTGGGAATTGAATATTTGTTACTCCTTTTGGGTTTTCTGATTTTTTTTTGTTACTTCTTATCTGGGTTTTCTGATTTTTCTAGTGAAAGGTATTGCTTTTTAAGTGAAAGTATTCTTTTTTACTTTCAAAAAAAATAGTTAAGCGTTATTGAAATCATCAAAAGAATTTTTCTGTTTTACATCTTAATCAACATTATGATTCATTTAATAAGTGTTTTACATTCTGAAAGGCAAGTAGGGTTATTTTTAAGGAAAATAAGCAAGGCTTCAGACCTTAAGGAAGGGCACTAACCCTACAACTTGGTAAGCTGAGGCAGGTTACCACTGTCCCTAAGGATGGGCCCTCGTCATCACCATGGAGATTACCACCCACAGTTTTCAGTTAGCATTAAATAAAATGACCATGTAAATTGCCTAGCACAGTATGTTTCACAAGGTAGTAGATTTTAACAAAGGTAACTGTTTTCCCTTTCCAAAAAATAAACTATCGATTTTAATCTAAAAGTTTTAATGTATACATTAAGATGAGTAAAAACCAATCCAAGCCATGTTTGGGAGACTTAGTTCTTTTCCTAACTTTGCTGGTTAGCTAACTGGTAAGCCCAATTACAGTAAATAATAATTTTTTTTTTTTTTTTTTACTTCAGGACTTCTGGGTTTTTTTCAGACTTAAAAAATCTAAGTTTTACAGTCATAGATAAAGTCTAAAGCACTTGAGATAAGATTACAGCATCTTTTTCCTTAATCTAACTCATCCAAACTATTGTCTAAGATGATATGGGACCATAATTATTATAAGATATAATATTTTGTATAAAAATGGAAGAATTCTGTACCAAGAAATCTGACTTCACGTTGAAATAGATTTAACATTCACTAGGTTTTACTGAGAAGAAGTCTTGAAAGGATGGAAGCTGGAATTTTCCACAAGGCTAGAAAACCACCAATTTCTCCTTCCTTCCCAGACAAGATATCTCCTTGGACCTGATCCTTTTAGGTGTCACGGAAGGTGGAAAGATTTAAGTTAGAAGAAAATTCAAAGGGGAAAAAATAAATAACTTGCCTTCACATTCACATGGCTCTTATATCTCGCTATAGTGGGGAGAAGAAACCCAGCTCCTAAAGGATTAAGGAAAAAAAGTCTCCTAACCAAAAATATATTCTTACCACCCTCCAAGGAGTTAAGAATTATCTGCAATTTCATAGCAAATATTAAAAGGACAAGAGATTTTTAACCACTATGAAATTTAGAGATCTGTTCCCTCACACATCTCATTCCCTTCATGGGAGACTATTGTGCTAAAAACAAAAATCAGGTGATCTCTTAACAATTAGGAGAGAAAAAGGAGCCCAAAGAAGAAAGCCACCTTTGTAAGGAACTTTAATGACAATTCCCCAAATTTTTATTTATGCAAATATTTACTAAAGGTTAACGTAAGGCCTTCTTGCACTGTCCAAATTCTAGGTCAGCAGGGTGACACAGTAAGAAACAAAATTTATTCCTTCTCAGGACCTTGCCAAGTACAGCCAAGCAACTCTTGCAGCTGCAGAACTGCCACCAGGTGGACCTGGGCATTGGCTTACACTCGTGCTCTGATCTCTTAGCTAGAAAACAGTGTTTTCACACGCGTTGTGCCATTTGAATTTCACATCAACCACATAAGGTAGGCAAGTTAGATATTAACATGCCATTTATAAACGAGGAAACAAAAGCTGATAGGAGTTAAATACCTTCCTAAGGATTTGGGGGGAAAGTGATGGACTTGGGACTAGACCCCAAGTCTTCTGACATCTTGCTCAGTATTTCCCTCCTCTAAGGCTCAGCCTTCACAGGGAATTGCCTACCCTAACTAATAAGACTCAAAAATTTTGTTCTCCACTTTGCAGAAAGATATAATCAATTTACAACACACACTGGCCTAGAAAAGTCAGCACAATGTTGCCACATGTATTTAGAAAGAACGTTCAGAATTTTTTAATATCTCAAGATTTATTGAAAAAAGTCCTTTTGATCTGGGAAAGAAAAAATGAAAAAAAAAACATTAATTATATGATACTAAAACATAATGATGATTTTCTTATTATCATATTTCCATGTCAAACATCTTTCTGAAAAAAAAAAATGTCTACTATCTCTTTTTCTTCAATTAGTTCCTAGGACCTAAATGAGAGATAAGTACGTCTTATGATCCCTTCTCATGAGGGGGTTCATTCCATTCTTTTTCACTTTAGCAGCGAGCTCCAGGATGTTTTCAGCTGTTACTTAGAAACTTAACATTCTGCACGGAGCAATTTCGACTTCCTCATTAGAAACACTGGTCTAATGATTTATACAATAAATCAGCAAAAAAGTAAAGTAATAAAATTCTGAGATTAGGTAGCAACCATTTTCAGATTTTGCTTTTCATATAGCATTTGATAAGGATATCATTTGGAAGTATAAAAAAATACACGAAAAATTTCTAGTACATTCTCTATTCAGCAAATCTATTGCAGCATCTATTCTCTGCTGGGCTGAATATAACTATCTCATAATTCATCAGTAGTTTCCTGATCCTCACCCCCATAGTCTTTGCTGTTGGCCTCTAGGTCATTTTCTGGCTTTGTGCCTCCAAATCTTAGACATTGGATCATTTATATGCTTAAGAGTTTATATCAGAACCTGCAGTTCCTATACTATGACTTCATAAGGTTACAATTAATATTTAAAAAGTGATTATGATCTAAAATATACATTAAAAGTTATTTAAACAAAGTCCAACGGCTGCCTTTTCCATTGAGTAAGGACCCACTGGGACTGCAAAACAGTACTAAGTGTCAACCTCTACAGTATTAGCCTTCTACAGCCTGGCTCAGTTTGGCCTGATCCTTTAAGTAGTCATTTTAAACATACAAGTTTTAAATGAATGTCCTCTTTTTAAAAAAACCTTCAGTCCCATATATAGCAGCACCTATATAACACTGAGCTCCACTTACACCAGGAAATGAAATATATTTGCTTTTCTACTGGCCCACAGATAGTGCTGGCATATTTCTCTTTAAATTTCAAGTCTATCTAGAAATCAAAGGGAAACCAGTTGTATAAAATTCCAATCATGTCCATAATACACAAATGAGGAACAAAAGGATTGAGAGAGGAAGGGAATGATCTGATTCCTTTAAAAAAAAGCCAGTCACATAGATCAAAAATGGTTTTACCTAAAGAACTAACAGGATTAATTAAAAAAATAAAACACAACAAGACTCAAAAGCTGCAAAATTTTTTCAGTTAATATTATAGAAGAATACTTGTGAGGTAACAAGTTCAAGTCCAGATGGATCTATTTGTGAGGTCCAACCTCTGTCCTGATAAATCACATATGAGTCTTTGACCACAAGAGAAACTTGGTCAAAATAATGGGGCTGATGAGAACAAGTCTAGGACCTCTGTGTGTTGGGGTTGGGGTGGGGGAGGGAGTACCTTCAAATGGCAAGATTTTTTGCAAGTTGGGTTTGTTCAATGGTCTTGTTTTAGTGAAACTGGGTTGTTCTCATGTCTGTATGAATGAACAAGAAATTCCTACAGATATACTTTTGCTGTTTCAGTCAGGCAAGTGTAGTATTAGCTCCCAAAGGGTAGTCAGGCTCTCAGGATCATCTGAATAAGCAAACCATCTAGTTATAAAATGCCTACGATTTTTTAAGGGGGGATAGCAATAGCTCCCAATTATTCTGTGATCCTTTCCCAAGTGTGTAGCAGTACAATTACTAATGAATCAAACAGAAACATTCGGGGGCTCTGAGGAATTTTCCCACACAATCTACTGACATCTATATTCAAATCTGAGATAGAATACACTTTCTAAAACGTAACTTCTGCTGAGGAAAGATGAATACACTTAGCTTCAAAAATATACAACTTAGATTAGAAAATTTTAAATAGTTTATCAGTAAGTCAAATTAAGTAGTTCATTTTGATAAAGTGTAAAGCCACTCCCCCTTAAAATTCATGCTTAAAATGTAAGCCAGTCTCCCTCTACCCTTGAATTAGTATTTCTGTGTTTATTTTCAAAGCTATGCTACAGTGTGATATGCATCAGATATCATATATAGTAAGTGGTATAAGTGTAAGCTTATTGATTAGACATATCCACCTTAGTTCCTTAATTCCAGATGTGAGCAATGACAAAAATGAAATTGTAGCTGTTTATAAACAAATATAAACATGGTGGTAGGTTAAGACGAAGTTATAATAGGTATAATTTTGTTCATCAGAAATCAAAATGCTGATTCCCTTAAGTAAAAAAGCATAGAATAGAAATGAGTTAGTCAAAATAATGATAAAAGAACTCCTGATACATTTTAATAGCAATGTCTACTAAAAAATAAGGGAAGAACGATGAAATGCAAACACAAACATCGCTCTTGTCCACCTACGACCATTCTCAGACAAACACACTGGGGAAGCCAGCAGCACCATGCTGAGCAGGCCAGGCCGCAGGCTCTCTGCTACTTTCTGCACCCGTGTGCTGCTTGTCCCTCCCCAGCCATCAGGGGAGGACAGAGATGTTCCTCTTCAGAGGTGTTAAACATTTGGGTTGCTCGAGAGACAAATGGAAGTTTAACACCTATGATGAATAACCACAGTGCACTAGGCCAATAGGAACTTTCACTATGTTAAAGCCAGCCAAGCTCACTGGTCCCCCATACTCAGGCGTGCAAATGCCAGGGCCCAGTGGAGGAGGGAATGAACTCTTTTTTTCTTTTAATACTTTACTACTGGCCTACAGGGATACTCATAAATAAGATTCAGAGAAAGAAAAGCTTGGGAGTATGCTTTTAATAAACTCTCTAGGGTCCTTGCTCTGAAATATTTAATAGGCTTCTATATCATTTTCTCATTCTCTATGAAGACAACCACTCAAGCCAAGGTTTGCTGCTCTTTAAGAATTCACGGTGACATCACATGTGTTATTATTACAGGTGCTTTCTTGTTGGGCCAAATTTATCTGAACTAAGAATTCTTACTTAAAATTCTGTGAGACATTCATTCATGAGTTATCTGGTATTGACAAACCTCCAAGATTTCAGGTCTGGAAGAGTGTAATTAACCAATTAGAACTTCTCTTCAGAAGGAAAAACCTGGACTGGTGAAGACAGTTCTCCTGAGTAGGTAATACTGTACTTAGGTCATAGATAAAAACCGTGTAAGCATACGTATGTTAGTGTTAGTCTAAAAAGAGCCAGAGCTTACAGAATTGCTAAAATGAGCTACCAACAGAAACATTTCTGTGCGTACCACTAGCCCTACCCAGTATTCTCTGTGTTACCTGCAGTTACATACAAAAGGAAGATTCTATGTAGGGAAGGGGCGCTCCCCCACCCCAGGTGTTTTTCTGGTCCTAACACCTGCATGCAGCACAGGCGGTAAACAAGCAGTTGTATGTAATGCAAATTCAAGTAAAGAGATTCTTCCACCTTAAGTCCAAACACAAATGGTCACCCCACTCCTGATATCCTAGATGAAAACCTATCACTGTGGCTGTCAGGTTCTCAAACACTAAGTCCTGCTAAGAACAGCATTAAAGAGCAAGAAGGCAGAAGTGTGGTTAGGGGTGAAGAAGAAGGGCTGCCTTCCAGTTAAAGTGTTGTGGATCTCAGATATATTAAAAATAGCTGTTAGGTGTTGAAAACCAACAATTGTAACTCACTTTGGTCCTCCCCTTAAAAAAAAAAAATTGGGCATAGCCTTGTGGTTAAAACTGAAAAGCTTCTGGAATTGTGCAAACTGCAGAATATCACAAGAAAATATGCCTAAAACACATTATGTCCTAAAATGTAACAGAATAAAGCAAAACAGCTGATAACAGGGCAAGGTAACTGTTTCCTGACTATACACCCCTTCCTCCACTCTCCACCCACCAACACTTACTCTGGCCACAAATCTTCCCTCAACAATGAATGAACGTTCAATTCACTGACCTCAAAAACTTAATAAATACACTGATAATAAATACCTTTCATGCTATCAAAACTTCAAAATGGTTAGTATACTGGTTGGGAGCAGTGGGACGAGGAGGAGAAAAGGCTGGAGAGACCTAAGGCAGAAAAATGCTGATTTAAAGAGGAAAAGAAGGTTAATTTTCATTATGCTTAGGGGTAATTTATAAATATCAACAGATTTGTATTTTACTGACTTTCAAAAAATTCGTTTTGAAAGGAGAAGTGGCTGAACTAAGGAATAAATTCCATAGTTATTAAGCATTAACTGCCAAAAACACAGCCAAAAGGCATAAGATTGTTTCAGTGTCTATTTTCTATTGGTATAAGGTCAAAGACTATAATTTAGATATGTCAGAAAGATTATTTGTAGTTTTAAAAACATTTTAAACAGAAATTTTCAACTATTTCTTATCTAAAACATATTCTTCTCACCTCACAAAAAAATGAAACAGCTCAAGTATAAAATAAATATCTGGATATGTGTGCATATTTAGTTCAACAAATGTAAAGTCTCCTACAGATTTTTAAACTCAGAAGCATTTATTTGGGGGTCATCTCTAAATAGTAAAGTATATTTGTTTTTAATTCATTTTTAGGTAGGAGATTCATATGTGTCACAGAGACATCACTATCATTAAATATTTGAAAAATTTCTTAAAATGTGAAATTGCTATTTCCTACAACCATCACAAGATATCCAAAATCACCATTTTAGCTGATATACGAAAATTAGAAAAATCTTTTCCCCTACTTGAAAGGTCAAGTATCTTTTTGAAATTTGTGGAAAAAATAATCACAATAACTTCTAAATCACAGTGTCCACATAAGTGATTATATTTCACATGCCTATCATTTCAGCAATAGAGAACTACAGATAACCAGGAGAAACACAAATACTCTTGTTTGTTGGTAACTGTGAACCATTCTTCTTTGCTACTTTGGTGAATCTTCTCTACCTCACATTCTGTCACTGAGGTATAAAAGACAGTATTTTCCCCAGATGTCCATGACTGATTTTTTTTTTTACTTAGTGGAAGCTCTGGGCAAATAAGGCAAAGACCATAGGTTCCAGTTTACAATCATGGATTTGACTCCCAGGAGGGCCAGTTAGACCGAAACCATATTCCCTAAGACCCATAATACTTGTTTCTCATTGAGGCTTAGAGGGTAGAGAAGAAAGAAGGTAAATATACTGATGGAACAGTAAAATTCCATCACCACAACCAGAGGGACAATTCTCAGGGGGAACTCTATCACTAGCACATTCCACCACTCACATACTGAACAAGTTACCCTTTAGATGTTTCTTACTATATAAATGAGGTTTCCACTTGCCCAAAAAAGAGAAATATCGCCAAGTAACATATCTGAATTTCTTCAGTTAGGCATCTGCGCAATACAGTTATAATGCCACTATATTTTTAAAACTTTAAAAGTTAACTGAACCATGAGATAAAAAGAACAATTTTCATTAGATTTATCTTCAAGTGATAGTTTCTCAACAACTGTCAATAAGGTAAAAATAACTCAGCCCAAATTATTTTAAAGAAACATTAGCTAATGCAATAAAATGAGACAATTTTAAAGGCTGAAGTAACATTCCAAATGTTCACCTCCAAATGACTCAAGTAGTTCTGATTCTAGGTAGCTTATGGGCAGTGAAAATATATAGTACTAGTTAACTGAAAGACTAAATCAGTTTTTTCCTCTCATCAGCATACAAAGCACAATACTCATAAACTCATAAAGTTGTTGATTTAACTTCACTTGATTGCATGATAATTGGTGAACTGTTATTTATTAATGTTAACCAAGAAGTCAAAAGCTAAAATTCCAAGTGCAGGGCATCAAAGGTAGCGATATTTTAAGGGAGCCATTCCTCATAGTAGGTCTTATTTAGCAATGACTGGTCATATATAATGAAAGCATTTCCAGTGTTTAAAAAAATTTTTGCAGAAATACCAATTAATTTGCACTTCTGAAAATAATTTGCAACATCAGCATGTTACTCACTGTTCTCGGGATGGGTGGAGAAAGAGATCCATTTGACATGTATGGGTCATTATTCATATTTGGCATCATTATGTACCCAGAATAACTCGAGTAAGAGGGTCCCTTGTTGTAAAGACCTCCATCTGGATGCTTTCCTGAGAGAATCCAAAGAACAATCAATGTTGCATTGACTTCCTTTTTATATCACTGTATTTTTCATCTGAAAATCTAACAGTTCTTTGAGAAATCAGCCCTTATATAAAATATTTGTTTACAAAATATTGTAACTGGATTATTATGCTCTATTTTAGATGGACAGTATTTAGTCTCCTAAATGGCTTAGCAGCAAACCAGATGTTTTAAAAACACGTGGTTCAATTTACTTCCACTACTGACAGGTATTTTTACAAAAATAAGTGTTATCTATCTAACTTAATTTGTTCCAATACTAACAAACTGGACTAAGAAATACAGACACATAAAAGAATACATACAACCTAAAGATGTAATATAAAGATATTAGGTCATCTAGCTCTGTACACACATGTATTTATGCACTTGAAGTTATGTTCCTTCTTAAAGGCAAACTCAAAAATTCTACCTGTGCTTCTAGATTTCTAGAAAATGTCTAGATTTTACTGAGGAAGAAAGCTGTATCTACTATGTGGGCAACTACCCAAATCTATGAAGGATTAACTCCAGGAGACTTAATTTTATGTGCTACACACTTACATCATTTAGTCAAAGAAATTTATGTGTGTTCAGTATATAATTTGTTCTCCTTAGTCTTTCTTACTACTTTGTAGCTGGGAAGTAAGACTGTTAATACAGTTCTTTTCTCTTCTTCTGGCTGACATATCATACGTACAACACTTTACTCTGGCCGGGCCAGTTGTTAAGTAATTAAAGGAGAATAGAAATGCAATGTTCAACAAGGAAACCCTACAGATTACCTGATACTTTTAAAGTCATTGGGAGTTCTCCTTAACCCTAAAAAAAATGTACAATTTTTAAAGTTTTGAGTAAGAGTCAGAAGTGGGGAGAAAGACTGACTACCATGTATGTGCATAGTTCCTAATTTTAAAAATGAAGTTTTATATTTTTACAAGTTAGACTCTGTTTTACCGAACCACAGTTAGTCTGTGCATTTACTGCCTGCCTTCTCGCTGTAACAAGAAACAGCAATTTACAAATTAAAATCCGTTTGAAACTACTCTTGCTGGAAAATAAATTGGTGTAGACCACTCTATAACAACGCAGGGAAAAGCACTGAAAATTTAAGTCAATTAGAACTTTAGGTAAAATGAGGAAGAGGAAAATATAAACATTTCTTCTTCATAAAGAATTTGGAAGCCAACTGAAATCCAAAGGCCCTAATCATTCAAAAGCAGTTTTTAAATTATGTAACTATATATTAGAGATAAGCAGTAAGTTTTCTTCCCAACTTTGTTAAAACAGTGGGTACAGTCTTATCACATCTGATCTTGTTTTCTTGGACTCAAAAAGAGCAAAACATACTATGTTCACAAATGGCACAGGGTAAATGATAAAATTGGGAGAAGTAGAATTATTGTCTTACCATCATCAGGGTGTTCTCTGGTCTTGTCATGGTAGGGCTCCTGGGAGGTTTGTGCTTGTCTGGTCACCTAACAGCAAGAATCCCCACCCCCAAAAGAAAGAAAATCCCCTTAGAGTTTGTGACAGTAATGATTTAAGTGTGTGTCCACTGGTAACTCAAAAGAGGAAGATTACATGCAACTCAATTTGCCCGTTTTATTAATCTAAGAGGGGTGGTCCGGGGTTGAGTACTGGAAAATCTGTTTCTTTCTTTTCATCATGTATTTTTGAGTGATTATTACCTGCCCAAGAGTAGAAAGATAAATATCAAAAACAATAGCAATGTAGTAAATTTGAAAAAGATACATGTGCTACTCTGCTCTTTGCTAAAATGCATCAAGGCTTCTTGGATGCTTGATAGGAATTGATTTAATGGGGTTGATCATTTTAATAGCTTCTTTAACCACTGTTCAATCAGAGCTGATTAAAAGAAGGCTGAAATATGATTTTTCAACTGAAAATGGCATTTTCAATAAAAACAACCCAAACACTCACAGATGGGGTTCTTAGAGCAATTGTCCCAAGCCAGTCCCATCAGGAGTTCCATTCCTTAAAACCTACCAAGGCTGGCTAAGTGCAAGTTTATAGGAGAAAAGTGAACTATTCTGTGGTTAAAGGGAGGAAAACTTGAGAATTGGGTTACAGACATCTAAAAGGTACCCAGCTAATATCAGTTCTGGTAACCACCATCCACCCAGACTCAACCACGTGCAAATCAGTGGTAATACCCCTTTCACCATCTTCCTTGGGTCTGCCCCATGCCCACTTACCACTGCTGTAAAGATTAACAGAGCCCTAATACTCTCGGTTCTGGGCTTCAAAAGCAGCGCCCTTCTCCCCAGAGCAGAAACGTGCAGAAAATGTCAAGAGGGTGGCAAATATACTTATGGAATACGGAACAAGCAAAATGGGTAGAAATAAAAAGAGGCTGCTCTACAAATATGAGCGTTCGGACTCTACTTTGGATATTATTTGGTTCCTTGGACATGTGTCCTCCTAATGACCTCATCCCCCCAACATACACAGTCACAAACCTTTTAAGTGGGATTGGGTACACCGTTGCTCCCCCACCCCGGCTTCCCGTCAAATTGGCATGTTGGGATAAAAGGCTCAGGGGATAAAGAACATCCCTAGTTCTCCTTAGAACTCAGGGCCCCAGACTTCCAAAATGCATACTCACCCCTGCCATTGGAATAAAGAAGGTAACTGAGGTGTTCTTACGAGTTGTTTAAAACTCAAATGTCCCCGCCCCCAAAACCACACGCTTTCTTTTGGGGGGCAGAAAGATGCCATTTAAGGAAAACGGGTATATCCTCCAAGTTTCTTTGGAGGGAAAAAGCGTTGGTGAAATCATTTGAATGTCAGGACTTTTCTACCGGATTTCCTCCAAAGCGTTTCCCAGTTGTTTTACAAGGGTGGCCAGTGGAGTGTCAGGTATCAGGGGCCATCCGCCCTCCCAGCTCTCCGCGCGTCCTGAAATAGCCCTTTCGCGCGGTCCCCCTCACCGCTTTCTCTAGCCGGCACCCACGTGTCTCTATTTACTCTACTCGGGTTACCAGCCCTATCGCCCGCAGCGGGCCCGGAGATCTGATAAAGCCCTTTCCACCCTCCGCTGAGTGGGTGCCCTGACTTCCGCCGCATCCCTACTCTGACTCGCCTTTCTTCTGCATAGATTTAAGACCTGATCTGGCCCAAACATAGGCGCTTTATTTTTTATTTAAGTGACGAGGGTTGCAAAAAACTTGTGTTGCAGGCGGTACTGCGAGGCCCCCCCGCCCTCGGGCGGCTGGGCTTTATGCGCCCACGGCTCCCAGCAGCCAGCTCCGGCGCTGTGACTCCGCCAGCAGCACAGACCCGGCCCCGCACCGCCCCCGCAGCCCAGGAGCGCGCCCCCTCGGCCGCCTGCTCCGCAGGAGCCCGGTTCTGCAGCGGTTGGGGCTGCCCCTCTGGTTCCCGGCCCACGCCCGCCTCCTCTTCCTCTCTGCCTGTGGCTCTAAGCCGTTTGGTGGTTTAACGCACTTTTGCAGACATCTACCGAAAGAGATAGTGGGTGTAGTTTGTTTTCAGTCCTACCGAAGAACTTCTCAGTAGTTGTTGCTCAGACATCCTAGCTTTAATGCTTCGTGCCCTCAACCGCCCTAACGTTATGGATTACAAGCAGCTTCTCCTGCCCGCAAACCAGTCTCAGCCACCGAAGCCCGAAATTTATCCACTTGGAATAAACTTCCCCGCATCCTCCTCCACCTCCCACCCGACACAGAAACACACTCACAAAGGAAGAATGATGACCAGGGAAACACACGCCACCCTCCAGGCCCTCCGCCACCACACTCCCCCAGCAAACGGGGGACCTCCTCGGGACCAGTCAGCCGGAACCGCCGGCACCTTCCCTCTCCCTCTCTGCCCTTTCCCGGGACCCGCCACGCCTCCCGGAGCTCAAAGCAGCGGCCCGCTCACCTCGTGTCCGTTGCTGGCTGGTATGATTTCGGACTCGTTAACCAAGGAGGACTTGATGTCGGCTAAGTCGCCTTCCTCTTCGGGGTGGCTGATCTCGGCGAAGATCTTCTCCTTCTGTGGATCGCCCTCGTCCTTGAAAGGGATCATCTCGTCCGTGGCGCAGAGTTCCGGGTCCCCCCCGCCCCCGCCGCCTGCCCCGGAGAGTTGGGGCATCCCGATCACTCTGTAATCTCCACTCCGCTGGGGGAGCACCCGAAGCGACAGCAGGAAAGAGGGGGGGTCAACGAAAGAGGGAAGAAGGGAACTGGGAGGTTGCGTGAGGGAGGACAGCGGACGGAAGTGGGGCCGGCAGCCGGCGCTGCTGCGGCGGCGCCCGAGCCCCGGCGGCACCCCGTGCCTTCCCGCTCCGTGGAGACAGATGCCGGCGCCCGCCCCGGAGGCCGAAGGGCACCAGGCTGCGAGGGCCGCCGCAGCCGGCGCCTCTTGGGGCTTCTGCGCGGCGTGGCGCGCACTAGGCTAGGCTGCCAGGGCGGCCACCACACGCCCCCAGTGTCTCCCTGGTCTGCGCGCGGAGGACGTCAGTTCTGGAGGAGGCAAAACTCTAAACTGCAGAGGAGGGTCCGTCCGCGCGTCTCTACGCAAACTCTCCACTTTAGGAGCCCCGGCTGCCGATTTGCGAGTTTGTTTTCCGAAAAAATGGGGAGCTCGGCAAAAAGGCTCCGTTTGCCCCAGCTGTGAAGGTACCTGGAGAACAGAAGATAACGAAATGTCCACTTCCTGGAAGGTTAAAAAAAAAATGCCACCCAGGTTGGAGATGCCCTTTTTATAGCTGCTTATTTCCTTCCCTTTCGCTTTGGTTTTTCTTCTCCAAGATCATTTAATCTGCTGGAGGACGAGGAGCAGGAGGAGGCGGGGGCGGAGGACGAGGAGAGGAGAAAGAAGTCTGGGTAATAAAGTTTGTGCCGGCGAGCGCTGGGAGTCGGTGGCGGAGGGCACGGCAGGGTCTCGGGGAGTCACAGCAGGGGCCTCAGACCGAAATGCTTCTGCGGGAAGCTCGAGCCGACAGACGCGCGCGCGCGCGCGCGCGCGCACACACACACACACACACACACACACACACACACACACACACACGCACGCACAGAGTCCGACCCCTCTTTGTTCCCGTCTCGAGTTTCTCAGCCTGGCTGGCTTGCTCGCCGCCCGCTACGCCTCCTCAGGGCCGCTCAGTCAAAGCAAAGAGCTGCCCCCTTTGGATCTGCCGGGTAGGGGAGGCGGACTCCCGTTCCTGGGCCGCGTTCGGGTCTCCGGGCGCGTCCCGGCTCCTCCGCGGGAGAGTGCGCAGCCCGGATTCCTGCTCCGCGCCCTGCCCCGCAGGTGAGCGGCTGCGCCTCCCTGCCGCTTCTCCTCCTCCCGCGCCTCGGTGGCGCTGAAAGGCTACCCACTTGCGTCGCTTCCCCTCTCCCCCGCCTCCAGCTCTCCTGGGCTGCCCGCGGGGTGGGGTTGGGGGAGGAGGACGGCGAAAAGGAGGTGGTGGTGATTGAGGACTTTTTTTTCCTTTTCCCAGAGCCTGTAGGACGAGTCCTAGTTTTTTTTTTTTTCTTTTTGTGTGTGTGTGTGTGTGTGTGTGTGTGTGCGCGCGCGCGCGCCTGGAGGGAAGAATCAGGCAACTTGGCAAGAGGAGGAAGGACCCCGAGCTTCCTGGAACCCACGGAGGAGCACCTTGGCCTCCGCGCCCCACCCCCACCCCGTGAAATTGACAAGAAACTACACACGCAGTTTAGCTTCTTCATCTAAGTCTGTCTTCCCTCGTCTCTCCCCCCCTTTCCTCTGCCAGTCCCTCTCCCACCTCCTTTCCGCCTCCCTCTCCCTCCCTCGCTCTGGCGGGGGAACGAAGATGAAAGAGAAGCCGCTGCAGCTGTGATCGACACCACGATGATAGATGCTCTGACACAGGGGATGAGGCGGGAATCCGGGACAGAGAGAAGGGGAAAATGCAACAGACATGCTCAACTAATATGAGGGAACGGAAGCAAGAAGGACAAGGAAGAGAGTTGTGGCTTTTCTAAATATAATGTCAAAGGATATGTGAGCATATGCTAGCAAAAAATAAAATTTCCAAGCTGTAGGACATGGAAGAAAAAACTGAACACTGGATCTTACCCCTTTTTAAACAAGATCTCTTTAACTACATTCTTATTGTGGGATTACAGAATTGCGCTACATGTCTCATGGGTTTTTGGAGATACGCGCCACAATGTGTGGGAATCTCGTAGAGAATGAAAAAAACAAAAAAAACCCAAAAGGAGCAGAAAGAGAAGGCAAAAAACCCAGAGGACCGAAGCCAATAGAGGGTGGACTGGGCTGTCTCTGGCACCTTGAACTGCACGCTCAAAGAGACCCTTGACGAAGCAAATCCGAATCCAACCTCAGAAATTCCCCAGTTTCCACCATCTCTTTGATTGCATTTTGTACAAGGAAGGACTTTTAAGATGTTTTGTCAAAGTCATAAGCGAAGCTGAAGTTTGAAAACACATTAATTAGATTTCGTTCCTTGGTTTTCAAACCCCCTCGGTTAAAAATCCAGGCACAATTATTATGCCCAGTACAGTAACCATCTGTAAAATCTCAGAACAACAAATAAGGGACAGGAAGAAATGTGTCTCCATCTCCCTTATATTGAAAATAAGGAAAACACTACAAAATCTGACTTTAGCTCTTTTATATAGAAATAGTCCTGCAAAGATGTATTTCCTTTTCCCAAGAGGGAAATTGCTTGCGGCTGGGCATTATATAAGTAAAAACCTTAGCAATGCACTAAATAAGCACTTAAAATTTCACCTACTGATTACTTCCTACTGATGGGAATTTACTAGGAAACAGTTTTTAAAACTATCATTTAAAGGGTTTTCAACTGGTCACAAACAGCCTGATCAATAGTCACATTTAAATTCTCTCTGGGAGATGGGGTAAAATTAAGGGGCCAGTGATGGGAGACAGGAAGAGTAAAACTAAAATACACTTCAAATAGCTGAAGATGCTATGCCTTAGACAAGAAAAACAATATTCTCCTGTAATATGTTTGTGGGGCAATACTGAAAAGGTTGGAAAGAAACTCAATTTTATTTTTTGTTTGGTGCTGTATTCATCTTCCCTTTAAGTTGGGCACCAGTGTGAGTGCAACGTCCTAGAGATGTGATGATGTAGCTATCAGACATACCCTCTGTTCTAAAAGAAATCTGGGAAAACGAAGTAAAAAGTCTTCCCATAAATGCACTACTCTGACGAGAGGAAAATAACTGGAAAATGCAATTTCACCAAAACAACCAAGAGTAGATGTCCCTTTTCCTCAAACTGTCAAGAAAGGGGAGAGGATAACAGAATGGCCAGAGAGTATTTTCTAATAGCCAAAGTGAGATTCAATGAAAACGCCTATGTACATTACCCCCCATACACCTCCATTTAAGTGTTGCAACAAAAATTCGAATCTCATTTTCTCCTTCATGTTAATTATCTGGACTCCCTGAGTCTTTTGGAACTCCCCTCCAAGTGTCCTAGAGATTAGGAGCTCGAGAAGATGAGAATATTTGGAACAATAACTAGTGGGAACTGTTTACCAGAAAAGCCGAGGATAGGTGGCTGCGTTTGGTATTTTGCAGTAACTCTCTCCTTCATAAACATTGTTTCTAACGAAATCACCAAGCGCCTGGCTCTATTTGCGTGGCTGTGTGTACTCCCCGTGGGATAAAGGCATTGGCTGATGGTCCTTAGTATTGTTGCACATCTTGTGATGGGCTGCACTTAATAGGGGCTTTACTAGAGAGCATTCGCCTAAGTTTTTTAAAGCTTTGGGTGGGAGGCTGACATCTCCACGTGAAGTCTGTCTCTCTGGGCGCGGGATGGAGGCTAGTAACCTTGGGAAGACTTTCCTCCTAGAGGTCGATGAACCCACAGTTCAGTGAAGTTCCAAGCAAAGGCATTCCTGTCGCCGAGGTGTCTCTTCTAAATTGAGTCGGGGGTGCTGTTAACACATGCAGCCGCCTCTGCTTGCAAGGTCCGGGAAGTGGTGGGAGCGGCGCGGGACAAACGCCGCCGCCCGCCGTCCCCTTCCCTCGGATATTAAGGCAGGTTGTTTGTGTGAACTCGAGCAGGCGATTAGAGGCTGGCTGTTGCAGGTTCACTCCCTCAGGATGTGGGTTTCAGGGGGGCGTTTTAATGTGATTTAATTCCGACCATGAAATAATTGCTAGGGGCCGGCTGGATGCTGCTGGTTTTTCCCCTTTTGGTGGTTTGGGTTGGTTTGGGTTCAGTTTGGGAGCGAACGGTGCCTTGTTTTACATCAACACTTCCTTCTGCGCCGTAGCCTGCGCTGCCCGTGGGGGGCGAGGCGCCGATCCCGCGCCGGGACAGAGACGGGGGCAACCAGGACGGGCCAGGCAGCCCGCGGAGGGGTCGGGGCCCCGCCCGCCGCGGAAGCGGGCAGAGGACTAGAAAGACCCCCATCCACACCAGACACACCACCCTCCCTCCCCCGGCGATTTTGCTTCCAAGTCGAGCCAGCTACAGACACTCCAGTGAGTCCTTAATTACTGAGGGGCTGGAAGAGCGCGGTGCCCCCAGATCCCTCTCGGCCCTTCGGTCCTAGGCCCCGCCCGGGCTCCGGGGCTTCCCCTTTGTGTGGCCTGGACTCTCCCGGCTACAACTTTCGTGGAATCCCAAAGGAAGGAGGGGGCAGGGGCCTACAGAAGAAGATGCTCGGAGAGAGAAGCGACGGTGAAGGACGAGAAAAACGAATAAAGTGATTGTCCAGCGACAGAATTCCGGCACCCCCGGTGTTCCCCACCCCAGCTTCACTGGGAGACTAGAGCTGTGAGCTGTGGGCATATCCAGTTTAACGGACTTCGCGGAAAGGGAGAAGGGCGGGGGTTCGAGGGAAATGGCAGTTTGTGTCCCAGGGGTTCTTCCGCCTATGCTAGCCTCCTCCCAAGACAAACTCAACCCCCCACCCGCCGGAGTTACAGAGAACTCGTGGGACCGTGAAAATTTCGTCCCAAAATCCGGCCGCCTGTGGACGCCAGGCTTCCGCGCGGCCGGTGTCCGTTGGCGTCGCAGCTCCCCGCAGCCCCGCGGGACCTGCGCCCTGGGCCCCCAGCCGGGCCCTCGCGGAGCTTCTCCCGCGCCCGCGTCTCGTCCGCAGGGAGGCGGGAGGAAGCGAGGGCCCCTGCGGGGGCGGTCTTCCCACCGCCCGCGAGGAAGGCGCCCCCGCATCCCAGCCGGCTGTCGGGGGCTCGCCCAGCCGACTGACGCCAGCGGCTGGTGGAGGCTCAGCTGAAGTCCCGACTCCGTCCGGAGGGAGAGGAGTCGAGCAGAGGTGGTAGCAGACGGGGACGAGGGGACGAGAGGCGGGCTCGGATAGACACGCCCTCTCATGGCCCGGCCCGCGACGAGCCCCTGGGCCCCGCACAGCGGCGCGGACGTTACATCTGGAAGGGGTTCCCCGGAAGGGAGTGGGGTGGATGTGGGGACTGAAATACATGTGCGGATCGCAGGCTGTTCGCCTCGTGGTCTGGACGGCAATTTATTTTCCCTCTGAAAGCCTTCAGGCGCCTGGACTCAGCGTGGGGACCGGCCCGGGGCAGCCGGGGGCCGCGCACAGTCTCCCCCTCGGCCCCCTCTCCGCCACCGGGACCCTTCACCCGCCCCAGGCCAGGGACGCGCGCGGGCGGCCGCTCAGAGGCCGACGGGAGGGCGCGAGTCGCGCTTTATATCCGCGGAGGGCGGCGCTTGCGCAGGGACCCGCGCGGCGGCACGGCCTTTGAAGTCCCGGCGGCTGCTGCTTTCATCCCGTCTTTTTTCCCCTGCAAGCCCCTTTGTGTGACTAAATTTGGCAAGAATATGGATCCGAGCCAGTTTTTCCACGTGTGCTCCCAGCTCCCAGCTGAGAAGGCCAAGGGTTCTCTTCCGGGTAAGGAGACAGGGAGAAAGATCAAAGAGTTTGGGGAGCTGGATCTGAAATGTGAATTGAAAATAAAAATCAAGCCTGGACACATTCCAGCTTCTAAAGCAAAACCAACCGTCAGCAGAGGCCATCTAGCTAGGATTTTCTTTCTTCTGCTCCCTTTTACTCTCTCCCTTTCTTTCCCGCAACCATTCTTGAGCACATGGAAGAAAATAAGGAAGACATGGGGAAACACTTAGTTTCTCCAGAATTTGTTTTGCAGTAATTTTATTAGGGAAAATATCTTGTTCATAATTACTGTTATGTGAAGCTGAATTTCTTCAGCCATAAATATTGTCTTATTTCAGTATGCTTCACACTTTCTTCTGTGGCCACATTTGGGAAAAGAACGTTGACACAACACGTGCACATGTTCATTGTGCTTCGCACTTCTTTTTCTACACACCGTATGGTGCACCACATATTTTTCTTCCTCAGAAGTCAGATTCTGGAAAATCAGTGTTAATATTATCAAAGCACTCACTGTTTGATCTCTATGATTTGAAATCCTCTTATTGTTGCACTTTGAAAATCTTTTCCACAGGTGACTAGCCATAAAGTTAAAAAACTGTAGGGCCCCTTTTGAATACATTTCTTGACCAGTATTTTGTTGTTTCAGAAGGAACAAATACAAAGAGACCTCCTTGATAAAGTATAGTGCAGTGAGTCAGAACTCCTGGATGCTGGTGGGCTCTGTCACTCCCTCTTATGGTATGGTGGCCTCAGGCAAACCATTTAACCTCTCCGAGGCTTAATTTCCTGTCTGCAAAATGGGTGTAATAATAGCCTGTAATAATAGTGTATTTGACAAGATTGTTGTAGGAATTCAGTGAGATAATGCTTGTGAACGTATGTATAAACGTAAGGTATTATTTAATCCATGAAGCAAAGATCCTGTAAGTTGGAAAACACAAACTTTTAAAACAGTAGGGAGCTCTAACACAAGAGCAAATGAGGATGGTTTCACACTCCCACATCCACTGCTGTGGCCATCTCCACATGTGCAACAGTCATGTTAAACAAGGGCACCAAAATCACCTTAGCGTTTGTTACTCCCAGAACTATGTGATGAGAGAAAGAACATTCCAGGGAGAGAGAGACTGCCTTAACTCTGCCTCATACTTACGATGAACTCTTAGTAAATTGATAAATGGATTAAGAAAAATAACACTAAAAATAGAATAATTTTTTGTGGCATTTTACACAGTTCACAGTAGCTCTGAGAACAGCCTTAGTAGTGTGATGGCCAGTGAAAGGGGTAATGTATACAAGTAGTCCTCCCTTATCTGCCACTTCACTTCCCTCAATTTTAGTTACCTGGAGTCAACCTTGGTTCAGAAGCAAATGGTCCTCTTGAGGTATCCTCAGAAGGTCAACAGCAGCCTAACACTACATCTCAGAGCCTACATTGTTCACCTCACTTCATCCCATCATGTAGGCATTTTATCATCTCACATCATCACAGGAAGAAGGGTGAGTATAGTACAGTAAGATTTTTTGAGAGAAAGACCATATTCATATCATTTTTATTACAGTATGTTGTTATGATTGTTCTATTTTGTTATTACTGTTTTTAATCTCTTACTGTGCCTAATTTATAAATTAAGCTTTATTATAGCTCTAAGTATGTATAGGAAAAAACATACTATACATAGGGTTCAGTACTATCTGTGGTTTCAGGGATCCACTGGGGGTCTTGGAGCAAATGCCCCATGGATAAGGGGAGACTACAGTATATGGATAAAACACTCGAAACAGTAACAGCAATAAGAACACGGGGATTGACTAGAAAGGTATATAAGAGGTGTTTCTTGGGATGGTGTAAATCCCACCAGATTTTATGTTTCAGAATAGAATGTGATGGCATACCTCAGACTGAGACATCTCAAACTGGCAAGGCCATAACGAGTATGGCTAGGGCTGGGTGTGTGAAGGCTACTGACCGGAGTATCACATGTGTGGCACTTAGGACATTTAGCCAAGTGTGCTTCATGCAGGATCCTTTCTAACCTAAAGTAACCCTACCAATGGATCATTTCCTTGGCTCCCCCTCCCAGTATAAACCTTTCAGTGTGACCTGTGCAGAGTGATGAAAGCAGAAGTAGGGGGTAGTTTTCAGTGTTCCCATCTCCTCTTACTGCAGCCCAAGGCTGCCCAGGTACAGAATCCTCCTGAGATGCTCCATATCTTTTGGCTGCCTCCTGCTGACAGCAACACTCAGACTTTGCAAAGAGTGTTGAAGGGACTCCACAGCAATGGAGGGGGTGGGCACTTAAGACACACTTTAATTTTTAACATTTTTTGTGACTTTTTAAACATCTTTCCCCAAATGTCCAAGATTTGAAGTAAATGCTGATCAAGTTCACTGTCAATTTTAGCCCTTTTCATTCTTCTTTACAGATGCAACCATTTTGAAATTCATTCTTGGTGGAAAGGAGAGCAGAACAAGGCACTGAGGGTTCTGTCTTGTTTTGGGGAGCAGTGAGGAGGCCCCCAAAATACTCAAGGAATACCAGGGTCACTGTGTTGGAGAAAATAAACTCTCTGAAGGGGAACGCATGGCTTAAAGAGTTCTTATTTTTATGAATCTGTTTCCTCATTTGATATGATAGTAGAGGTGTTCTTGAATCTTTGGTAAATGCATGTCTTAAGATGGGCAGTCTCCGTAGTTTTCTCAGGCTTGCAGGGCTATAGGAGCAGGGCCCCAGGCTTTGTCAGAATTGGGCCAGCGCCTAATCCCTAGTTTGAGGCTAGGAGCCAAAGCCACAACCTTCTCGCCTGAGGCCTGGGCAGTACCCACAGGGCCATGTGGAGATGAGCGCTGAACAATGTCATTAGCCTTATTGTTTATCCGGTTACTTGCAGCACAGATTTGTGTAAATTTCAGCTACAGTGGTTGTAGCCTGTCTTTGATGTGTATAATCCATATGTTTTAGTGCTCCAGGAAAGAGCCTGACTGACAGTACCTACATCCAATGCCCAGAAAACACATCTACACAGGCACAGTGAAGCATGGAGTTGAATGATTTTACAGTGAGTTCCATCAAAGCAAATAAGCCAACCTGAAGGGTCAGGACTGAGCCTGCTTTTTATCATGACATGCCTTTGGTAGTCCTTGGGATTGAATTTTGTTTGTTTTTCATTTGAAACTAGGTACCCAATGTTAAACCTTCATTTACCTCTCAGAGGAGGAGGGACAGGCCTAAATAACATTTGACCTTGAAGATGTTTTCTTTTTTAAAGTACTTCTGTCCATAAAAACACTCATTAAGCTGAGTTATCCAGACTAATACATACATGTATCCAAGACACAGCTTCTAGTTCTTTCTATAACTCTCTTTTATATGCAGCTGTGCTGAAATTCAGAATTAGCAATTACAGGAGGAATTCTTAATGTAGACAGAGCCAATGCAAATAGTTTAGACTCCAAAATTGTTATCTGGCTCAACTAACCACTTTTCTTTGGCAAAAAATAAAGCTAATCTGCCTGATCTGAATTTGACTTAAAAGTCCTGTAATCCCACTCTGTCAATTACAGATCTCAAGAAAATTACAGATTTCCCTTAGGTTAAGTTGGCAAAAAGCAAGGTATAGAGATAATTTACAAGCATATGAAGTTACACAGTGATTTTTGACTGCCAGTTTAGATAACTCTACAGACTCCCAAATATATTTTGAGGCTTGAATTATCCAGACATTTGACCTTTGCTGTTCAAATTCTCTGGATAACTTTTAGATTATTTTACTTTGTATTGCAGGAACAACAAATCTCCAGTGGCTGAGTCAGACAGACCTCCTAAGATCTCACACTACCACAGTAGTGTGCTCACCAGTCTCCAGCTTCCACTCCTGCTCCGTTCCAGGCAAGCACTGTTGCCAGGCCACTGCGTCTGGGGAGGTCTCTCGGTGCAGGAGGTGAAACATCAGCCTGGACGGGTGAGGGGTCTTGACTCCGAAGGAGAAAGAATTATTGAGCAGGTTGGAAGAGTGTAGTAGGTAAGGAAGGAATTTATTAAAGCAAGAGTAGTAATGAATGGCAGTGTCCTTGCATGCAGCTGAGGGCAGGAAAGTGCAGAGCGAGGGAGCGGGAGCTTGCTGAACTTCTCAGCATAGGGAAGTCTCCCTCTCCAGCTCCTGAAGCCAGGGTCACCAGGCTGCACCACCACAGTCCTGTGTCAGACACAGTCCTGTGCCAGAAAGCAGCCGGTCATCCTGGAACACTTCCTAGCTGTGGTAGCTTCCTAGTCACTATGTGAACTGGCTCCTGGATTCCTCCTCCTACTCCTTGTGAGCAGTGAGTTCTCCAAGACCACTGGCTCTCCTGCTGTGCCCATCCAGTGTGTAAAGTGCACACACACACCCCCCGCAATCCTTTACTTTTTGCCTCTGCCCAGAAGCTCTGTCCAGGTAGATATTCAGAGGACTCACCCCTTCTATTCATGTTTCTGTTTCTTAGACCTTGTTATCTAAAAATAGCCCATCCCCATTCTGACACACTGCCTCTTTACAGCCTTCATTTCTTCAGTGTCACTGCCTGACATCATTTTTATTCTTGTTTATTGCCTGTCTCTCCTGCTAGAACGTAAGTTTCACAAGAGTAGGGACTTGGTTTTGCTATATCCCTGCTGCCTACAACAGCCTTTGGTGCACAGAAAATGCACTAGATGTATGTTGAACAATGAATATATATAATTAATATAACTTTAGAACACTCAGTTCCCTCATCTGTCAATACCTACCTCACAGATTACATTTGATATAAAATTACCCGGCACACAGTACAAATGCTGAGTAGGTTGTAGTAACTATAATTGTGTAGATGAACACTGCTACTAATAGAAATATAGTGCAAATCACACATGCAATTTTAAGTTAAAAGGCTAGAAAGAATCAGTTTAATTTTAATAAATTTTATTTAACCCCAGTATGCAAGCATGACCATTTCCACATGTAATCATTTAAAAAACTTACTGATGAAAGATACAACATTCTTTATTTCATATTGGTTTTTGAAATTTGCTCTGTTGTTTCCAGCCCTCTCAGTGCAGATTAGCCACATTTCCAGGGCTCAGCACACATATGGCTAGAGGCTACTAGATTAGACCATGGGGCTGGAGTCAAATTTTTGTCCAATCCATCTTTGGTAGCCCCAGACTACAATAGTGCTTGCACAATTCCCTGCAAACAGTAGATGATCAACAATGTACCAAAGAATATTAATAACAATATGTTGTTACATATTATTTTTCATCTCAAATATAGACTTTCACCTTCACTGGAGGATGAAATAAGTATTTGTGAACTAGCTTGAGATTATAATAATCATTTTAAGTACCTTACCATAGTGCTTTGCACGTAATAGGGGCTTAATGAACAGTAGTGGTTCAAGTGTGTTGCTGAATTGCTTGAGTGATTTTTCTACATTCTAAATAATTGATTTACCATTGAACTTTTAGGAAATATGTAAATTGGAGATTTCCTGTATCATTTTCTAGAATGAGTTTCTCTTCCCCTGCAAAACTGCTAAGCTCAAAGTTCTCTGTAAGTCATCTAGAAGGTTCAAAGGTTTCTCAGGAAATATATAACATGGAGAGATCCCACTCCCATCCCAGACTTCATTTTCAGCTATACTTCCTCAGCTGCTTCTTGGCCACTTAGGGGCCAGGTAGTAAATCTCCTCTGTCCTGTGCCTGGAGTTTTTGACCAAAATATCTTAATAAGGCATTAGCCTTAGACTTAGGCAGATGCTTTATATTTGCAAAAATCATCCTGCCTATAACTTTGAAAGTTCTACTTGTTTGAACTAGGAGATATGTTAAAATCAAATGCTAATATAACCACATAGTACAGCACTATGCAGCTGTGAAAATGATGTCATACAATTATTTTTATTCACTTGAAAAGACGTTAGTGATGTTTTGTTAAGTGGAAAAAGCAGGTTATAAAAGATTAAGTACAATCCCATCTCATTTTTAAAAATCCCTCTATACATATAATTTATTAGCATGCAGCCCTATGAGGGCAGGGGCACTATCTTATTTACCATAGTGTATATATATCTGGTATCCAAAATAATTCCTGCTACAAAGTAGGCCCTCAGTCAATATCTATTGAATATATCTAGATGGATAGACACTAAAATATTGGCAGTAGTTTTTCTCTGAATGGTAGAGATGTGAGTGGTTTTTATTTTCTTCTTTTTCCTTTTAAAAACATTTATGTGATGAATCAACTTTATTTAAAGGAAGAAGATAAAAAAATGTTAAAATGTAATACGACAAAAAAGATTTTTTACAACAGAGCAGATCCCAGGTAATTTTGACAATTAAAAAATAAAAAGAAATTAATAAATTGCCAAAGCAAAGCAGAGGATGAGGCAGCGTGGCAGTTTGGAGCCACTGCATCACAGCAGACACAGTTTCAAGGCCAACTGGTGGGCATGTGGAAGTTAATACAAAGGGGTTCTGACCATTTGTAGCAAACAGAAAGATGGGCTCTTTCATTTTTAAGGTAAAATTTAAGCACAGTGAAATGCACAGGTTCCAGCTGGACAATTCAATACTTTTTTAGAAAACTCCTCACTACGTGCTTTACAGAATAAGTGTATCATTCCATTCACTGAAACAGCACTGTTCTGAATACAGCTTCCATGTGCTTTTGTAGAAACATCTTTATTACAAGTTTCGATAACTCAGTAAATCTGTGAAACCATCATGCTAGTCAAGATACAGAACATTTCAATCACTGCGAAATTCCCCTATGGGGTAAAGTTATTTTGAAGTGACTTTTAAAGTTACACTTTTGGTGAAATGTGATATACTGTTAGATTGTTCTTTTCTTAATGACTGCTGTGGACCTATCCCTTACACTGTCTGTGATTTAATTTCTCTATCTAAAAAACTGGTCATGTTAAAATATGCCTTTCCAGAAAATATGCTAATAATGTACTTTACAGGAAGGGAGGAAATGGAACTCACGGTACTGGGTTGACTATTGAAATGCTGAATTGAAACACCAAACAATTCAGTGAATATTTGTACTGCAAGATGTTTTTCAGTGTAATAATGAAATGATGTCTGTGGTCTCAGCAGACAGTTAGAAGAGCTCTTGGTTGCTCCAGACGTGGCTGTTGGGGGAGGAGCCTGTGGGGGTGAGTTGAGAAGGAAGCGGTGGGATTTCCAGAGGCAGCTGTGTCCCAGAGACTTGGGAATGTCGGAATTGTTGGTGGCTATAGAAGCCCAGGAGAGCAACACAGTGGGTTTATGTGAGCCCCCTGCACATGCTCCCTAAATTTAGCATTCTTCTAGCCTCTCTCTGATGTAGTCCACTGCATACATGCAGTTCAACACAGCAAACATGGGGTCTCTTATTCTGGCACAAAATTGTTCTCATTGTTAAAAAAAAGAAAAGCATTTCCTGGATTTCCCTTTTGGGAAGTGTTAAAAACTTCACACGGGATGTAGACTGATGTTTTTCCCCTTATTGTGAAATAGCCAACGTTCTTGTCTTTCCTCTGTCTCTCTGTCTCCCTCTCTCTCTAAAATGAAGATAAACCTGGACTTACAGGAAGGGGAAAATTTAATCAAATTATATATGGGTTCAAAGACCATGCCAGAACAATCTACTCAGTAAATGGGTCAGAACTGTCCCAAAGAGAACTGTGGGATGGATTGCAGTGTGGTTCAGTTCAGACAACTTTTTAGCTAAGTGTCCAAACTTCTTAGATCACTCTCCTGGTAGTCCAAAAAGACATCGCATACTGTGAGGGAAATAAAAAACAATAATGTGCAAACAACAATCAGGATTTACTCCAAGTATGGACTGCAAAACACTCCCGAGCTGCTGTCTTGCTCCTGGGCACCTTTCATCTGCCCCCTTTCTTCATGGACCCTGCAGCGTGTGAGGTGTGAAATGACTTGATAAACTCTTTCCACTGGTGAGCTATGAGAATTTCATAGTTTGACCTCTGAAAATGAAGGGAATTAAGAACTGATAGGAAGGATAATTTGGTGCCCAAGGTAGTGAACTGGATGCTGCAAAGTGTCATCTGGGTAAGAAACACCTTTTGTCCAGTGGCTATGTAGGTAAGAATAATAAGTGAACTGAAAATTAAGATAGCAATACAGATTAATTTCTATGAGAAGGCTAGTTGGACAGGGAGCAATAGTACAAGTTAAGGTACAATCTGAGAAAAACAAGCAGGAGAGGAAATTTACTTTATAGCCAAATATTTTCTTTTGTCTTTCCCCTTCATTTATAAACCAGTGTGGGTTTTTATTGGTTTGTTTGTTTTTCATGCAAGAGTTAATGCTTTATAATTAATTATATTCATTAGTCCAACAATAGCAGCAGCAAAAATCTTTAAATGGAAATCGTCCTTATATCTATTTCTTGATTACTAAAAACAGAAAAAGGTTGAAAAATCAAATAGACATTGTCCATTAGTTACTATATTTCACTTACTATGGTTGGTTTAAAAAAAAAACTATTCTGTTTCACATAATGCTTCAAGTAAATTACATTTTCTGCCTCTCACATTTGAATATAGGACTGTTATCTGAGGGCTCCCAGCCCTGTGGAAGAAATGTTTCATGGAAATAACTCTATTTCGTTTCTGCTCCTATTTCACTGAAGGAAAACAAGGAGAAGAAAAGAAAGAAAAGATAAGAAAAAAGAAAAAGAAGTATGAAAAACAGCAATAATTGTATATCTAGACTAGGACTATGATTCTTTGACTAAAACTGCCCTCACTTCTAGTTAATCAGAAGCTGAGTGACCCTATCTCTCCAGAGTTCTAGTCTTAGTAAGATGAAAGAGGAACTTACAATCAAATAAAAATGATACTGCAGCCATTCCAACTAATTGATAAAGTTAAAAACCCAGGATTATTGTCAGATCAACATGACAAAAAATTTAATTTAAAAGGTAAGGGGGGAAATTTCTCTTTATTTTGGTAACGCAGTTTACATTGTGCAGGACTCAGTGATGATGCTGCTGGCCTCACTGGGAGCACTGATGAATGTAACTCTGTGTTGATCATTATGTCCATACTGGATTTAAATAGAACTAACTCCATCACCAGGTAGGAGATAATTCAGAAGTATTGCTTGTGTATTTCTCTTCCTACTGTCTCCTTTTTCCTATCTTCCAGATGATTGGTGCCTCCCCAGAAGGGAACTGAGAGGAGAAACTTACTGATTTCTATATACTACAAGCCACTTACTACAGAGACTACATATGCAGAATATCCATCACACATACAATACATATGATAGTATGTATTATTCATGTAAAAAGTAAAGCAGAAAATTAAACAAATTATTAAATATCTTAAACCAAAAAGAAAGAAACTTTTTTTTTAAACCTCAATTATCAGTAAATAAATTGAGCAGAACTAATATTCAATTATACTTTATTCTGGAGAAGAAAATCAGACATTTCTTTAGGTTCCAAACAGTGCTAAACTCACACAAAGTAGCAAATGCAAGTACATTCCTCTTTACATACTCTTTTCTTTTCTTTTTTTTTTTTTTAAAGAAATTGCACACATTTAAATGTATAATTCAATTAGTTTTTTCTTATGTACAATTGTAAAACCAGGACCACTACCAAAATAATGAACATTTTGATCATTTGCAAATGTTTTATTTGTGATCTGGTCCTCCCTGTCCCCCATCCCAGTACCCAGGCAAAACTGGCTCATTTTCTGTCCCTACAGGTTAATTTGTACTTTCTAGAATTTCATATATATATATATATATATATATATATAATCACACAGGTTGTACTTTTTTGTCTGGCTTGTCACCCACCATAATTATTTTGAGACTCATCCATTGCATATATTAATAATTTGCTCTGTTACCTACTCTTTTCTGAACACACTCCAGGCATGCTTTAGTCCCTGGCTCTCCACGAAAACTGCTAACTCTGATGGTTAATTCTCAGCTGCCTTGTCTGACCCATCATCAGCATTTGGCACAGCTGATTACATTTTCTCCAAATGCTTTGTTCACTTGCTTCCAGGATGCCATCAGTTCTGATTCTTTCCTGGTCAGTCTGCTTTACTTGTTTCCCATCTTCTCCCCCACCTCTCATTGGTGGAGTACCAGCCTCTCAGACTGTCTTGTCTATTCGTTCCCTTGATGACCTCATCCAGTCTCATGCCTTTAAATTCACTGTAGATGCTGCTAACAACTCCAGAGTTGTATCTTTGGCCTAGATCTAGCTCCTGACTTGCATATCGAGCTGCCTACAGACCTCTCCATTTGGGTGTCTAATAGTTATCTGTAAAATCCAACTTCTTGATTTTCCCCTGAATCTCCTGCTCCATAGTCTTCTCTAGCTCAGCAATAGCAGGCCTATTTGTCTGCCACTCAGACCAAAAGCCTTAGAACCATCCTTCATCCTTTCCTTTTCTTTTACTCCCCACATCTAATCTATCTCAAATCCTTTACCTATAAAATATACTCAGAACTAACTACTTATCTTCATGGTTCAAGCTGCCACCGTCTTTTACCTGGATTTTAACAATAGCCTCCTAGGTGGCCTCCCCATTTCTGCTCTCACCACACCTGTCTACTGCCTACAAAGCTGCCAGAGTGACCCTCTTAAACCCAAGTCAGGTCAGCTGCTTCTGCTGCTCAGAACTCTCCAGTAGTAACTTCGCAATGGTTTATAAGACCCTATATGACCTATACTTGCCCCTGACTTTTCTGGCCTCATCTCCTACTGTTCTTCCCCTCACTTACTCTGCATCAGCCTCACCACATTCCATGATGTTTCTCAAATCTCTGGGATGTTCTTGCTCTGGGATCTTTGCACAGGCTATTTCCTCTCTCTCTCTGTAGTAATCTTTCTCTAGATCTTCACATGGCTTATTCTCTCATCTCCTTCGGGTCTTTCCAAACACTCCTTGTCGTAGAATCTTCCCTGATCTCACCCTATTTAAAATGATAACCACTGTCCCCCAACCCCCCAAGAACCACTGGCCCTGGCATCCCCTATCTTCTTTTCCTGCTATTTTTGTAGCACTTATTGCCAGCTGACAACCTGTACATAATATTCATTTATTTATTGACAAGCTTCCTCAGTAGAATGAAGGGAAGGGATTTCTGTATTTCTTTCATTGCTCTATCTCCAGGTGCCTAGAATAGTTCCGCCATGTAAAAGGAATCCAATAAATGTTTGTTGAATGAAAGAGTATCTACAAAAATACATACACACAGTTTGGTAGCACATACTACCTATATACTTCATCCCTTGTTATAGTGAGTTACAGATGGGTGTAGTCTGGTATTTGTAAATAAATCGCATTTTAAGTGAATCAGGGAAGCTATTACTTGAAGCAATTTGATGGTCCTTTTGTAAGGGTAAAAATTCCTGTTTGAAATGATCAATCATACTCTCATTGGGCCATGCTATCAACTGATAGATTATCAACTAATGGCTTGTGCTTCTACATAGAGAAGAATCTTTCTGACAATTCTATTGGGCAGGTAGATAGGATAAGGCTATTTCTAATTGATAGGGAGGAAAGTATGTTTAAATTTTAAAGTGCTTTAAAAGTTCTATTTTGCTGTGGCCTGGTTCGGATGAGATGTGGCCAGTCCCATCAGGATAGTTGTCGGGTCAGGCCCTGTGCTTCCTGAGCTGCTGCAGGCCTTACCGGGTATCAGAAGGTTTCCTAGGGCTGGGGAGCCTGAGCTTGGTGGTACAGGATGGTTTCCAGTGATTAACAGGTGGGCGTAAATTCCTTTGACTCAAATAATGAGAAAGCTGTTTACTTTTCTATTCTCTTCAATCTCAGTTTAGTATCTCACAGCCCCTTTTGAGCCCTGTCCCTGTCTCTTCACCTTTATCAAGGCAACTACTCCTGGAAACTTCCTGCAGCAGCACCTGTATGCTTTGCCCCAAGTCTTCTCTTGCCCGTGGGGTCTGCTTTGCTGCCTGCAAGGCAGCCCGGGAATGCTGGGGAATTAATGTCCGCAGGATCAGCCTTCAGCAGTGACTCATGTATAAATACCCCAGCTCTCCACCCTTTGTGTGGGTTGATTCTGAGGTGTGTTGTGCACGGGCTCCCAGAGTTTCCCCAGGGGAATTAAGCTGTGGTTGCCAAGAGTGATCACTGGCTTGATAACATGTCATTTATTGGCTTCCTTCCCTTTTCTACCTCACTTCCCAATTCTCTTATTTGTGTTTCCATTCTTGCCACAGGGTTTGATTTTAGCGAAATCCAAACTAAGACAGTACCAGTAAGGCTTTAACCACTGTGATTCTTTTTGATCTTCCTTTTCCCAGAGAGGTAGTTCCGGTCTCAGGGTTGTTGAGAGCATCCTGCTAGACTACTGAGAGTTATTTTGTTTTTGTTATACATATTTTTCAGTTACTTTTCTATTTATTGTAATACTGACTTTTTAATTTACTATTATGAATAAAAATGGATCCCTTTAAATTTAAAAAGTGAGCTGATTTAAACATAACGTTTATCAAATGATAGGACTGGTGGTACAGGGATTTGACAAACATCATGGACTTAAACGGCTGACGTTTGGGGAACACCCTGCTATGGGTTCCTGAGCTGGCTTTGTGGGGTCTTTTCAGGGACCAGACTTTCCCACCATGCTTCATGTGGCACCTTCCTTCACAAAGCAGCAAGCAGTAATATGTGGCAGCAAAATTATTTTATGCCTTATTCCCCATAAAGTTTGTATCTTCTCTTGTGACTTTAAATGCTTGAGCATGTTGAATAAATTTGCTTCATCTATATAATTTTTAAATGCTTCTTTTGGAATATTGTACCCCCTTCTTCCTCCCTTCCTCCTCATCTCTTTTCTAGGAAGAGAAAGAAATAGCAATCATCCATAATTTCAATGCCCAGAAATAATTACTGTTGACATTGTGTTATATTTCCTTCCTGTTCTTTTCTAACAATGTACATAAATTATATACTGCACCCATTCCAGTGAAGCTCTCTGATGACCACTAAGAGCAGAGCTGGTTTTCACTTGAGTCAAATTACTTGTTCCTTCCACAGCATTTGACCCTGCTGATCCTTCTTGCAGTGCTGTCCTGCCCTTCTGACTGAGACACTGACACCACTCTGCCCTCTCTCCTCCTAGGTCTGCTCCTTCTCCATCTTCTGATAGAGGTTCTCTACTATACTGATTCCTTAGATGTAGGCCTTCCTCTGATTCTCCCTGAATGATCTCACCAGCACATGAAATTTACTCCAGGTTTGTTTCTTTAAGCCATATTTCTCTGCTTAGCCCCACATCTAGGACATCCTCTCCTCGCTGTCCCACAGCCACATCAAACTCATCATGTCCAAAATTATACACACAATTTCCCACCACAAACCTGTGTTTCTTCTGTATTTCCAATCTCATTAATTGAAACCAAAATAAAGGTGTCATCCTTGACTCCTCCCTCTCTGTCACTTTACCGTTGATTAGGACCCAAGTGTCCTCTCCACCCCACAGCACCGCCTCCATGCAGGCTCTCATCATCTTTGAAAGAACGTGCCCTGGTCACCTGGGGACTCTCCCTGCCTTCAGTCACCCCACCTACTACCTTATGCCCAGAGTGATTTTTTTAATACAAAATCTTGACACTTTTTTTGCTTAAAACTCTCTTCAATGAAAAGTCTAGAAGGATAAGCACTAAACTGTTACCTCAAAGGAATGTGGCAGGATTGTTTGCTTTTTAGCCTACGTACTTTTCTACTACCTGGTTTTTCTTTTAACAGTGAACATGTATTTTTCCAATTACAATGAACAAAGATAAAGATTTTCAGGAAGAAACATGTTCAGTGAACACCCCTGTTCCTTACAAATGGGGCTAAAAATTCACTGTGTTCCACCGAGATTCGCCCTTGGGCCTCCTTTCTCCCATACAATAGTCTTATGCCACTTGGCTCAGGTTTATACTGAAGGATCAGGCATTCTGAACTATGGGCAATGTTTCAGGCCTTTGTTTATACTGTTCCTTCCACCTGTAATACCATTCCAGTCTTCACAACTTGTCTGGTACATAAACATCCTTCACAGCTCAGGTTGTTTTCACCGTTTCTGTGAACAACTTTCCACCCCAGAAAGCATAACTGCCCTTCTTCTGTTCACCACTGTGGATATTTACCCTATGGAGAAGTCTACCCTGGTACCCATGTGTTTGCTTACATTTGCCCCCTTCTCTTGAGAGCATGGGCTGTGCCTCTCAGCAGGCACTCAAAAAACAACAAAACCTGTCATTTACTGACCCTCTCCCTGCCTGCTGTATGCCCTGTGTGTCACATTTGTCATTTCTAATCCCCCAAACCATCTGCAAAGCTGAGTATCTCTATTTCAGAGTGAAAATGGAGACTCAGAGCTAGACTAAGGATCACCCAGATGGTTTGTGGCAAAGCTGGACTTTGGAACCTGTGCCCAAGCTGCCTCCAGTGGAGGGCACCGAAGGCAGGGACCGTGTCTTACAGCTGTCTCACTTGTGGCAACTAGCACAGTGATGGCTCAATAGTATCCATACTTATGTGTCACTGAGTAATTTAGCAGTCTGTCTCACCAAAAAGTATTCACCAGGTCCATGAATTAACCCCTGTCCTTTCTCCGTGTACTCTGAAAGAGATGCCCGATGGCACTCTGAGCACCACAGGGCAGTGTGCAGGGCTGGGCAGTGTGTATCTACCCATGCATAATCTGCCCTGGAATAGATTTGGGGTAGTCATTTAAAATTTTTTTGCCAAGCTCATTACACAAGAGCATGTCCTCAAGGACAACTTTGTCACCGAACAAGGTGCAGACACAAAAGCTCTGGGTGGGAACTCTGCCTTGAGAAACACAGAGCTGCTCCCTCCCTGTGGGCTGAAGGCAGGGGCCCAGCAGACAGCTGTGACTGCCGTGGGAACCCTCTGCAGGTCTGGGTGGAGAGTCATGGGCTGCCTGGTGTGCTGTGCGTGTGTGCACCTGTGTGTGTGGGGGGGTGGGAGGGTGTCTTGAGGTGAAGCACAGCTAATGGAGGACATTGAGGCTCTGGGCAAGCTGGGGCTGGAAAGGGTGGGGACAGTTTGTGCCAACCTGGCCTGATTCAGGGTTGGGGCATGGGGGGAACCTCTTGGAGGTTCTCACAGCTCCCTGTAAATGGTCGGCTGAATGGGACTGGAGGAGCAAGTAGGAATGTGCCAGGGAAAATGAAGGCTCTAGGTCCATCTTGCATAGAGTGTGTGTTGAGGTGGCGGGGTGAGGTGGCAGGGGGACACAAAAGCAGTTTGGGGAGCCCAAGAAAATAGTAAAAAATCAGAACATTTAAGTCAGTTTAAAATAAGTATATGGAACCTACTCTTAGGCTACAGAGGTAGAGAAGATCTAGTTCTTCCCTGGAGTTTACCTTCTAATAGTGGGAAACAAACATGCAAACACAGAAAAACAACAAGTCGCCTAGTGTGCACAACAACAGGCAGGCCTGCTAGCACACTGTGAACTTAAAGGGTCAGTGAAACTCTATTTGCAAAGTGTGTCATGCAAATGTGGAGTGACAATCACATTATTATGTCTACACCTTGCACTGCCAGTGCTTAGAGATAAATGGAAGCCAAATTTGGTCAGGTTGCTATTGGGAAGTTGAAGGCTTCCTGTCGAACACAGTATTACTTTTGCTATTGGGAATTTGGGCCTCACAGTACTTTGATCTAAAAATTTTAGCAGATAAAGAATGAACATTTATTGTTTTTATGGACATTGTTTTATATAAAACAAATTTGGGGAATGGAAAGGAATATTTGGGACAGCAAACATTTAAATACCAGTAGTGAATTTATTTTCTTACCTTAATTTACAATGGTAACATTTGGGTGGAGAGCTGTAAAGAAGAAACACAGTTTTGTTCTTGTTTTATTTAGAATATCTGAAGTCTAAAGGAATGTTTTTATTGCAAGTACATAAAGTAATGAAAGACAAAAACCCCAAGGATTTAAATACCATTAGAGAGGCTTAACCTCAGGGTGTTAAATGAGCAAAAGATATTTTAGCAGTTTTCTTTTGAATCTTTCCTATTTTTTTTCTTAAATACCTTCCAACTTCAAATTTGTTGTTACAAGGAAAAGGGGTGGTGGTGGGAGGAGTGTCACAAAGGGAGAAACAGTGAAAAGAACCTGGGGCTCCAGGTGAGGAGACCCAGGGCCCACAGGGTGAGGACAGACTCATGGCTGGGTGGCTTGGGCAGAGAGCACATTAGGTGCCTCAGAACAGGAGGTTCTGTTTGGATGACGCTCATAGTTCAACTAATGCGGGATGGGTGACTGTGTCCTTTGCCTGTGGAAATCTAGCCTGCGTGACCATGCAAGTTACCAGCTTCAGAGTCTGAGGAACCTAAAATCCTAAAATCACAGCTAGAGCTGCTGCGATGTTTAACCAGGGTCACCTAGAGGGAGAGCATCTGCTGGGCTCATGAGGTACCGGTGCTGGCTCTTTATGTCTCAGACATACCATTTGCCTTGATCAGATGTTATTTTCAGGAAAGAAAATAGTGTTGTCCCTTGACTTTGCCATACTAAAAATTGTTCTGAAATTTTAAAATACTCCAAAATTTCATAATCTCCATAAGTGTTCAAAGGGCAGGAAAAAAATCCCCACAGCTTGTGGTTTTCAGGGCCTATGGTTTCATTTAAAATTTGGTTCTTCTGATGTTTTATTTGTTTTTCATCATTATCACAAGCAGAATGGTGTATGTAGCTATGGCAATGCTTACAGAATTTGTGTGTCTGCTCTGGGTGGCTTGCTGTGGGCGGGGTCGCACACTCCGGGGCAAGGGGAAAGATGACATCAAAGAACCAGAAGGCTGAGCACATTTACTTTTCTGATTCAAATTACTTTGTTTGGAAAAAAGTAAACACAATTACCTTAACAACTGAGCTGGTAGGCTTTGAGGGTTTAACACTACATTGTTTTCCTAGGGAGAGGGTAGGGACTGCTGAGGATCACAGAGAGGGCCTGAAGAACCAGGTGGTTTTACTTGTTTTCACTTTCTCCACAGAAATTCCTTTGAGTAGTTACAGGGCATTTTGATGGAATTTCCTTACTTAAAATGGAATTAATATTCATTATAAAATAATTAGGCCAACAGAGAAAACCTACAAAGTTCTGTCACCAAGTCTCTTCCTACATTTGTCCCCCACAACCAGTTGTTTTCCTACGAAGATTTTATATCCATTTATAAATATGGCCCCACCTTCACCCCAAATGACAGCATGTTATTCATTGTTTCATTGTTTGCTTAAATATTCCGGAGGCCTTCCCCACTCAGTCCCTATACAGTTCCTTCATTCTTTCTGTCTGTAGCATAGTATTCCATTATATGGATGTTCCCTAATTCATTTAACCTGTACTTTATCAATGGCTACTTAGGTACTTTCTAATCTTTTGCTATCACCAATAATGTGGCAATTAATATTTTTGTAGTTGTGGGACTTTGCAATTGTGAGAGTGTTCCTGAGGGTAAATAGCTAGAATTGAAATTGCTAGGTCAGAATGTATAAGCATTAGTGGTCTTGTTTGAAATTGTATTTCCTTGCTTTCCATAAAGATCATACCAATTTGTACTCCTGCTAGCCACATATGAGAGTGCCTGCTTCTTCACACCTTTAATAATACAATGTGGTATCAAACTTCTGGATCTTTGCCAGTATGGAAGGGAAAATAGTGCCTCAATGTAGTTTAATGTATACTTCTCTTATAAGTAAAGATGAACATCATTGCCTAAGTTCAAAGAGGTCTTTGTATTTTCTGTTCTATGAACTGTATGTTCCTATCCTTTACCCCTTTTTAAATTAGGTTGTTATTCTTTGTCTTATTGATTTGTTATAGCTCTTTATATATTAATAATGTTAGTCTTTTAATCTGGGATATGAATCACAAACATATTTGTCAGTTTACTGTTTGTATTGTATTTTGTTTAGGTACCTCACCCCTAATCCCACATAAGCAGAAAGGTATGTAGTCAAATATCTAGGTCTTTTCTTCTATGACCTAAAGGTTTTATTTTACACAAAAGGCTTTTCCCAAAATAGCTTATTTAAAAGAAATCATTTCATGTTTTATCTATTTGTCTATTAATTTATATTTGATACATTTGGAATTAATGTTGGTAGAAGGTATAAGGTAAAAAAATACAGCCTTATGGATATTTTCCATATCACCACCTACTTGCCTCAACAACATTTATTGAATAATATAACTTTTCATTAATGTTTCTTAATTATTATATTAAATTACCTCATGAATTTAGGTCTATTTCTGGACATCCTCTTTTATCCCATTGATCAGGCTGTCTAGTCATAACACCAGTACCACAAGTACCACTGTAGTTTTATGGTGTATTTTAAAATCTGGTAGAGCTTGTTCTCTCTCCTATTAATCTTTGCCCCCAAATTTTCATGGCTAATCTTGCTTGCTTATGACATTGAAATTAGTTTGTCTAGTTCTCCCACGAAAATAGTTAGCCTTTTTGTTGGAAACATGTTAAGTTTACAAGTTGATATAGGGAGAATTGAATTTTAAGATATTAAGTCGTCCAAGAACATGGTAATTTTTGCTTTTTTTGTGTGTCTAGTAGCTGATTCTTTTAATACTCACTCCAGTAAAGAGAAGCCCTCCTAATGAAGTACTAGCAAGAGAATAAGCTGCCCAGAGAGTGATTCAGATGAAGCAAGACTTTGGCTTAGCTGATGCATATTTCTAATCTTTGCGAATCATCTTTTTCTTTATTTAAATATACACTGTCAATGATTTTGCACCTGTGTGACATCTTAGTAACATATTAAAAACATTTGCAAAATTACCCTGCAATGGTTTTTCCTTTGGAAATGGTAAGATTTCAGCAAGATGATTTTCTGGTCTCTAGCATTTGTGCTCTCTCTCTCTTATTTTTACATTTAAATTTTACTTAATTTTTAAACCGAGTCTTTTATTTTGGAATTATTTTAGATTTACAGAAATGTTCCAAAGATAATACAATGTTCCTGTATTTCCTTTACTCAGTTTGTCCTAATGTTAATATTTCAAATAATTATGGGATATTTGACAAAACAAATTAACATTGGTATGTTACTTTTAACTAAACTCTAGACTCTATTTAGGTCTCACTAGTTTTCCCATTTTTGTCATTTTTCTGTTCTAGGATCCTATGAGGAAACCACACTGCCCTTAGTAGTATTGCTCTTTAATTAACCCATAGGAGGAGGCGGCAACCTTGCTCTTTGCAGCTTCTGGGGTTGACGGTGTAGGCTCTTGTCATATGGCTGGAGGAAAATCCTAATGACCCTGGAGTCAGATCGTTTGATCATGTGGTACAGCCTTTCTGCCTAACATGTGCCTTCCTGTGTTTGCACTGCTTCATTAATTTAACCTAAATGTATGTGTGTGTGTATAGGAAGACAAACCAACATTTCTTTATGCCTTTGTAATGTCTCCCCTTCAAATGCTATTGATAAGGTTATCATACATACTTTGATGAAAGCATTGCTTGTTAAATCAAAAAAGGGTTCTTTTTCATACTGTTGGCATTTGCCTAATCTGTGAAGATAAGCAGTATGGTTTGATTCAGTGGGTATAACTATGGGGTCTTAAAAATCTGAGTTCAAACCTAGCTCAAATACTTACCAGCTATGTAATCTTGGGAAAGTCATGTAATGTCTCTGAACCTCAGTTTCTCCCTCTGCAGAGTGGAAAGATCATTTAAATTTCCAGAGATAGTGCATGCAGAGCCCTTAGTAAAATGGAAATTTCTAATTTAAAAAGGTCATTTTTGTACACTGGCCATCTGCTGTCCACCCAGTTCTTAAATCAGCTTTATATCCAACATATCCCTCTCTGGACCACACCTTGCAATTTGGCAACATAGCATTTATGCTGTGAAGGAACAGGTCTAGGGGAAAGTTTCAATAATAAGGGTTCTGGGGAGTGCAGATAGCACACACTAGCTTAGCCTCTCCTCTTTCTATGCATTGCTATTTAATTCTACTCTCAAAATGGTTTCTCAGGTGCTAATGGAGAGGATGGAGTTGCCTCAGATACACATGGAGGATGGAGGAGTGGGGAGTGGGAAGAACCTCTTTCCCTTCTCTCAGGTGAGTCAGTGTGTGGCTGCAGCATGAGAGTCCGTGTAGGTGGGCCTTGCCAAGAGGCTCCGTGGCCCTGGCTGGGGCAGCACTCACCAACCGAACTTTGAGTAAATCTCTGGCTGGCTGTTCCATGGCTGTGGCCCTTTGGGAGCTTCCACTAAGGGTAACTTTCCATCCTTCTGCATTCCACTTCTAGGCCCTAGTGCCAAAAGTAAAATTACTAGTTCACCTGGGAGCATTCAGAAAAGGCCAGAGAACAGGAGAGGAGGCAGGGGCAAGCTCCTTGGTCTGTTCTACAGACTAGCCTGAGCTAGAGGGAGAGATTTTAGCTCAGGGTGTTTCTGGGGGATTTATTATAATTAACATTTTTCAGTAAATGCTATTATCTCTGCAAAACTTGACACATTTTGCAACATGGAAATAAGCATTTTTGGCTTTACATATAAAGACCTTCCACTCCAGCTCACATATTTCTTTACCTGGAGGTGATGCTAATGATGTTTTCTCTTATTAATCTTATTTTTTCTTTTGTAGTTAGAAAATCATGCAAAGTATATATATATAATAGTATTATTTCAGGTTCTGAATGGAAGCTTCCTTATGAGGAAAACAGAACCTTAAGTTACAAAACTGTGTTCTTTTCTGATGATGGGTCCTTACTAATGTTTGGAAATAGCTCACAGATAATACAGAGCCTCTCTCAGGCCTATTTAGCAACAAAATAATCTCCAAACCCAGTAATAAACAATCCATATGCCTACGGCGTTCTTGCAGATACACATACTGTTTTGTTGTAGGGTCAGGGACATGAGAAGAGAAAAGGTTGGTTTTGAGTATATTCTGTCCTTGTAGAATAGACTGACAAATTTTTTCTTCGCTGTGGTATATTTAATGTAGGATACAGCTTTGCATTTTTACTGCTTCTCTATAAAGCTGGTGTATAGATCTTTACATCTTTGAATATGAATGTAAATTGCCACTACAGTATATTATGGAGAAGAAAGGATTCTAATATGCACATTTCTCACACTGTTTTCTGTTTCTTCTTCCAGGAAAACCAGTTTGGTTATTAAGGGAGAGTCTTACCACAGAGCAGAACAAGAGAAAGCAAGGTTTCAGACAGAATAGCTGTTTACCATCAAAGCAAACTAGGTTCCATATAGACATGGTGTATTATACACAAAGACGAAGGTAAATGTGCCATGGTTTTTATGAGTAATTTACTGTGCTTATATAAATTTCCTACAGCCTCTAGAATTCTTACTGATCATATTACTTCCTTTTCTATTGTTAAGAAAAAGCCAAATAACCAAATGTAATTGAAAAAGTCAGTTGCCTGGGTTCCACCCCTTCTCCCCCAGTCCCAAATAGCCTGATGCTTCTGTTGTGTCAACATCTGTGTATCAGAGACGGATGATTTGTTCCACGGGATATATTCCAATTTGGTGATACCATATAATGAAAATTTACTAGCCTTTCATTTACCAAAGTGTCCTTCTCTGCTCAGTTTAAGAAGCAGGAATTTCACTTGGAGTTATATATTTTTCACGTTAATTTATATTTCATAAATATGTGAAATTATTAATTCATTTTGTCTGCAGCATGTGTAGACCCTGAAGCTTATGGCAGTGCTGTTATCTTTTGTAGGGATGCAAACAGGCTCTTTGATGTGTTATTCTTGGGGACTAGGGAGGATAAGGATGGAATACTCATTGGGCTCAGCTCTCCAGATGGGCTGAAAATACAGCAGTGGGTTATGAGTATTTCCACAGAGCAGGGTCATAACTTTCTAATCCATACTGTGTGGTAGATAACAGGATACCCCAGGGAGAGCAGCCTCAGCCATCTCTGCTCTACACCCCTCTAGGACGGGGCATAGGACATCACCAGTCCACAAGCATCCCTTCCTGCACAGCTTGCCACAGCAGACTGCCCCTGCATTCACCCACCCAGGAAAAGCTCCCTGTGTGAAGAACAGAAACAATAATCACATACAGTGCCAATATGTGTCCAATCCTGTTCTAAGCATTTTATTCCCATGAACTCACTTCATCTTCACAATAACCCTGTGAGATAGGCATTTTAGTATCCTCAATCTATGGACAGGAAACTGAGACACAGAGCAGTTGCCCATGGACCTCTCTTACTCTCTGACCCTGACCTCATGTTATTTTACTGAATGCACACTAGTTATTGGCACTGAGTTTCATTTTTGGTTTTGCTCCCTTAGTACTTTATTTAATTTGCTAACTCGTTCTTTCAGTCAACAAATAAGTGTTGAGAGATACTATGAGCCAAGCACTGTTTTAGGTGCTAAGGATAATGAGCAAGGCAGGCATAATGGTGGCCCCACAAAGCTTACCCTCTGTTGGGAAAGGCAAGACATTACAGGTCATTACAATAGGCCGCCGGGCTGGCTGGGAAAATCCTAGGTGCTGTGGGAGAGCAAAGTGGAGGTCTGGTCTTGTCTAGGGTCAGAGTCATTCTGCAGCAGTGGAATGGGAATTAGCCAAGTGAAGTGAGAAGAGAAAATAGGTGTAGGCAGAAGGAGCTCCAAGGGAGAGGCAGGCATGGAGCTCAGTGAAACAGATGAAAAGAATGCGCTGCTTGAGGAACTGAAAAACTAAGGCCACATCAGGAGTGTGGAGCTGGAGGGGGAACAGGAAAGAGAGGACCCTGGAGAGGCAGGCTGGGGCATGAAATGGAGGCCTTAGTAAGACATTGAGAGTCTGTACTTTCAAAGAGAAGTCCTTAAAGGGATAATCAAGGAAGTGATGTGATCTAATGCACGGGGTCAAAAAGATCTGTCTGCTGCTTTGTGGAGAATGCCCTGAAGTGGAGGCAAAACAGGGGCTGAGAAGACCAGTTAGGTGGCCACTGTGGCAATTCCCCCAACTGTTACATCCTTCTCTTATCACCCCACAGGGATGCTGACAAGTTCTCTCCTCTGTCTGCAGACACTCAGCATGGTAAGATACGTTCCAGGTACCTACATTCCACCAAAGGCCAGGGGATACAAATGTGCTTGATTTATGTAGCTGGGTCAGAGTGACTGGAAGTTCCAGCAGCCTGTGTACTCAACTGAGGAGAGCTGGGGAGAAACAGAGCCCAGAGACAAGGCCTTGGATGTGTGCTCCCTGCTGGTTCATTCAACAAACATGCATCAATTGTCAATTTAATAAACATATTCACACTCAAATTTTTGTCCAATTAATACCAACAGCTACCATTTCTAGAGTGCTCCCCAGGCACCACTGTAGGCCTTGATGTGGATTATCTTCTTTGTTCTTCATGATGGCCCTCTGAAACTAGTACTTATTTGTTTCCCAGTTTCTAGTTGAGGAAGCTGAGGCAAAGAGATCTTAAGTTACTTGCCTAGGATACACAAATCATAAGGGAAGGGGGGCTCAGATTCAGATTCCACTATATGAACAAATGAGCAATACCTACTGCCTCCTCTCACTAGCCTCTAATAACATGTGAGAATGTTACCTGACGTGAGCTTCCCACCAACAGTGGGTCATCTCCACTGTCTTCATGAAGACTGAGCAACTGTGTGTGTGGGGGGCTCACTCAGTCTACCATCTGTGGCTTTGACCCCAGAATGGAGAAAGTAAAGTGCCAATACTGACCTTTCTATATTGGAGGGAGTATGTTGCACATGGTCAGTCAATCAAAATAAGTTTCTAGTAAGAAGTTTCTGTAAGGAAGACAAATATGTAAAAAAGGCCATCCTCATTTTTAAGGAGGTCTTAGTTAAGTGGAAGCATACATACCCCAACAAAAGATAATAGCATACTCAAAAGCAACCAGGATCATGTATGACTTTTGCTTGCCTTAGAAACGTTTGCCTCCTCCACTAAAAAAACATTTTTTTAATTCTACAAATGGAGTGTACAACGATGAATATAATCCAGACCATCTTCATTATTAAATCTTCATTATTATTTTCTTTTTTCTTATTTTAGAAGAAATTAACATTAAAACATTTTTGTGGACCTCTAGGTACTGTGCTGTGTACCTAATGGATAGGTTGGTTCTGTTTCCAAATATGTGACATAGTGAGCAAAAAAATCAGAAGAGAAAGAGATCGTTTTGACCTGAACTGTTAAGGGGATTCAAAGAGCCAGAAAGATGATGCGAAGTGGTTGGTTTCTAGGTCAAGGCGGAGACAGGATGGACAGTTGGAAAGCCCAGGGCACAGTGGGAAGGAAGGGGGACAGGTGCATAGTGAGAGAGACTGGAGATTCCCTTTGATCTAATGCTGGCTGTGGACTTGGGAGGAGATTGCTAAAAGGCTCTGGGGCGGGGTGTGGCAGAGACCAAATGGGCTAGTGTGGCTAGAGAAAGGCCCAGGGAAAGGTGGGGTCCTGGCCCCCTCAGAGCCAGAGAGTAGGTTTGGGAAGCCTAGGGTGACTGGCGAGCATGGGGCAAGACAGTGCAGGGCAATCTGGAAAGGCAGATCGGAGCAGGAGGATGTGGCGACACTGTGAACTAAGAAGAAGATCATTCCGCATTCATGGTAATTTCCTTCTTGTGTTCCTTTCGTCATTTAGGGATTCACGGATGCCTTTGGAGCTAGAGTTCTGGATGTGAATTATATTCTACCAATCAGATAGATCTTGTGTGACTTGAATTTAGACTTGAATTCAGTTAAGTTGGGAGAAGCATGGACTTTAGCACATTATGCCAAAGAAAGAGCCTTAATGCCCAAACTCAGGTCAAGCCTCTGCATGTGCCATTTCTATCATGCAAATCACACAGCTGAGCCCAGAATTAAAGAGGGAGAGGCAGGTCACTATAAAGTTACATGACAAAGGGCACCCATACAGGAAGGTGTTAAAACTAGGGTCAGTCAGGTGATCCACTACAGGGAGTAACATGACACAATCCCTATGTTAAAAGGGCCCCCCCCAGGAGCTGTGTGGAGAACAGACTGTGGGGAGCAAGAGTGGAATGAGAGAGAACAGGCAGGAGCCTATGGCAACAGCCCAGGTTGGAAAAGATAGTGACGTAGAGCAGGGCGATATCAGTGGACAGCGAGACCAGGTTGACGTCTTGAAATACTGTGAAGGTCCAGCTGACAGGACTTGCTGCAAGTTAAGTGTAGATGAGAAGTAGAAAGGAATGACAGAAGTCTTCTAGGTTTTTGGCCTGAGCAAGTGGGTGTCATTTCCTTTGAGGCCCCAAGAAGTGATCTGTTGCTTGGTAATTACAAAGTGTGTTCCCTTTGTGATGATTCATGGAGCTATACATGCTGTGCATTTATTTACATTGATTTCTGTCTGCACATTAGCTCTCACTTTAAAAAAAACTAGGAAAATATTGGTAGAAAGATGCTCAATAAACCTCTGGGACTCAGTCTCACCATTTCTCTAACTCATTCCCCTTAGCTCGTAGGCTCTTCCTTTTAATATCTGTTGAAGTTCTTCTCTCCATCTCCCTTATTTGTGCTTCGGCTCAGACCTTCTGCCAGAAAACTGCAATAGAACTAACTTATCCCACTGCCTCTAGTCCCCTACCCATCCTCACCTAGTGGCAGAGAAGTCTTTATAAAATACAAATATGACCATGGCTCATTGCTGCCAAAAATTACTTCGCCATGAATGTTTTGATGTACACCCCTTTCAGGTCAGGCTTCTACCTGTCCAAGCTAATCTTACACTGCTTTCTCCTTCTCACCTGGCACGATAGTCAGCATTGCTATTTGTACTTTACTCAACACCCTGGGTTTATGCACAGCCATTTCTCCACTGGAAGTGCCCTCCTCGCCTTGTGGGCCTGGAGAAGACCCCACTAAATTCCTTGCCCTTTGGGAGGCCTTCCCAGGCAAGGTCTCACCCCTCCTTCATGCCTGCACGTGGTCTTATCCTTCCTTGTATTACTACAAATCGCATTCTGTGTTGTAATTATTTTTTAAGGCAAAGCTTATTTTCTTTTTCCTTCCAAAGGGATCTGAATAAAGTGAGAGAACTGGCCATTTCAACACGGCCTGAACAAAAAGGCAACAGAAAGCAGGGAAAGGCACCCAAATCTCACTGTTTAAAAACATTTTATTCTTTCCACTCTTTTGTCAATAATTATTTTAAAAATATAGTTGGAATCAGTAGAAATTCTGTGTCTTGCTTCTTCATGTAATATAATGACTTTCTCTTTATTTTTAAAAATATTTTTTATATTTTTGTGAAGACCTATGTCCATGTTGTATCTTAGCATGTTTACTTCCTTATGTATGAGTTTTGTTTTACACATGTTATTTGCCCATCAGCTTATTGAATTGTGTTTTTTATTGATTTGTATAATATTTTTCTGTATCAAAAATACAAGCCATTTTTTCAATTAAAAAATATCACTTAGGACTGAATAGGCCACAAATAACAGAAAACCAGGTATATTTATTTTCTTCCTCCTCTCCCCCCACAGCTTTAATGAGATACAATTGACAAATAAAAATATATATTTAAAGTATATGTGATTTGATATATGTACATATTGTTAAATTATTATCACAATCAAGTTAATTAACATATCCATCACTTTACATAGTTACCTCTTTGATAATAACACTTAAGATCTATTCTAGTAAATTGCAAGTACACTTATTGTTGCTGTAATAAATTACCACAAACTTGGTGGCTTCTGGAGGTAAGAGGTCCAAAATGCATCTCAAATCCCCAAAATGAGCTAAAACCAAGGTGTTGGCAGGGCTGAGTTCCCTTCTGGGTTCTTTAGGAGAAAGAATCTCCTTCCTCTGTCTTGCCTGAGGGCTTCAGCCCTGGGCAAGTTCACTCGGGATCTCCTAAAACTGAAAAATGACAACAGAACCTTGTGGGTAAAAGGGTTTATGCCTAGCATTTTTCTTGTGGTGGCAGATCAAGTGCTAGAATCCTGTTTGCCTCAGGGCAAGTCTGCATGCAGCAAGCTGGTCTCCGCCTCAGGGCCTCTCCCTGGCCTCACAGTGCCAGAGTACTGGGCAGAGCTCTTTATAGAGAATCAATAACAGCCCATTGCCCACATGTGTGCAAGCCTGCACCTGTGAGCATTGCATGGGCACAGTGGGCAAGCCGACCAGGGCCAGGTGAGGACCCTGGCCATGGAACTTTCATTTTCTCTACACTGTTTTTCCAGTTTCTAAAGGCGGACGATCCCTCCCTCCATCTTCAGAGCAGCAATGGCAGTGGGGTCATTCATGCATATAATCACTACCACCTCTGCTTCCATATCATATCACATCACATCTCTGACTCTCTTCTGCTTCCTCTTCCACTTCCAAAGACCCTTGTGATTTACACTGGGCTCACCTGGGTAATCCAAAATAATCTCCCTGTGTTTTTTAAGTTTAGCAGAATAACAACGTTAATTCCATTTGTACCCTTAATTCCTCTTTGTCATGTAACATAACATAGCCACAGGTTTAAGGGATTACGGACAACTTTGGGGAGGGGGCATATTGTCTTATGCAAAAAGAAGTCTAGGGGTGTAAGTCAAAATTTTACAGACTTAGTACTCAGACCATCTCCATCTTTATGCTACCTCATCCTTAATGTATGGACCTTTAATTCAATGCTTATTGCCTCATGGTTGCCAGATGGCTGCCGAACTTCCAGGCATTTTTCTTCCGTGCTCCAGGAAGGAAGAAGATGGCAGTGTGAAGGGCAAAAGAGCAAAAGATGGAAGGTCATGTCAGCTGAAAATATGTCTTAGGTCAGATTCCCCAGAAGCAGAGCCTGGCCTGTTCTAGTGGTAGATGTTTACTAAGGAAGTATTTCTAGGAGAAATTGGGAAATAGATGTGGGGAAGTTGGGGTTCCTATGGCCAGGATCCTCACTGAACTTAAACCACTTGATGACGTAACTGGCCTGATGCTAGGCTATCGCTTCCACACCAGTAGGCAATAAGCTATTATTATGCTATATAGAGAGCTCGGCCCAGTGCTCTGGGCAGAGGTATAGACGCTAGTGCTCTACCTACTGCTGGGAGAACAAGCCAGGTAATAAACCCTTCCACCCCAAGAACGTTCTACCATCATTTCTTCAGTCACACTAAATCAATCCATAGCGAACTTGGGTTTCCACACTGAATCCATAGTGAACTTGGGCTGAAACCCATTGGCAGGACAATGGAATAAGAGAAAACCACAGAGAAGATAATACCAAGCAAGGGAGTGATTCAGCCTGATCTCAAGGAAAACTCTGAAAATAAATGGTACAAATTTGCATCACCTTGAAGTAAAGTAGTGGTATATTCAGGCTCCTGCCCCAGTCAGTTGGGGAGGGATGGGGATGTGAACCATCAAGCCCTTCTGACATGTAAGTGAAGAGGCTCTAACAACCTCAAGGTAGCTGTCGGAAGAAGGTAGCAGGTGCCAGCTGTTAGGATCAGAACCCACAGAAACAAGGGCATGGGTACACAGGGTGCACAGAGCAGATAAGGGTTTCCGAGAGGCCCTGGGCAGAGCACCAAGCGTTCGTTACCATTTGTCTCTTTGATGAAGCTTCTCGGGATGCCCTATTTAGCAGTCTCTAAGGCATTCCTTCTGTCCAAACTACCTCATCGCCACCCCTAGCTGCAAAGATGTCTCAAACGGACTTTTTAGTTGGACACATTGTTATTTGACAAAATTGGAGTTCTGTTAGTAAGTAAAAAAGAGAGAAAAGCTATTGGGTAGGCAACCATAAGAGTCTGTTAAAATCTATTTCTCATTTTATTTACTTGAGCTTTTGGTCATTTTTTTAAAACAGAAGATTGTAATTTTTATAGCATATATATTTCCTTTTGTAATTTCTTCCACTATTATAAAAGTAATAGACCCATATTAAACCTGTATTTTCTAGTTTATAAAAACACTGAGCTCTTTAATTTTTAACTTACTTGGTGAATAATTTCAAGTGATGCTGCAGATCGTTACCCATTCATCCATACCAACATATGATATTTTGTTTGTAAACACACTCTTTAGTCCCTCTTCAGTGGCACACTTTCAAAAAATAATGTGCTTTTATAACATGTTAATTGTAAGGGGGCAAGCGCCCATACTCAGTTTTCTTCTTTTAAATAAGTAGTGGGTTTCATCAAATTACCTTCAAAATCTATTGTTTGATCATGTAACTTTTCTAACTGGTTGATTTATATGTATATTATTAATTAGCTTTGTCACTTACCATCTATGAGCTTCATTTTTTTCCTCTGAAGCAGAGGCTCAATTAGGTGACTGTTCGCTCCCTTCCAGGTCTAACATTTTATCATCCTGTGAATTACCTGGAGAAGATTCCACTTGGCTGACCCTGTCGAACCTGACAGTGGCTAATTTCTGCATAAATCCATAGATGTTTTGCATATGGGGTCAGGTGAGAGAACACTTGTAGAAATCCATGGCTTCTAGTCTTTCGACTATTATGCCTTGCTGCTTCCAGCCACCTGAGATAGTTTCCTTCCTTCCCAGAATACAAAAACCAAATTTCTAAAGAAAAAATAGAAGAAAACAACTTGAACCATTAAATAATCATAGTAAAAGTATAAGTTACCATATTAATACATATTTAATTAATAAACTTAGGCTTTATAAACATGATGTGATTACTAGCTATCATTTTTAAAATTTTCTATTCCATAATAAATAGATGATGGAAGACCTGAATATACTGATCCTCTATTTGGTCCTAGTTTACTCTTGATTCTCACAGAGTTAGAATCTCCTCAATCTGAGACTCTCCAGAGTTTTGTTCTAGTGTTTAAAGTTTTGTTTTAGTGTTTTTCATGCAATATTGCACCTAAATGCAAGTTGACAATTTAATTTGGCACATACCCAAGGAAACAGCTTTCTATCAAACACTGAAGAGAAGAGTTACCAAGCTGGGTTTATTGAGAGGAGGCACGTCAATTTTCAAGATGATATAGCTGATCCTCATTGTTCATGGATTCTGCATTTATGAATTTCCTTATCTGTTAAAATTTATCTGTACACCCAAAATCAGTATTGGTGGTCCCTTACACTCACTCTCAGAACTGTGCAGAATGCTGAAAAATATGAGTTTCCCAATGCACAAGTTTCCCACCAGAGGCTGAGCAACATAATCCTCTGCATTCTGGTTTCTGCTCTCATACTCTAAACAAGCACCCCTTTTGCAGTCACTTTAGTGCCATGTGTTTTATATTTTTGTGCTTTTTGGTGGTGATTTTGCAGTTTAAAATGGTCACCAAGCATAGATCTGCGACACCATCTAATGTTCCTGTGTGCAAGAAAGCTGTGATGTGCTTTGTGGAGAAAAACATTTAAGCTTTGTTCAGGCATGAGTTATGGTGCTAATGACTGTGGGTTCAATGTTGATGAATCAACAGTATATATTAAATAAGGTGCCTTTTAAACAGAAACACACATAAAACAAGGTTACATATTGATCAGCTGACAAAGATGTGACCAGAGGCTCACAGGAACCTAACCCTGTATTTCCCCTAAGAGCTTCAGTAATTGCTAATTCAGCGTTTGAAGTGACTTTACAGAACATAACTACTGCAAGTAATGACAATCAAATGTACTTTCCTAGGGTCAGAAACGAGGGTTATTGGAGCTACTTGTGATTTTTAACCTTGGGGTTCCCATGTCAGTTACCCTCTGCTCCCCAAAGATGGGGCCCCATGTATCTTATGTTGGCATGACACTGGAAGGGTTTGGATGCCTGTGACACACACTCAAGGTACCCTCCTCTTGAAGTCATTTAGACCCCATTATTTAAAAGTCCAGCAAAGGATTTTAATTATTTATTTTAACATCATATATTGTGTATTCAGTTTCATCATTAAAAAAAAAAAACAGTGGTTTGTGTTGAGAAGCACTGAGTATTATTTTTAAGAAGGAAAAGGAAATTTCATCCTGATTAATGATGTGTAGATTCCTCAGTGACTTAGAAAAGCATTTTCTTAATGATAAAAATAGTTACCATTAAGTTCTATCATGTTCTAAACACTGCACTAAGCACTTCATATATGTTACATTATTATATCCTCACAACAATGCTGCAAAGTAGGTCTTATTACCTTCATTTCACCAATAAGTGTCTACACATCAGGGAGCTGGATTAAAATCCAAGTCTATTTGACCTGAAGTCCAGATCTTTCTAGGTCTCTCTCTCCTAAAACATTCACATTAGGCACTACTCATTCTTTTAAATTGTTCTTTCTTGTGAGTGCTGCCTAAAACACATTAGGAGAACATGAATCAAGTTTACTCATCTGAGCTAAATATGTCACATTAACACCTTCTGGACTCAAGGGGAAGGCAAACAGACATAAAGATGATGAGACATACTCCACAAATTTGACCCATGCTTTGTTATTTCAATCAAGAAGGAAAAATATACAGCAGGGAAAAAGAAAGGTGCACACCAGACCATCTATGTTTATAGTATAATACACTATAAATGATTTATAACATGTTAATTAATAATGAATACAAATATTTGTGTACTATCTATACTTTAGCTGAAATTAAAGCACACAGTTCCAGAAATGGTGCCCTTAGCTCCAGCATGCACTGACAGTGAATAACAGTTGCTTTGTCCAATGAATAAGACAGATCTTCCTGCCAATGCTTTAAGGGCAATGGTAATTAAATAGATTTTTGGTTACTCCTGTCCTATATTCTGCACTAAGTTGATTAACCTGTTTAATGAGTATAAGAGAATGACCAAAGCTGACCTCACATCAAAGAGCCCCATTGTTGCTGTGTGCTGACCTAAATTTTAATTGTACACTAGGTTCTTTAATTGCACCACAGATGTGCTCTAAAATAGAGTAGGTATTTTAAGCACAGTTCTTTTCCCAGATGTGTTCAGTTACTCATAACATGCAATATTAGATGGTGGTTTGCATATCCAGGTTCTGAGCACTCCCCCCTACAGCCTTTGCAAAGATTCTCAGTTTAATAGTAATCTTTGATATAGCTGGCAGTGCCCATCAGTTTCATTTATAAAGTAAGACATAACTTTATATATTATTAAAAATCACAAAGGAGTTTAGAAAAAGACGTCTGTAAATAAGTCAACAGTGAATAAATTAGAATCCAGTCTTCAGGATTCCCTTAAGCCTGCAGCCTTCATCTTCAGCTCCTAAGAGAGTCACTAGAAGCAGATGACTTCCTTAGAGCACTGTCACCAAGGGCCAGCTGTTACTTCAAGCTACAAATAGCAGACTATAGAAAAAAAGAAGCTAGGTCTTAAGAGATAACATTGATTTTTAAAAACCCTAAAACTCAGTAACACTTGCTGTAGTCTTCTTCCTAATTCATCTCTAACTTACTTTTGTAAGCAAGTTGAAGAGGGTATTTTAGCTGTCTGCTTGCAAATAGGATGATGACATTCTGAACTCATTTTTTCATTGCGGCACTTTTAAACACTAAAGGTCACATATTGGTACTGCTTAAGCCTTAAAAACATAAGCTGTCATGAGATGATTTTGCAACAAGTTTTGTTTTATTTCCTGGAAAGGAGTGGGAGGGCATATATAAAATAAGGATGATGAATGAAGCAACTAGTGCTGCTCCTGGGGTGACTTCTATCATCCACTCTGTGTCTTATCATCTATGACAGTGTCTCCAGATGCAAACGTGAAATAGCACCCACTCCAGATGGGTGGGAGGGATATAGCAGTGGGAATATCAATGGGGATCAAGGGAATCTTATGGGACCAGCAAGAGAGAACAGGGTATGCATGTCTCTAATTTGTGGAGAAACCTACCTTGTCCCAATAGCCCTGAAATATAAGCTGCTTTCTTTCACTACCTTTCTGCCGCTACTGCCCGTCTTACTCATTTAGTTTCCTGTCCTAACACTGATTTGTGCCATGGCCTTGGTCATACATTTATTGAACTTCTTGGGACTTTGATTTAGCTTCTTCGAGCCTCAGTCTCTTCCCCTGTGAAATGAAGGCATACTGTGGCTGCTCCAAAGTTTGTTCCAGTAAACGAGTTGCCTGCTTTTCTGTGGTCACCTGGCCAGGGTATCTGACTAAGAAGATGATTAAGCTATCTCCTAAAATCCCTTTTCTTTTTCTGAGTTATCTTTGGGTTTTACTTCATGTTCCTTCACAAGCACTAAAAACAACAACAGTGCCACCGTCTATTCGCTGTGGATGGTTTTATAGCTCGATAACGTCCTGGGCTCCACGTAGCCTCAAGACGATGCTGGTGTTTGCCTCCTCCCTGGAGCTGTGCTGAGTTTTCTGAGCCACAGTAGCTGCGTGTGTCCACGCTGACCCCTTATCACAGCTGAAAGTGGCCACGTAAGAAAGTCAGGAAGTGGGGGCAGCGAGGTCGCTTGTGCCCTTGACCAGATCCCCTTAGTAAGGATCCAGGCCCCCAGTAGATTCAGCCTTAGTTTTACGGTTCAGGGACGACGGCTATCACTGCAGCTGCACTTCTCCTGGGTACAGCGAATCAGCGGGAGCCTAAGGAACCCCCGTTCCCCCGTGTGTCTGGCTGCCACCAATTCTAGGTCCAAGTGGGCGGCAGTATGTTTTCTCACCATGTCCGCTTGTGTACCCCGCGGTGAAACCTTCTGTAGGTGCTGGCGCAGCAGCAGATGCGCACATCAGGAAAGGCGGCATCCAGAGCACCTTCACTGGGGCTGCTCGGGTGGGGAACTGCCCTGCGGAAGGGGGTGGCCAGGGAGCAGTGGGAGTGGTGGACGGAGAGCTGAGGCTGGAGGGGCAGGCAAGTCCACTGAGGCTAGTGAGATACAGGTTCCTCTTTGGAAACACCTTCCCGTAATTACCTGCCCATGAGAACACTTTCTTCATCATCAGAAATTTCTTTTGCTTGCTTCTTGCATTTTTTCCCGGCACCTATGTCTGAGCCCCTTCAGGTTCACATTTTGGCTCCAATCTCATAAGAGGTGGGGAGGCAGCATCAGGGTTAGGCCTCTGGATGGGGGTCCATGTGTTTCCTCATACTCTGTGCAGACGGAAGACCCAGTCTGCCCAGGAACCACACTCCTCCCCCAGCAATCCCCCCTGAGGAGATTTCACTAGGCCCCAAGGAACTCAGGGTAAAGGGATGGATATGGAGTTTCTGATCTTAACCCAGAAAGCAAGCTCAGGAAAATAATATTTACACCTGAGCTGTGAGAAGGGGGAAGAGAGAGAGTGACTTATGTCAGTGGGAATATATGAAAACGTACCGTCAGACTTACAAAACAGTAGTTCTAGAATCAAGCTCAGATCTCACACAGCTGCAATTATAACTATTATACTGTAGTAATTGTAGATTAAAGGGACAAATAAATGTTTTACCTGAATCATGGCTGATTATTTTCTCCCATTTGGAACAGACAGCTCAGTGTGGCTGACTCATAAGTCCTCTCAGGCAACAGCTTTGGAATTAGTTCCTCACCCCAAAGCGTTCGTTTTGGTCTTGATTCCAGTCACACTTAACTATCTCTGTGAACTTGATCAAGTTCCTTGATCTCTTTGGACCTGAAGTTCCTCACCTGTAACCTGTACATAATAACATTAGGTATAGTGAGTGACTGTCTGGAGGTCCTGCATGAGAGCCTTTGCAAATGCACACTGTAAAGTACTATACGCATTTTAGTCTTTTGCCCCAGCCATAGCAAATATATAACAACTCTGCTATACACGTTTTTTTCTTTTGGTATTAGCTCCATTCTAAATTCCCTTTATTGTCCTTATTTTTGTTTTCTTATTTCTTTCCACTTCCAACTTACAAATCTGCTGAATATACAGACCACTTTGGGGGAAAAATAGGGTATATATAAATAATTGAATAAATTGAAATTATAATTTTGCTAGTGAAGTGCTAAAAGAATCAGAAAGGTATACTAATGCCAGCCTCCCCCACTTTATCACCAACCCAGAATAAGCTCTGCTAGTTTACACCAACCTCAGTCACTGACTCACAGTATGTCAAGCACCGTCTGTGACCCTTTACTTGCTGTGAATTTCTAGGGGAGGTGATTCTTGATCAGCACTTACCTGATTGTTGAAGTCAGTTATGTTGCTCACAGTATTTAGCACAGCAGTGGGTAGATCTTGACTTCAGGTCACATACAGTCCAGAGCTACCAGCTTGGCGAGTTTCTTCCCTGAAGCCACCATAGTCTGTCTTCTTGTTGGAGACATCTCCTAACATAACTGGAGGTGGTGGGAAAAATCCACTCATTCTTTCCATAAGCAGTTAATGATCCCTTACTACTCACCAGGCCCGATGCAGACATTCTGGGCAATGTAGAAATGGGGAAGAGATAGTCCCTGCCCTCTGGAAGTGCTTGGACAAGTGGAGAAACAACTATGCTGGTGACCATGTAGCACAATGGAGTAGAGAGACACAATAGAGTTCCTGAGTGTACAGTCCCTGAGCTGCTGCGCTCTGTTGTCTCCCAGCAGCTTATCAGTGCCTCTATTAAGTGGGAATAATGATGGTGGTGGTGAGGACTGCATAAGTTCACACATATAAAACCCGTACAACAGTGCCTAGCCCCACAGAAAGAAGTGATGGTGGTGGTGGTGGTGTGCTGAGAGGAGCTCCCATGTGGGAACCGGAGAAAGGCACAGCGGTTTCATGCAGGAGGCTGGGAAGGCGCTGCACAGTAGATCTTTCCAGGCAGAGGAGGCAGAGAGCCCTTCAGGTGGAGGGTTCAGCACTACAGGCACAATTATGGTGCAGAGAAAGATGCTCTGAGAACTTGTGAGTAAGGCAGGAACTACTTTCAGCTCCTGAATTCTCAGCTTGGTGCCAAAGTGGAAACAAACATGACATGTTTCCATTCTCAAAAACATCTTATTACCGTGAGAGAAAATAGACTAGGCTGGAAAAATATGGTTTGTGAGCAAATAAATGCTTTCCCCAAATAGACACAATTGGTGCCCACAGGGGCAGGGAGGCTGATAAGAAGTACTTGTCCAGCTCATTCCAGGTTGGGGGAAATGTTGTTAAGAAAATGAAGGGTTTAAACAAATATGAATGAATTATACAGGCTGATTGTGTGGTCTGAGTTTAGCATATTTTTTAGTCCTTTACTTTCCTTAAAGCAAAGCAAAACAAGTTGCAGTCAGGGGCTACAACCCCACAATCAAATGTGGTATCAACATTGGGCAGAAGGCTTGATAAAACCCCTGGCACTCTTTATTCTTCTCATTCCCATAAAATTATTCCTTTAAAAAATGAGGGACATGAATTTCTGTGAGTCTCCAAAATGAGCAGAAATTACTAAAAATAAAACCAATGATGGGTAGTAAGTAAAAGCTCTACTTAACTTGCGCTTGAACATAGATAAGTTAATTTATACATAATTCAGTGTATTCTACTGGAAAACATTGAATTCCCAAGCAGAATAATCAGTTTAAAATTAATGTGGTTTATTAACAATTAAAAGTGATAACACAAGCTGAAGAAGATTGGAGGTGAAATGTGGAGTTTCCTTTGACAGGTAGAGTAATTACAAAGTGTGCTTTTGAAGTTCAAGAAGACAGCCCTGGGACACAACATTTTTAAAGTAAAAAATTGGCTTGCACTCTGTTCAAGTGATTTATTTTGCACTAAGAAATGGGTGTGAGACATGATGTGATTTAAAATTTCATCCCTTCATGAAATTGCTCGAGGGTGACATGATTTTTTCTTTTTTTCTTTTCTCAGTCTGCTCAGCCTATGAAGTTTCCTATCTAAAGGCTAATCTTCTGAAATTCCTGAGGAATTTAAGGAAACCTAATCTTTTGGTGTGTAAACAAAAGGGACTAAGTATACTGCTTTCCCTCTGACCCTCAGGAGCCTGGAGTGCCCCAAGAGCCCCTAGCAGGATGTAGTGCTCGCCAAGGCAAAGCAAACCCAGCCATTCTTGTTTTGTGGCCTATTAAGTAATTACCTTTGGAAAACTTCACCTTTACCACTAAAAATGCTCTTTCTCTCCTTATGAAAGCTTGAAAGGTATGGGGGTGAACTGAGAAGCAGAGGCAGAATGTACTTGCAGAGGACAGTTAAAAGGAACTAGGACTTAATTAAAACAGAAGGTTAGATGATCAAGGTTGCAGGTCATCGAGGAAGAGAAGATGAAACCAATAAAAGACAGGTTGATGGCAAAGATATTTTACATGTTTCAGTGAGTGCTTCTTCCTTATTTTCACCAAGTAAAAGAAATGCATTTAACAAACTTTCAAATGTTTTCAATAGTCTATGTGTGTAAAGAAAAAAATACTTCAAAAAATTGTGTCAATTGTGGTATGCCAGTGAATGCTTAAAAACTAGCTGTCTGTGGGGAGGGAGGTTAGGCCCTGATTTGTAGTGTTTGTCAATTTCCTTGGTGTAAATACTCTCACTACTGAGAGGAGTCTATGAAGGTGATGTCACTGAATGGGAGGTTGGGAAGCAAGGCCCGTAACACACCATTAGTCTTCCTGCCATATAGATACAATAAATGTAAAAAACCCCAGGAACATGGACAATAGTAAAGAAGATAAAGGAAGTGAAGAGTTTTGAGTGTTTATCATCTCTGTTTTTAATAAATTTTATTGTAAGTTTGTAATAGATTAATTTTTAATAATGACTATATTTAACGAGCTCACAACTTTCCTGAAAAAATTGACTCTGAAAAACCAGTATGAGCTGGTTCCAGCACACCACTAAATACAAATATGACATCTGTGGAAAGGGTTTGGAAGGTCGCACCCCAAATTATCTGTGGTGATCACCGTGGAAGCTTCATGTTTTACTCTGTATACTTGTCTTTTGTATATATTGCTAGTGTAATAAGAGTGAATAGAAAATGATTTTATCACATATCTATAGTTTTTGTACCAGTACCTCCTTCTTCCCTTTCACCAGAGCCCAAGCTCCTGAAGTAGCAAGGTTCGATGGAGAGAAACTTGGTTTAATTCTGGTTTGTCCTCTGACAGTCTGGAAACTGAGAGCAAGTTATTTAACCTCTCTGAGCCATGGGATTTTTGTCAAATGAAGAGTCCATACAGTCTGGTTATTTTTCATATCATTCAAAATGTCCACTGGCTACAGAGGATCCACAGCAAGTCCGTGAGCAGACAGTTCTGTGGAATCCTAGCTTATCATCACATTTCTTACTTATTTTATTTCCCGACTTTTCAAAAAATTATGGACAGTGGTCATTGTTGGTAGTCATAAACCTTGGCTGGGTTGAGAAAATGAGGTTTGGAAATGAACTAAAGGAAAGTCCAGGAGATAGTCTCAGATTAGCTATGTTCCTAGTGGAGAGCTGGTGGGCTGACTGGCTCATTGATGGTGTGTGAATAGGGCCTGGAACCTATGCCCTGTAGGAGTCCTCCCTGCCACCTGGCTCATATTCTTCTGAATGATTGGCTCGAGGAGCTGACCTGAACATCAATCTGTGATGGGGCTGATTCTGGTCTCTGACCGGGAAAATAAGGAGTTTGTTACCAATCAAAATAATGACAGGAAATTTTATTCTTTTTATTTTTTAACTATAAAATATTAGATATTTACTGTAGAAAATGTAGTAGAGATGAGCAATAAAGAAAAAAGGAAGATTGCTGATTTTAAAATGTAGAACTTTCCATTTTTATTGTTATTGCATTTTGTATATATGTATGTGAATACATGAATGTTTGAAATAACATCATCCTTCTGATAGTGAGGCTCAACATAGACACAGGGCATGGGCTCTGGAGCCAGAATGCTCATCTGTACAAAGATGATAAAACCTGCCCTGTAGGTTTGTTGTGAGGACTAAAGGATTTAAATACATATGAAACCCTTACAGCACTGTGCTTGGCACACTATTCAGTGAATGACAGCTGCTTTTATTTTACTGTAATGTATATTGATGTTCCATAGCTCATTAACTTCTTCCTGCTGGACGTTTAAGTGGCTTCTAATTTTCCGCAATTGAGATGAAAATCTCTTATAAGTCATACTTTACACATATTATTGGGATAAATTCTTAGACCTGGAATTGCTAAGTATGCACATCTTAATGTTTTAAACAAATATGAAAATTAAATTCCTCATATGCAGCAAAAAGAACATCATGTAAGTGCACAAACATGTCTCATCTCTCCCTCATGTCAATGCTGGTGAATAGGCTGGGCTTCCACATTCCTTACCAAAATGAGAACTATGGTCTATTTACCATAACATATACAAATCTGTGCTGCTCATCTTAAATGCAAAATAAATGCCCTGAGATAATATTAAACTGTGAAAAATTAATAAAAACAAAGGCAAGCATTCTTTCCCACAGATTGATTCACTTGATTGTGCCTAAGCATGGAAATACATCAGCGTTGCGCACCCCCATTCCCCCAGCCACTGGCCCCACTGGGGGGCGAGAACAGTGGAAGAGACTCAGGGGGCATGTGCTCCCCATGGTGGAGGCAAAGGGCTCCCTGTCGCTCCTTCCCAGGCCTCCCGTTGCTGCAGACTGCAGATCCTGACACTTGCCCACTGACTTGAGGCAGCCTGATGGAAAGAGGCTATGTCCCTCCCTTCTGGCTTCCTACTCTGCCTGGAAGTGTTAGCACAAACCATGCGCAGCCTGACAGGGATGCTGTTGAAGGAAGGCTGCAGTGGGCAGTGCACCAGTCAGGGTTCTACCACAGAACCAGAACCAGCAGGACTGGAGACTCTCAGGCAGCTGATGTCCACAGGTGGGTTTTATTTGTTCCAGGAGAAACTGCAGTTGTACTTTTAAGTTCTTTCAATTGATTATAAGAGGCCCACCAGATTATCCTTTACTTAAAGTCTACTGATTGTGGATGTTAATCACATCTACAAAACAACCTCACAGCAACATCTAGATTTATGTTTAATCTAATAACTGAGTACATTAGCCTAGCCAAGTTGACACATTATAGTGACAAGGAGCTACTCAGAATACAAATGGGATAAAATTTCTTCCAGATTATCTCATGTACTGCCATTTAGCCCCACTAGATTCTGTTCAAAGGTAAGTTTACTGAGAAATTTGTGTAGAAGTTATTGAACAGACACGTGTATTTATTGAATGCCCATATATGCCAGGCATTATGATCAGTGATGGGAACATGGGGATGTTCAAGACTGACACAGACTTCATGTCATGGAGCTTATCTTTCTCTAGACATGTGACCAATCAGAAAGTGATCCCCTAATTCTCCAGCTGTTCCAGATGGAGCCCCAACAGACCCACAGTCAACCCTGAGCACAAGTCTCCTGTAGGTTAAGGGTCATAGAAATGAGACCAAGGGTCTAAACAGTCTGTGCCTTGGCCAGAGGAAGGGAAGTGCTAAGAAAAGTCACGTTTGTCTTGCCAGAGAACTAGATCAAACCCGAAAGAAAGACAATTCTTTCATGTGGAATGGTCAGTTTGCAAAAAGCAAAGCCTCTGAGGATGATGGATATAAAAGGTGGCCCATCTCCCCTTCCTGCTGCTACTTCCCCTTACAGCCAGAGACATCCTTGATTGAAAACTGTGAATGTGAGAAGATGAAATAACTAAAAATACCTCAGATGTTTCATCGCCATATAAAGTTAAAAAGCTGTCTACAAGAGCCCAAAGCTGATGTTCTGATTTCTAGATTCCTGGTAAGTCCTACTTTGCCGAAGGGGAATTTTAGTCAGTATGAAATACTCTTTTGTGGGGCTTAAAAAAAAAATGCTGATGGCTGGCTGACTTACTCAGGACTGCTGATTCCTTGGTTTGCTACACCCTGGATCTTACTGGTCAAGCTCATCTGGGCCAGCAGTGACACGTCTAGCTAGCGCTTAGTCATGAATACAGCTTCAGGCTTTCTCAAGGAGGTGTCCGATCCTGGGCAGTGCTTACCGGCAAAATGGAGGAGGTGATTCTCCCAGGTGATCCTGGGAGACTGGGGGAACATGACAGGCAGAGCTTCCTTCTTATGCTTGAAATCAATCAACAACAAACCTGTACCGAGCATTTCTTGTACATGGTGCATAAAAGAAAGGGACATTAAGGTAGATCGGATATTTTGACAGTAGAAATTTAATTCAAATTGGGAAATTTTAAGTAGATGCTTTCCAAAATTGGAATTGGACATGGACCTGAAAATTGTTCCCTTTATGTTTATTCTAATTTCTAGCCTCTGCCTTCTCAGTCCCTTGCCCATAATGTCTTCCATTTGCCTCAGCCACACCCAGTTCTTAAGTCGCTTCTTTTATCTGGACAACAGGGAGATAAAGAAAAGGTGTTACAGTCTTAGGCAATAGTTCAAAGCTTGTTGTTCAAAGGCGGGGAGGGGGGCTCAGCTAGGCAGTGCTTCAGTAGCACCTTTGGCTTACCAGGTGGGGGGACACGACTTAATCATGCTTGCAGAGACTGTGTTTACGGGATGAGTGCTGACCTGCCTGCCCATTCAGTTGTAACTTCCTCCTAATATTGTCCTCTTAACTGATTTCCACCATATCAAATCTTGATGTTTAAATTTCCTTGACATGCCTGCTTCTGGATCCCTTTGGAGTCTACAAAGAATACTGCTTAACTTTGTAGGAGTAGTCCTATAGCAAGTCAACTTCCTCAGCCAAACTCACACTCAGCTGGAGCAAGATCGATCCTAGTGATGAAGAAAATTTTCTCTAAAGTTTAGATGGGACCACATGAAACCTTGTAAATGGCAGTGGTTAGTAATGCATGCTCAGGGGCCAGTCTATGTGGGTTTAAACCCTGGATCTGCATTTACTAGGTGTATATTTTTTGGCAAATCACTTACTCTCAGAGGGCCTCAGTTTTCTCACCTATAAAATAGGTAGACAAGCTTATAGAGTTGTGAGGATTGAGTGAATAATAGAAGCCTTAGAATAGTACATATCATAGGTTAAATGATCAGTAAAGGTAGCTATTGTTGCTATAATTGTTTTTCTGGTTGATCTAAGGGTGCCCTCAGTTCAATGGGAACAGAACTCATCAATCTGGGTTCTACTGTAAGAATGTCGTAGGTTGTGGAAGTGCTTATCTGGACACTGGTACTTCATACTTGCAGAGAGTTCAAACTTGAGCTCGGAAATATTTACCTCCCAAATCTACCATAACAACTTTGGAGTTAGAAGTTAAAATGTGGTCCCCTCTGATTTTGAGTGCAAAGAAAAGCTTGTCACCACTGCACATCAAACTGCACCACTGATCCATTATGCAAGAGCTTAGGGCAAGGAATTGGCAATCTCTCACTTTTTTACTACTGAAGCACTGCCTAGCTGAGCCCCCCTCCCCGCCTTTGAACAACAAGCTTTGAACTATTGCCTAAGACTGTAACACCTTTTCTTTAAGAAGACTTCTTAATTTGACTATTACCCTTAGGGAAATCAACTTGCCAAAAATTCCAACAGTAACTATGAGCTGAGATCCTGGGGGTAAATCAGTTTAGGATTTCTGGGCAATTTGCCCTAAATGCTAATGTATAAAAATGCACCTGGATGAGGACATTTTTCTTCTGAATCACAGATTCATGGCCTAAGTTTTACTAACAAGAAGAAAAATGCTAGTTTTCTTTTTTCAAAACTAAGAACAATAAATAGGATCTACCTATATAATAACTTGAAGGTAGGGACTCGATGGCATTCACCTTTGCATCCTTCCTAGCTCCTAGCCTAGTATCTTGAACATGTAAGACACTCTAGATAACATGGTGTACTACAGAGAGGATGTGTACTGGATGCATAGAATCCTGGGTTCAAATTCAAGTTCTGCCACTTATTTACTAGTGTTGGGCCCTCAACTCCTTTGAGAACCAGTTCTGAAGAATATAGTGTAGGTAAAGTGCCTAACACACCCTGTTCCATTGCTGAATGTTATGTAATTGAATCTGGCATTTCCACCCAATTCCAAGGACCCTTCTGGATTTTTGGGAAACTTATTTTGTAGAACATAATTTTATAAACTTTCCCCAAATCATCGGTGTTAGAAAATAATTCATTCTACATAACCTGATTTTTTATCATAAAGATAAATCACACTTGCTCTTTTGCTATTCAGTTAAAAAAACAAATTATTATGCCTTCGGTAAAAAATAGCCATTATATTTGTAGTAGAATATAAATTATTCTTAAATCATTTTTATGAAATCATCAAATCCTTGAGATAGACATTAAAGTTTTCTTTTTGAATAACTTTTTACTTCATATCCTTGAAGATGCTCAATCCAAGTTTTCAGGCAGAGGAAATGGAATCAGGTTGGATTCTGACTTTTTTACAGAGATGATGGAATCTGAGGAAAGAGGACCATGGCCCCAGAATTCCACACACAGCCAAGCTATCATTCAACTGTGATGAAAAGATATAGAAAACATGCCACCTACATACTTTTATTTAAAAAAAAAAGTAACTCAGGGAAGTACTCAGGGAAATGACAAATCAGAGTAAAGAAATCAAGGAAGGAAGCTGAGCTATAGAAGACAGAATGGTGAGTGAATAGCGAATGGTGACTATAATAAAATTTACAGTAACTAACTGATGATGTAGTTATAAAGTTTAATGCAAATTCTAAGGGTTCTTATACCAGAAAAGACAAATAATAACAATAAAATGATCTGTAACCAAAACTTCCATTTACTTCAGAAGCCTCAGAGTGGGGAGAGGAATTAAAATTCTGCTGCAGACATGAAGTTAATGGTTGTGTGGGAATAGGTTACGGATTCTGAATAATTCTTGATTGATAGAGAAAGTAAGTTCAGTTTTCTTTGTTAGGGTGAAAGAGGCAAGATCTAATAAAGAAGAAAGAAGCAACAAGCAAATAAAATAAGTTGAAGTACAAATTGAGAGGGCAGAAGAGGAAATCAGCAGGAAGAATGTGCCAGTGGGTGGCATGAATGGACATGAGTTCTTTCTCTTCCCCTATGCCACTAAGCAGCACACACACCAACAAGCAAAGACTTCCCAGTTGGGTGGGTGGGAAAGCAACACCAGTGTTTTCTATTTATGAGAGACATACTTATAAGTAAATGACAAATAATTATTTAAAAAAGAATCATGAGAAGATAAATATATGCACTCAAAAGGAAATTAGGAGTAGAAATATTCATAAGAGAAAAGAATTTAAGACAAAACACACTGATCAAAACAGAAGGGACTATTTTAATATTAATAAAATAAAATCCACCAAGAACATAAACCTTAATGCAATGAAAAGTGCTTCACCAATATGGCAAAAACAAAATAAACAAGCAAAACAAAAAAAACTTAGAAAAGTCCTCACAGATTAATTAGAAAGATAACAGTCCAAAAGCAGAACTAACAGATGGTACCTAAAAGAGTAAACACAAATGTCCATGAAACAGATTGAAAGCACCTTGACTTTTTTATATTCAATGAAATGCAGATTAAAGCCAGTGATATATTTTTCATATGCCCAATTGGCAAAGATTTTAAAACAGAGTCACAGTATTTAGTGTTTGCAAGGGTCTGAGGAAACTGATCCTCTCAAGCAACTCTTGTTGGAAATGTGGGTTGAAAAATATTTATTTTTGGAGAGCAACCTCTCAGTATTTATGAAAAATGGAAGATGGTCCCATTTCTAGGAATTAGCCTACTGACACATTTATGCGTATGTACAATGATATATTTGTAAAGATACTCAGTATGGCATTATTTATAGTACAGAAAAATTAGAAATAACCTATATGGTCATCAACAGAAATTAAATTTTGGCACTTTCTTACATTGGAATATTATGCAGCTGTTACAAAGAATGAGGTATACAGTAATATAGAATAATTTTCATGAAATATTAATGAAAAAAGCAAGTTTCCTAGCAAATATACTACAAACCTTGTTTGTTTATGCATTGTAAAAAGTGAAGAAAATACCATGAAAATGAGTCCAAATAGTGGAACTGAATGAGATTGTTCAAGGCAAACTAGAATGAGGACAGGAAAGTCCAAAACTGGAAACATTTAACATTTAACCAGGTCCGCATGTATTGTTACAACCATCTGTTTATCCATCCACTCAAACAATCACTGGGTACCTACTATGTGCTCAGTGCTGTACTTGGTGCTGGGGACATAATGATGAATATCAGATACAGTTTCTTTCTTGACAGGTTCTTAGATCATGGTGTACCTTTTTTATATAATTCAAAATAATAATAATGATAAACTATGAAGAAGTATGGAAGTCCAACAAAGGAGGCTGTCAACAGTAGGAAGTGTGTAAGTCCCAGGGCTTGAGGACTGAAGAGCACACATCCAGGCAGGTCTTGGATACCAGCCGCGTGCCCTACAGGTCAACTCTATTTTAACACTATCTTCTCAGAAACAGTATCAGATCCCACAGGGTAGGGGCTCAGTCCCACAAGACTGACCTCTACTTCAGATGCCAGTCAAAAGCCCAAGTTGTTCTCTGTGCTTTTGACTAAATGGCTATAAATCTGATTCCAATTCCCTCTCTGGGTTCACTTAATTTGCTAGAGTGGCTCTCAGAACTCAGAGAAACATTTTAGTTACTAGAGTAAACCTGTTTATTATATAAGGACATAACTCAGGAGCAGCCAGATGGAAGAGAATCACAGGGCGAGATGTGGGGAAGGGGTGCAGATGTGGGGAAGGGGTGAAGAGCCTCCATGCTCTCTTCCCAAACCGCCACCTGTTCACAAACCCAGAAACTCTCAGAATCTCATCATCGGGTCTTCACAGAGGCCTCACTGCATAGGCACGATTGATTAAACCATTGGCTATTAGCTGTTGATTCAGCCTCCAGCCTCTTTCCTTCCTCAGAAGTCAGGGGAGTGGAACTGAAAGTTCCAACCCTCCAATTACATGGTGGGTTCTCCTGACAACCAGCTCCCACCCTTAGGTGCTTCCCAAAAGTCACCTCATTAAGATAACAAAAATGATGCTTCTCAACCTATTATTTAGGAAATTCCAATGGTTTTAGGAGCTCTGTGCCAGAAATGTGGACAAAGACCTAACATATATTTCTTATTATAAATCACACTATCCAAGGAGCTACTGGAATATAGATACTGTTAAAGCCATGAGACATCTATCAAGGGTATGAGTGACTTCAATTCTTTCAGGTGAAATGAGACAAAAGTCCATGCATTGAGGGACAGAAACCAGTCAAATAATTTAATAACCTTTTATTCCTTTTAAAAATATCTAAACAACATTCAGATGCAACCCACTGTACCCTCTGCCTGAAGGTAAGAATCTGCAGCTCTCTGGGAGATCTAAGACCTCAGAGTGTGGTGCATGGCCGAGGACTGCCATGGCCTGCAGCAGGGTCCCCGACACTTGCCCAGGATGCTTTCTAGGAAACTGTGAAGGTCTCTGATCACTTTTTATGCCTTCCAAAGAAAAAACTGTGGGCCCACATTTGAAGGCTACTTATAACTTTCATTTACCTTATTTGGGATACAAAAGGACATGTTTCTCTCTTATTTATGGAAGGACACATAGCAAAAAAGGAAAGCAGACAGGATTGCTAAATAAAAATGATTCTAACTATAGTTTCTTTCAGGACAGACAGAAAATGGTGAAGCGACTTTGGCTGATTTTCCTTAAAGAATATGGTCACAATCTATTAGTGTCATCTGAATTGCATGTAGGAAAAGCCATTCCATGTCCAGCACAGGAGTGCATGTCCCGATGAGGGGTTTTCCTGATCAGCCTCCCTAACACCAGGTGCTTTCATCTGGAGCAAGGCAGGAGGGTCTGTTTAGTTTCTCCATTCCTACCTACTTGGTGCCACATACTGTGTTTCTAGCCTAGTTGCAATATCCAACAGCTGTGCCCCTCCAGGTTTCTGAGATCTGCAATGAAATTTAAGCCTAGCACCTGGCTCTTCCATGTTTCTATGACTTGCACATACTGCTTTCTTTGCCTGAAAGCCCCCTTCTCTTCTCTGCAACCTGGCTACTACTATTTCTTCTTCAGTTTTCAGCTCAGATGCAACCTCCCATAGGAGGCTGCCCTTGCTGCTCTTGCAAGTCTTGGCTAGGACCTGTCTTTGCATGTGTTGTAGCATGAACCCCCTTGTTTGGTTCTTGTGTGTTTACTGGTTTGATTCCTCCATGAGGCTAGAGCTGCTTCAGGGCAGGTTGGCACCTGGCGTAGGGCCTGATGGATAGTTGGTCAGCATTCAGTGAATATTTCGAGTCACTTAGTCAACAATCTAATGATCTGGGTTACCTCTCTTCCTGAGGCAGGAGTGAGGTGGGAGAGGAGGCATGATGATAGAGCTGACTGGAGAGATCAGGACAGCAGAAATTGTACTTGCTCACAGGCACCCATTGTCTCAGTGAAGGAAGAGGCTTGGCCACCTGTTGAGGGCAAGGGAAACAGGGAACTGGTAGGACCCTTGAGGGCAGTGGTAAAGGTTTGGAGCTGCTATTATGGAGAATGGGAAGGGAGGAGATGAGAAACCCCTGAGGGCCCAGCTGAGGCTGGAGCTCATAAATTTATAATGGAGCTCAGCAACATGAATACACAATTTTCTCCAAAAGGGCTAAGCAGATCTGAACTAGAAATAGAACCAGTAATGCTAGTCACTATCGACTCACCCTTTCATATGCCCTATGGCATCTCTGCTCTCTGGTTAAAATGGCCTTTCATGTGGATGGAGAAACTGAGGCTTATGGAGGTTTATAACTTAAGGAAGCCATGGAGCTGGCAATTGTCAGAAGCAGATACAAACCACAGAGTACTCCAAAGGATAGAACTTTCTCTGCAGCTGTGCCCTTCCCCTGATGCTTCTGTGCATCCAGCTGGGTTGAAGTGAGCTAGGAATGGTCATGCTGAAGGCAGCAAGAGAACAATGGAGGCTAGAAAGGACAGTGTTGGCTAGAGCACTGTGACAATGACTAACTGTGGACTCTAGGTAAGCTAGTATCTGGATCCAGGTATGTTGTAAGTGGTAAGAAATTAAACATGTCAATGATATCAAAACTAGATTTAAAAATGGTAAAGGAACAGGAAAAAGATATAAATAGGAAGATGTGACTTGATTTTATGAGTTTGGAGTGACCCAATTCCAGGTGGCAATAAAGCCGAGGTGTGGCCATGGGTAGTGACATGAGAGAACCAGAATGAAGGAGGGCATAGAACTACAAGGTCCTTCTGTATTGTTTCTTGGAAGGTTAATGCTTGTCATATTCAGTTGCTCAGTATTTACTGAATGAATAAATAAATAAAGGACAACCCAAAAGAGAAACTTTAAAGTAGTGGGACTTCTTGTGTGACTTGTGGGCATTCATCACTCTTTTATTATCCCACTTTCCCCATAGTCTAATAAAATAGATGAAAAAGAGGAAAAAGAAGTTTGCCATCTAAAATGCAAACAAATGGCTCCCTTGAAGTGCCTATGATTTTGGAGAGGAGAGTTCAAGGGCTCACACATTTGAAGGCCTTTTTGATAGGAAGAGAAAAGAAAGTTCAGTGAAAATGAAGTTATTGTATAATGAGTGAAAAGAGTGATGATAAATCAAGAGAAATGACAATCTTCGGTATTCTATGTTGTTTGTTTATATCCTATACATGAATTAATGCCTACAGAGTCCATCAGCAAAGACAGTATGAATACTTTTGTTTCATGTACTGTATCAGGGACCCAGGCTCGGTCAACTCTTTCATGCTTCAAAATCTGTAATCAAGGCATAGAGTCTTATTTAAGCTAAGTCATGACTATCCTTCACAAATGGAGTATAAAACAGAATCTGGACTCATGAATTCATTGTATTTCCCTGATGAAGTTAGATTGTTAAGTATAACATACATGCATGCCAAGTGATGAGAGATGAAACAGCATGATGTAATCTTGTTGCCTTTCAAAGAGTAAAGCCTCCAGGGTATTGGTAAACACAATGCTAAACAAAGCTTCACAATACAATTCTGTGTTTTATGGTTTTGTCAAATCAAAGGAAACGTATTTACTTTGGAACAAATAATTGTGGGAAATTTCTATAGCATCCCTGTGTCTTATTTTTCATGGCAACTGGAATTCCCTTTGGTGTGTGAGTAACTTTGTCTAAGAAAGCAGTGTTGGACAAAAGACAACATGTATTACAGCCTTAATTATGATATAGAGGAGTTTACCCCAGGCTTCTTACTGCACTTGTCAGGAAATAGCCATGGAAAGGTGCATAATTGTTCTACAGTTAACATGTGGTTCTGAACTGAATATACTTTTTGTGCAGTATAAGAGAAAGGCAATTTCCCAACTCTGAATTGTTAGGTAATTACAATTAAAAGGTAGTCCTGGCTATCTGTATTTGGTTACCGTTGTAATTTTGCAGTAGAGAGTAACCTCCATGCAACCTGGCCATCGGGTTCTGGCATTTTCCAGGTACTGGCAAATAGCATTCAGCTCTTTCCTCTTAACTATGTGATGATGAACAGTCATTGAGGTGAGCTCTTTCTATTTAAGAACACACCCACAAAAAATGGCATTCTAAAAAATAAAATCTGTGAACCAAGGGTTTTCAACACTCTCCAAAGCATAATTTCCTCCCTCTTTTCTTCTAAAATAATTAAACTTTAACACTTAATTTTTTTTAAATGACAGAGATGCTTTCACTCTGTAGATGCTCTCAGATATCACCCTGCATAACATGAGGCATAAAGCAACAGGGAGAAACAGAAATGTCTTTAGCTGTCTAAAACCTGGGGAGACCAGAGAGGCCACACCCTTAGTTTTCTGAAGGGTCAGTTGATTCTTATACTATGATTGAGTCTCATTATATTAATTACAAAATATTTATATTGTGAAACTGGCAAGCATGGGGTTAACTGATGACACTAATACAGATATGTCAGGGCAGAAATAATGATAGACTTTGCAAGGCAAGAATGTATTAGAAAAGACTGTCAGCAGAATCCCAGTGAAAGTGAGTCATGAGTCAAGGTGTGGATAGAACCAGCCACATTAGGAATTTAAAAATCTCTTGAAATTCACAAAAACATAATACCAGTTTTAAATTTTATTCTGCTATAGTTATAAGGGTGTGTATCATGGCTTTTGATTGTAAGGACTGGAGATTTTAGACATGTTAGATCTGCAATCTAGATATGTTTTCCCCAAATTTTTATTCCTATTTTTCTTGCCTTCAGAATAATGAAATATTTAAATTGATTGCTATTCCTAGCAACAACTTTTATAAACAAAGAGTAGTCTGAACTGTAAGACCTGATATGATTCAGTTCACACAAAATTAAAAAGTTATACATTATAAAGGTGGTTATATGAAACACCAAATATTGTCATTATGCTCCAAAAATTTGAGTATTTTAGGAAAGAGGAAAAAGAACCCACATGATTTGTAATTTACATCCTGAAGTTTCTTCCTCTTTCAGAAAAACAATTAAGAATATTTTTTCCTTTTAAATCAACAACACAACCGTGAGAATTGGGTGGTGGTTAATTCTTATGAGAATATTTACTGAAAAGGCCTAACTCCATTCTATCTAAACCTTGATTTCAAGTGATTTCTCTAGTACCTTGTGTTTTCCTTGGTGATCTGTGCTAAAGCACTATTATTACAGCCACATGGCTGGAAGCCAAATTGCACAGGCACAAGCTGTGAGTGGGTGGTCAGGAGGCAGAAATCAGTGAGTATAGGTTTCTTTAAAGAAGCTGGCAATGAAGAGAAGAAAAGGAGATGGATGGTAGCTTGAGGGGTAGTATATCAAAGAAATGCTCTTTAAGGAAGAGAGATTTTAGCTTGCTTATAGGTGGAGAAAAAGGACCAGTGGAGAGGGAGAAATGGAAGAATCAAGTGAGCTGACAATTGATGTGGGTTCTCAGAGGATGAAATGAGTAAGGTCACAAATACAGGGGTCAGCCTGGCAGAGCAGGAAGCTATTCTCTGTGCTGTGAAGGAAGGGAGAGAAAGTGGGTGAAAATTTAAAGACGTTTTGAAGAGGGTCAGGGGAAGTTGAAAGAACCGTCTCGTGGCCACAGTTGAGGCAAAGTGTAGGAGGATTTAAAGAAAGGGAATGATATGGAGTTGGCTTTGTAGGGAATGTGACTGGGTTTCACTGAATAAAAATATGGTTGGGTAGGAAAAGGGGCCAGTTGAGAATGGATGTATAAATTGCAGTAGAACTATTCAATTTTAAAATTGTTATTTTTACATTTAATGTTTCCTGTAGTGGTTAGTATCTTGGGAGGGGAAAATGTGAATATGGCTGATTTGAAGACCCAGGTTAGGGATTCTTAAAGTAAGTTAAGACTGGAGAACATGTCCTAATAGAATTAATGGCACTAGGTAGAGATTGTAAAAGGGTCTTAAAAGGGACCAATGAGTAGTGAGAATACAGAATATTTTAAGGATTGAAGGAAAGTAAGGGCAGAAAGCAGGGTTAGTATGGATTGCAGGCTTTCATTAAAGGAAGGCATTTGAGTTTAAGATCTTGGGGGTGAGCAATTTTAAATTACAGATAACAGGATCCAAAGTGGGGGGTCTGTTCATGGGCAAGAGGAAAAGTTGAAGTGATCAGGTCATGTAAGATACGGGGCTTGGAAGGGAGGACACTGGACACTGGACAAGGAGGTGCCTACAGGGATTGGGCTTCCATTGAACCAGTACTTATCTCCTTGGTAACACTCAGGTCCCTGTTTCCTTATTATTTTGTGTCTGCCTTCCCACTAGGCTGCAAATACATAGACCTTGAATAGTCTTATTTACCTTTATATTCCCAGGGCTTGATGCAGGTTTTAGGCATCATTAATGCAGCAACTGTTGTTAAACACATGAGTAAGAACAAAATTTGAATCACATACAATTTACGAAAAAGCTAGAAACATGGTAGCAACAAAAATGGAGAGAGGTGTTATATGTGGATGGCTTTAACTTCAGAGGTAAGCAGACATTGGGAGATGACTGAAGAACTGGGTTTGTGACTGGAGTATGCCCATCTCCAAGGTGATGGGCTGTAGGGAATGAGCGTTACCACTAAGAAGGGTTGAAAAAGGAAACTTGAGAGACAAGCCAGCATTGAGGAGAACAGCCAACAAGTTGTGTTCACTGATACTTCACACGTGTCATCCAGGATGAAAGTTCTAAGAACTCAGGAGGTTCCAGGCTGTGTTCTTGCAGGTAGTAATCAGAAGGACCTTTGTTTTTGTTTAGGCTGCCGTGGGTGATTTTCAAAGCTCCACAGTGAATCACAGCCTTGAAAAGCATCTCAAAGACTGAGACAATTGCAGAATGTATAGATTATAGTTTTTCTCCCTTTCTTAGGCAGGACCTAGATAATTATGGACAACATTTAGCTTTCACAGAAGAAAAGAGCATCTTATTTAATAACAGACTGAAAAAGACAGGGCATTGATTAATCTCCACGGAGAGATTGTTGTGTGTGGAGTGTACATGCAAGCATGCGTGTGTGCCTACGTGTGTGTTAGGAATGGGAGAAATAACAGCTGTGTGCAGCGGCACATTGTTTTGATAGCATGTAAGGCAGAGCCAAGTGTTCTTCTGTGGTTGACAAAACTGCAGGAAGCACAGACTAAATTCCCCTAAGCTGTAAACTGGGCCCAGTGGTGGATGTTTGGATGGGCTGTGTTGAGCTTAGTGAGAGGGCTGAGCAAAGACAAAGGAGCCTGTTGGGTATGTGGGGTGCACAGGACAGAGGTGGACTAATCCAACATCTGGGGGCAGAGTGAGTCAGGGGTGAACGGGGAAGGGGGGAACAGGGACCCCAAAGGAAAACAGAGGTTCGTCAGAGAGCTCGGAAGGCCATCACCTAGGGGCAAGGAGGCGTTGGCACTGGGCTGGGAGAATGCTGTCAGGAGAGAGAACCCAGGAGTGTGGCGTGAGTTTGCTCTCCTGGCGCACGTCCCCACACAGCGGTCCTCACTCTGGGCCATATGGAAAGGGCCTTCCATCCTCTGATAACTGAGGCAGGTGGGGGAAATGTCGTTTGAAAAATGATTCGTAACTAACTGTATGAGACATTTTGAGTGTGTGAGGACATTCTGAGGAGTTTGTAACACTTGACATTTTGACTTTCTCTGAGCCTCAGTATATCTGAGTTCTAATCAAGGGACCAGATTAATGAAACTTGTTCACTTTGAGGATTTTTACTTCACAATTATTTGATACAATGCTAGGTGGTACATATGAAGATCTAGATCTAGACTCTGCCAACAGCAGGTGAATGTGACTTTAGGTAGGTAGATGAATCTCACACATCTAAAAGATGGGGATAATAAGTAAACACACAATATTGTTGTGAGGCTACAATGAGATTCCAAAGGCAGAGTTCATAGCATAGTGTTTGTCACACAGTAGTCTCCAATTAATTATTTTCCCTCCCCTTACTCTTCTGTCCCACCTTGGTGTTGGGGTGATTGTGAAGATATTTGCTTCATCTGCTGCATTCCCTGCCAATTAGACATAATAGATCTGCCACAGAACTCCAGACCATTCAGAAGAAAAGGTTGATGTTTTGATTGCTCAAGGAAATTTGTTTAAATCAAATGAATTAAGAAATAGCTGTTTAAATCATTTTTTACCATTAAAGGAGTAATAGGAATATATGACAGAGGAAAACAAAATCCAGTTTTGTTTGAGAACCCAAGAAGACACATGGGTAGTGGTGCTGAAATAATCTACCAAGCCACTGTGAAGCTTGTAGATCCCAACACTTTGCAATAACCACTTGGAAAAATATTTATTAATGCAACTAAAGCTTAATGTACATATGCCCTATGACCTCATACTTTTACTCCTGGGTATATACCCAGTAGATATGAGTGTCCAATAGAGGCCATTAACAGGAATGTTCATAGCAGCTTTATTCATAATTGCCCCATGTCCAACTCAAACAACCCACACGCCCATCAATAGTAGCATGGATAAATAGCTGTGGCATTTTCCTATAACAGAATACTATATTGCAATAAAAAAACTAGTAACACACTCAATATCATGTATGAATCTGATAGATACAATATTGACCAAAAGAAGTCAGGCATAAATAGTATATGTTGTATGTGGTGAATTTTTTAAATGGCCACACTTTTTTGGAGCTACTCTTAACAGGACACAGATTCTATACATTCCTCCCTTGAATATCGGTTGCTTTGTGACTTGCTTTGACCAACAGAATGCTGGGGAAGTGACATTGTGTGACTTCTCACCCTGGGCCTCAGAGGCTTGCAGCTCTCCCCTGCTTGTAACACAGATGCCAGGTGATAAAGCCTGAGCTGCCCTGCAAGACACATACAGTCCAACTAACAGCCAGCAAAACCAACAGAGGTTCATTTGGCCCCATTAGATTATGAAGCACCAAATCGAATTGCCAGATGTGTACAGCCACATGAGTGACCCAAGATGAAACAAACAGAAGAACTGTCCAGCTGAGCCCAGGCCAGATTGTTGACTCAGAGAATTATAGGCAAGTAAAATGGTTGTTTTAAACAACTAAGTTTTGGTGTGGTTTGTTATATGGAAAAGATATGTTTTAAACAACTACATTTTGGTGTGGTTTGTTATATGGAAAAGATAACTGATACAGTGTATGATTTATTTATATGAAGTTCAGAAACAAGCTAATCTATAGTGACACAGGTCAGAATAGCAGTTATCTTTGGTGGTATACTGACTGGAAGGGGGCATTTGGAAGCCTTCTGGAAATGTTTTATTTATTGAACTGCTTGATGATTAAACAAGTCTATTCATCTGGTAAAAATTCATCAAGTCGCACAGTTGAGTACTTGAGATCGGTGCACTTGACTATATGTAAGTTACATCTTAATTAAAACACACACACACACACACACACATGTACAATGCATATAATCCAAAATCTTGAGAGATACAGGCTCTTTACTGTGTTAGCAAGTGTGCATGCAGATACTGGCAGAGTCAGCAAAATTCCAGAAACTGGTAGTCAGTCTGCTAAAGATGGAGGCCATTCATTTAAAATTTACTTATTACCCATCTACTTTGGATAATCACTCTTCAGGGCACAAATACCTAAATAAACAAAATCTGACCTTGCAAATTACATATGAGTGAGGCCAAAATGGAGACAAAGGCCAGAACTAATCTCACCATAACAAATGAGTAACTGAGGACATCAAATGTAATTAAAACTGGATTATAAATCCCAGCATGCTCTTTAAGAGATAAAATGAGTAAGTATTGCTTACTAAGGTTCAGATTCGTCAGACCTACCAAACTGTGTGTCTGTCACTTTGTATGACACAGCATAGGTTTATGAGACTTGAAGCTATCATTGAGTTTAGGAACTGCCAAAACAGAAAGTACTTGCCCCTCTCAGTCAGATTATATTTTAATACTTTTGTCAGTAAACTTGACATTGCAGCACACCGGGAGTGGTTAGACAATTTCATTCATCTTTTGTTCACTATCAAGTACGATGTTAAGTTTATGGAGAATATGTCACTGCATTTAGATTCTATCAAAGGTAGAGTTGTTCAAAGACCTGAATAAGGTTGGGAATGAAGCCAACATAGAGCTGTGAGGTGGAGAGACAGGGTTCTGATGACATTATTAAAGTCCCTGAATTTAGCTGTCCCTGAAGTATAAAATTTTTTTCTATTATTTATTGTTATGGCAATTTGAGTCTGATTTTTTGTCACTTGGAAGAGTCCTAACCAATAGAGTCAGCTTGACTGCCCCTCCCGTCCTGTCCTTCCCTGGCTACTAGCCAAACCCTTACTGCCTTTCCCTAGGCACAAAACTATCTAAGGCTCTCATCCTTGCAGGCAACTTTATATGTAGTAGGGGTGTGGTAGATGAAAGTAGTGGCCAAAAGACTAGAAAATGATAACAATGGCAGAATCTAGAATTTTTCTTATTTGAAAATATGAATTCTAGTCACTATTTTGTCAATTAATCAAATGCTTGGTGCCAGCAGTGCTATAGTTGCTTATATGCAGATAGAAGTTCACTACATATGTATATTAAAGATAAAGCCTGGGGTAAGGTGAACAATGAGCAACTTTCATACATTCACTTTGTTTACCCTTTAACCATTTAGTTAATTAATATATTAACTTCCCATTGTGAATTGTAACTATATTTTCTTAGAATATTAGAATCATGACTATTTATCAAGAGGTATGCTTTAGCTTATTAGGTGTTGCTTGTGTAATTAATTTATTATTTTATAGTAGACCTTTATATATGTGAGTTGTATAGATCTCAACTCAAAGAAAATTTGCCTTAGTCACAAGAAAGGAATAACATATGGCTCTTGTCCTTAGGGAATTTATAATTTAGTCAGACAGACATATAAACGCTTACTGCAAATCAGTCAGGACATAGTGTCAGTATGTAATATACTTAATATACATCTAGTAGTAATATACATAGTCTGTTGTCTGAAAATGTAAGGAGTTAAAAATAGAGAGTTTGAAACTAAACAGGCAAGGAGAAGCTATGGTTCTGTCACATGTTGTATTATAATCTCTTTTCTCTCCCATCTCCCAAACTAGAGGCTGAGCCCCCAACATCAGGGCTAAAGCCTTATCAGCTTGTGTATTCCAGACCTTTGCATAGTGCCTGGCTTAGGAAGGCACTTTAACAATTTTGTTGAATTATATTTATATTGTAACTATGTCCTTGGCTCATTTAACTTTATAAATACATACCTATCCATCTCTCTTGACCACTGGCTTTCTTCTGCAGTTCAGAGGAAACAAACATATTCTCTATCTTGCCTTTTGTTTTTAACATATACTGGGCATCAGGCCAAGCAATGGCCAGGTGGACAGGCAGATGGGAGACTAGAAAGTTTGTACCAAAGGTCAAGGAAAGGTGGATGGCCTTGGCTTCAGCCAGGCATAAGAAATAAGATGGGCCCAAATTTGAGAATTCAAGGGTCTGGGCAGGCAGCCAAGGAAGCTCTAGGAGCAGAGACAGGAAGGAGAATGCATCTGGGGAATGGGCCACTAGTTCTCATGCAAGGCTCTAGTCTGGTTAAGAGCTTACTCCTTTGACAATAAGACCCAATCTTAGGACATGGGAAATGCAGAGGGCTCTTGAGTGGAGTTGGCTGATTGTGTAGTGAAGCTTCAATGTGGTTCCTTAAGGGGAACTCACTCCATTTATTTTCATACTGACAGCAGGATCTCACTCATGTGAACAAAGGATTATTATTCACAAAACTTCCATAAACAAAATTCTAATTAATGAATTCACAAGTAGCTATTTCCTGTTTGTGTGCATTAAACAAAGTTCACTCATAAATTTATTTAAGTGACACAGCTGGATATAAAATATATACTCATGTGTTTACAGGAACACCCCACACCTCACTATGTACACACACACAGAACTAGAGAGAAAATATCTCCAAATTATTGAGCTAGCATATGAAAATTACTTTAAATTACATTACTAAATCTCAGTTTAAAAAATGAAAATAGGGTTCCTTTCAGGAACACTGAATCCTTTAGGGCATGTGTTATGTGGCTCTGAGTTGGACTCAGAAATTTGTAAAAATAGTTCAACATTAACCCTTGAAATTTATAGTTTAGGTCTCTGACATTAAATCCCCTGAATCAGAACTTCACATTGTGGTGTGATAGAGTAATGGACTGGGTTTACCCTTTTGCATAAAACAATTGAAAAAAAAGGACAAAAATATGTGAAACTATCGTGTTTAGTTATTTTAAATTAGACAGTACAGGACAATGTTCTGAGAGAAGGAAAACACGATGTGAGCCCTGTGACTGGCGCAGCCTACTGCCTGGGAGTATTTCTAGGTTGCAGTGGAATCCTCCCTGTGTTGATGAGGAAGAGCAGGCCAAGGTGGCTGGATTCACAGGGCTGAATACAAGAGAGGAGAGAGCTACAGAGAGAGAGAGGAAATGCTCTGGAGATATGCAGAGGGTCCCCTCAAGCCTTTGCTGAGTACTGATCAGTACATGTATCTAAGGACATTTCTTAGGCCAGGGAAAGAATCAGTGGGAAGAATTAGGTAGAACAATCCCCGGAGCTCACATTCCGGAGAGCCAGGGATAGCATCTGCCCACCGATCACAGAGGAAAGAACTCTTGACACATAGGACATTCAGTAGAGTGCTCAGAAAGGTATTTCTTTAGTTGTAGGGTCAAGCCCTACACTAAATGCTATCATGCAGCTGCCTAACAGAAATGAAAAACAAGCCTTGAACAGATTAACCTCTTTCTAAGTAACTTAACTTTCCCAGAACCATGTTCAAGAATATTGAAAGGAATACAACAAAAACCCACTCCTCTGCAACCAAAAATTCATAATGTCTGACATGTAATAAAAGATGATTAGGCACACAGAGAAATAGAAAATACATAATATAATGAGAATAAAAATAAATCAATAGAAACAGACCCAGAAATTACATGGATCATAAATTAATAGACAAGGATATTAAAGGAACTATTGTAAATATGCTTCATATGTTCAAGAAAATAAAGGAAAGCATGAGCATAATAAGGAGAGATATGGAAGAAACTTTAAAAAAACTCAAACTTCTAGTGACAAAAAACAATGCTTGAGATGAAAAATATACCACATGGGGTTAATAGCTGATTAAACACTACAGAAGAAAAGATAAGTGAATTTGAAAACAAATATAGCCATAGAAACTATCCAAAATGAAACTCAGAGGGAAAAAAGACTGCAAAAAACAAACAGGAAAAAAGAACCCCAAAAGAAATAGAGCATTCACTGAATCTTGGGACAACATTCAGTGATCCTATATTTATTTAAGATATTGAATTAGTATTTAAAAATCTTCCCACAAACAAAACTCCAGTCCAGATGACTTTACCTGTGAATTCTACTAAATATTTATAGGAAAAAATAATACCAATTCTACACAAATAATTTGGGCATTTCTTAAAAAGTTTAACATATACCTATCATATGACCTAGTCATTTTACTCTTGAGTATTTACCCAAGAGAAAGGAAAGTATATTTCTACACAAATACTTGTATATAAATGTTCATTATAGTTTTACTTATAAAACTGAAAACAACCCATGGGTTCATTAATAGGTGAATAGTTAAATTGTAGTATATCCAGATTATCTTATAAACAAAATTAAGTATTCATACACAGAACAATATGAATGAATCTAAAAATCATTATGTTAAGAAAAGCCAGACAAAAAGGAATACCTATGGCATGATTCCATTTATTTAGAATTCTAGAAAGTACAAACAAATCTACAGTGACAGAAAGCAAATCAGTGGTGATCTGGGGATGGGAATGGAGAGAAAGATGGATTATAAAAGGTTACAAGGGAACTTTTGGGGGTGAGGGAAATGTCTATTACCTTGATTGTAGTGATGGTTTTATGGGTATACATGTATGTCGATGCTCATCAAATTGTATTCTTTAAATATGGGCAGTTTAACGTGTGCCAATTATCCTTCAATAAAGCTGTAGAGAGAGAGGGAGGGAGGGAGGAAAAAAGGACAGAAGGAAGGGAGGGAGAAAAGAGGGAACTATGGGCAACTCTGTCTTTGATGTGCCTCTCTTTTGCCCTTGATCAGCTCATCTGATGGGCCTTCCTGTTTACCAGGGGCAGGTTTGGGTCCAGACTGAATGCTCTGGAGTTTTCTGTGTGGTGGTTGTGGCTCCTGGGACACTGGCAACTAGAAGCAGCTCTGTGTCAGCCACTAGAGCCAGAAAAGACTGTGACTGCTTTGGATTTGTGCCTCAGGCTTCTTTTAGATAAGCTGTATTCTACTGGAGCAACTGAAAACTTGAGTGCAAGCCCTAATTCCTGCAGATTTCTTTGGAAAATGATGGCATGAGCAGCAATCTTTGAATGTTGGAAATTCCTCTTTTTGGAGGAAAAAGTCTTCACTCAGTTAAAAATCAACTGCATAGAGAAAGGGAGAAACGGTTTGCTATGGATGTTTCTAGAGTACTTGAAAGAAAATCTAAAATTTTGAAATGTTTAAACTTAGAGGAATATTTAATGACTTCAAGTTATCTTTAAAAAATATCAGCCTTAATCATAAGTGATCAGGAAATGCTAGAAAGGAGCTAATTCCATTTAAAGTTCCCATTTCACCAATTGTTAAACTTCGGAGTGAAATAGATTTTATAGTAAAGAAGTAAGCGAAGAAATCTAAACAGTGAGATATAGAAACACTGAAGGCTGATATTTCTGGAAATGTGGAGTCACTGGGACAGAAATCAACTCCATGAAATTACCAATGGCTTCTCCCAGTAGAGCACCTGGCTGAGAATCTGACATGGTCGTCCCCAAAGGGTCAGTCCTCATTGAAGAGAAGACCTTTCCCCTTTCCTTCTCTCAGATTCTCACCTTGGTGTCTAGGTTTTGTTCCTCCACCTCTACTTTAACAAGTTTCTGTGATGCTGGTGGATCCAAAGGGACATCCACCCATCCATCCACCCATCCATCCATCCATCCATCCATCCATCCATCCATCCATCCATCCATCCATCCATCCATCTATCCATCCATCTATCCATCCATCTATCCATCCATCCATTCATTCATTCTCCTTTCCCAGAAAGCTTGTATGAACCACTGTGAAGATCTTTTCTGCCAAGCAATATTCCTGGCCAGCAACATCCTACTACCAAAATAAATAGGTCTCCCCCCAGGTGTTCTCATTTTCCTCTCCATAAGTTGGATTTCCTCCCATTGCTGAGCTCCCAGAACACAGCAAGAAACCCAAGTCTCTTTTGTTTCTCTTCTAAAGTAAATTTGAATAATCTGTCATTATCTAAGTGATCACATATATTTTCAGATGGAAGCTTTGTAGAACGATAATTCCTTGGTTAGTGCTTTGTAAATAAACTTAATTAAAATATTTTTAGAAATTGAAAAACATTTAAAGTGCAAGACTAAGAAAAAAAATCACCTGAATCCTGATGTTATTTTTTTCCTCTTTTTGGAAAACAGTAATTTGGAGAAAGAAAAACCAGAAAAATAACTTTTGAGAGAGTGCTTGGGACTTAGGAAATATAAATGATTGCTCTTATTTAAACCACTTTTCTATAATATCTACTTTTCAACTAGTGTGTTAATTGGGCTTGACCTAGGGATAAAAAATACTGTAAAATATTTGTATATATTAAATGGGATTTTTTTAACACTGCACACTTTCAGTTAAAGTCAAATGAGCAAACTTCAACTTCTAATGGGCACACGCTCTTTTTCATCTTCCTTCTTTCTGAAGCCTGTTACATGGGGGTCACTCCTTCATCTTAAAACTTTCCATCCCTTCCCTTCAGTGACTCAGGATTCTTTCAGTGTTGACCTCTAATTTTGAATCCCTTCTGGCTCTTCTCCCACATACCTCTGTTTACCGTTCTACGGTCTGTCCTTGGGAGATCTCACGATTAGTAAATCTCCAGCCCTACCTCTAACCTTATTCTGACTAGACATCTTTATTTACAAACTGCCTTTCAATGTCTTGTCCACTATGTCGCCAGCATCTCAAAACTCAAATATACAGAATGTACCTGCATTCCCAACTGTGTTCCTGTACTTAAAATTTCCTACCAGATTAGCAGTAGTATCAACTTCTGCATCATTCTATCAAGAAGTACTGGTATTCCCTTTATTTCCCATATCCATTATTTATCCTGCAATCTCTAAAATATTATTTTATAAAATAATCCAGGGCAGAAGTCTAAAATATCTTCTTTTATTCATGCTCACTGACACTTGCAAAATTCAGGTTCTAATATTCCCTTACCTGAATAAGCTACAGTCCTCCCTACTTTTTCTACCTGCCAACATACTTTTTCGTATTCAAGAAATCTTTCACACAGGCTTGAGTTTTCTTCCTAAATTTTAGCTTGTTTTTTTGGAGCTCATTCATTTAAAAACTGCAGTAACTCATTATTGTCTGTGAAAAAAAGTCCAACTTCTTTGCGAGGTGTTCAAAGCCCTCCCCAGTATGACAGACCCTTCATTCATGTTTATTCCCCAGCCCCAAGCTTTCATGAACCCCTTATGCATATTCACTACTCAGTGCCTTTTCACTGGTTTTTCTGTTTTCTTGTGAAACCTCTTCCATAGCACCTGTTAAAAACTAAGCCATTTTAAAAACTGCGCAACTGCTCATTTTTAACAGTCAGCTAGATTTAATCACTTCTTACTTCTACTGAGATAGCCCTTTGCTTGCCCTTTGCTTTGCTGTTCATGCTGTGGCCTATGTTTGGCCTCACAGCTGGCCTCTATATTCTTAGGAAGTAGAGACTTTCTCACACCCTTTTGTGACTCTGATAGTCCTTAGCATGCTATGTCGCATGGAAAGCAGGGTTCACTGTGCTCCTCACAGTTAAGCACAGTTTACAAGGCAGAGGAGTGTCCACAACATCCTCTTGTAAAGGTACATAGACCCTTGTGTAAGTGAGTTTCGGGTGCACAGACACGTGATCCACAGATAAGCTTCTGTCTAGTAACTGCTTTCCACACCAAATCTTCTTTGAAGTATGAACTCCATCAATACACATAACAATACTAATAATACATTGATGAAAATGATAGTTGACAGCTCATTTAAAGAGCTCCTGGGATACTTAAAGTTCGCTGTTTCCACTGATTCTCAGGAAGAAAGGATCATCCTCGTTTTCTAGAGGCAGAGACTGAAGCTAACTCACTGGGTCACTCGGGCAGCAAGTACCAGAAGTGGGGCCACACCCAGGACAGCTCCTCTTTCTATGCCCTTCTTTTCCCTTTCAGTTCCACGGTACAGGATGAGGGATGATGGGAAATTGTTTCAGAATCATTTTCTTTAAGTTCCCCTCTGAAGAGTTTTGCGAGGCATTCCATGAATTCTGGAAGAATGCTTGTCTTCTGGGTTTTACATGTTGAGAAGCTGTGGGGTTTTTGCCATCCTCGTGCCATATTTCTAAATCTGGTCCCTTAGCAGTGGTGATATTATTTAGCCAGTGCACAAAGCCCTAGTACAGAGGAAGGACTTTTTGAATCATTGTCTTCCAAGATTTGAATTATTCCATCCTGCTGTCCTTTTCTGAAAGCAATGTATCTACTTAGCTTTTGTAGGCCACCAACGTACACAGAAAAACCTTTTCTTCATAGGTTTTGTTAAAGCTTAGAACTTCTTAAGTTTTCTGAACTACTGAAGTCCTTAATTAAAATGTTTGGAAGATTAGCAGGAATTTAAATTATTCATGGTGTCAGCTACAGAAACCTATGTACTTCCACTGGGATTTAAAATATAACCAAGGAGAACATGCTTTGAAATTAAGCATAGAATAAACTTGTAGAATAGACTGATCTGGTTATCAATGACAGAAACACAACTTGATTATAGATTTATGAAATTCAAAGTCTGAGAGTGAAGCAGTCTGTAGTCACTGCGCAGAGACATGGATAATGTCATCCATCAGGAGTCTGTCTTCTCCTGTCTCCCAGCTCCGCACTCTCCGGTACTGGCCTCATTCCTGGTCTGGCTCTCTCCTTAAGCTTCATGTGGCTATCGTCAACACCAGGCTTACACCCTACCAGATTAGCATACCAGCAGAAAGAGAGCACCTCTCTCATAAAAGCTCCAGCGAAAGTCTAGCAAGTGTATTTCACTGGTCCAGAGTGGGTCACATATCCATCCCCAAATGAGTCATTGTGGATAGCAGGATAGAATACTCTGACTGACCATGTTTGATCATATGTGCGTCTGTGAACTGGGGTTGGAGTGCTGGAGTTAACTAACCTCAGTGTATCCTGATGGACTGTGAGAAGGAAGAGATGGTTTCCTAGGAGACAATCAGGGCGCTGTTAATGGCAGAAAGAGAAATGGATCCTGGACGGGAAAAAACAACAGAACTACAGCTTCTGGATTTTAGATTCTCATAATTCAAACAAAATGTGATAATTTAGTGAAGGCCTAAGTTTTGATTACAGAAAAAATGTTTATTTAAAAAATTAGAATCATAAGTAAAAGTGCAAACATATTTTAGTCTCTATAACAGATGAAACATTTAAAATAATGTTCATAAATTGTCTTTAGTCATTAAGACATCAACTAACTCATTCATTCTAGAAAGCCCTTCCAAGTGTTTAGCCAGCCATTATGCTAAATGCTACAAATACAAATTCTTTGAGATTAGGTTACAGGCCTGCTAGTTGACATCAATCTCCCACTAATTAAAGCTACTGAAGTGAGAGCTCAACTCGATAATGTGGATAGAAATTTCAGCTATGCCTTATTTTGCAGACTAATGCAACTTATTTTCTTTAAAGAGTGTTTTGTAATAAAGTATTTTGTAACTTAGCATTTTTAATTGATTCCTCCTGACTTTGCTTTTAGTTAAGCCAAATTAGTAATTTGACCAAATGGTGCATTTTTCTAGCTTCTTGTACTTGATGAGTTCAAGATAACCATATAAAAAGGCAAAAATCTTTATATCTTTTATGCTCTTTCATTATGATTAAATTATGGTAGGCATGTGATCATACTTTCTAATGTAACTGATCTTTTTGATGATCAATCTCTAGTTGGTGAGTCCTTTTTTGAACCAGTTATGCCAAAACAAAGGCAGTCTTTCTTGTTTCAATTATATTTAATATTCACATTATTTATTAAAGGAGGATTATGTAACATTTAAATGAAGGCTCCAATCCATAAAATACCTGTCACAGATGAAAAACATGTACGTGGATAAGCATAATGCATTCATTTATAGGCTATGGATCCGCTTTCCCTCAAGGAATGCTAGAAATCCACAAGGTGTCCCTGGGCCCCGGGGTTGGCCGCAGCATCTGTAGCTGCAGAAGCCAGTGTGGCCCGCGAGCTCTCCGCTGGCTCCACATCTGAACAGCTTCAAGAGTACAAGTTTCCCCATCAAAGGTTTGGAATATATTACACTAAAAAACTGGCTCCAGAGCGAGTTATTTTGGATAGGACAAGGTGAAGCTCTCATGAGGGGTGTGAAACGAATCCCTCTGTGCAGCAGGCTCCTGTGGGAGAGCTGGTGGGGTGGTGGTTAAAGGCTGTGGGGGAAGCGGGAGAAGCCAACCCCCCACACACTTGGACAGAAAGGCCAAAGCTACTGACTGGACAGGGTTTTGAAAATTCAGTTTCTTAATAAATGATTTTATAACTTAATATGAACATATATCTTATGAAAAAGTAATCTTTCCCCTGACAGTTCATTTTCAAAAGAATGAGTCTTTTCCCCGCCAGCGGAGGGCTGGAGCCAGCTTGTGCCGGCTTACAGGAGCCGACTGCTAAGTGCTGGGGACTTTTGTGAGCCAGTTGTTCAACACAGCCACTATGAAAAGCTAAATTATATAAACTTACGATTATATATTAAAAACAAAGGTAAAAAATAGCCCAAACTTACTACTTTCTAGTTACTTTACTACATTTTCATATAATCTGTGCTCTTGAAGTTGTTTACACCTAACATACTAACTCTTTGTTCAGCGACATCACATTGCTAGTTTGAAATCAGCGTGGTGGGGGTATTTGCCTCACAGAAATTGGTCACAGATCAGACTTTGACTCACTGCTCTGTTGGTTACTGAGAGTTAAGAAAGTGATGGAGAAAATGTTAATAATGTATATTAAATTTAAACACTTGCTGTGCCTGCAGTCATTACATTGTGAATAACCCATCAAATGGAGGAAATAGTCTCCTGGCACTCAAAAACTGATTGTTACTATCTGATTGAACAAAGAAGTTGCTTACATCATCAATGAACAAGTGTTATTCCAACATGTGTCTTTGCTGTTTATTACTCCTTAACATAAATGAAAATATTAACCAATTATACTTGTTTGGTAATTGCAACCATAGGCTAGCTAAAGATACAAAGCAAGGTAAAAATCAAGGAAAGTATTCTGGGAAAAATCAACTGACTATATTGAATTTATAATACAGATGTTTGTATACATTTTTATATTTGTACTTTGTAGCCACACATTCTATCAGTAAATTTATATTAAATTTACACACGTATTTATGTATACATTATTTTCTCCTGGAGAACTCGTTGTAGAACTTGTACTAGCAAACCACTGCCCATAAATAAAGTTGACTTTCCTACTCTTGCTAGAAATTTGCCTCTGTTTTCCCAGAGTCAAAATCTCTTCTGTGTTAGACACTGAGAGAGGAGCTATGGCACCGGTGAGGGAGGAAAGTACTTGGTCTGCTTGAGATGGGCTCTGGAGACCTCTACAAGAATGAATGATAGTTTTGCCAGAAGAGAAGAAGAAATGGCAGTCTTTCTTGTCATCCCTCCCTAGACCCTAAATGTGGACCTGATTCAGAAAAAAACTACATGTAAAAAACAAAAAATCCTTTAGTCAGTCAGACTGCCTTCCCATGGCATCATTTTCTCTAGCACTCTGAACCCACGGAGCCATCTCCCAGTACATGCTCCAGGCCCTTTTCAGCTTGATGACCTATTACACCTCTTTCTCTTTTATACACCCCCAAGCCCAGCTTCTGCTAAAGCCACAGCTCTGGCCCAGAGCCTGAGAGCCCGACTCTCCCCACCGCTCCCCACTCCTGCCACCCAGGGAGGGCCATCTGGAAGCCCAAGGGGGGCGTTGCTGCTTTCAGAAGCAGGGCCCCTGGACCCCAGTGGCTTTGCGAGGGGTGACGACATCAGGGACAATGGTGGGAAAGGAGGAATATGATGATGGCCACATGGGAGCTGAAATACCATTTTCAATCCATTTGAGGTACCCCTTGGGTTAGTCTAAATATCAGGGTGGAAACTGGTGTTTAGAGGAAAAGTGGACTTAATAGTTTGTACTTCCAGGGTGTGTACCAGTGTTTACAGATGTTACAAAATGGTCTTGCCCTCATAGTAGTACCCTCCTAACAACTCCTGCATGGAGGGGAGACTGGGCCAATGGGGAAGCTCTGGAGTTTGGGGACCTGGTTCTCCTTCCCGTTCTGCTACTGATGAGCCCTTTGGCCTTGGACAGGTTATTTTACTTTTCTGGGATTTGATTTTCTATAAAATGATCTACAGTTTCCAGTAGTAAAGGTCCCTTCTAACTTTGTTATCCTATGACTCTTTGTCTTTTGTTTTATAGTTAGAGGAAGTGAAGCACATGTCTTTGGTCAAAAAGTCAAGGGCAGAATCTAACATATTGGTCATATCAATTCTTTGAAACCCAGGCCTCAAATCCTTTATGGCAGTAGGCATAAATCATAAATAATTCCAGGCTACTACTCCCAGATTTGTTAGAAGGATCACAGTATTGACATTCTTTGGCAGAGGAAAAAAGAAATTCAATTATCTGGAATGCAAAGGAAAAAAGAAAATTCTTCTTTCTTGTTGAAAATCTTTCTGAGGGGCAGTAGCAGTTTTTCTTGCTTTCGTAAGAACAGAGAACATAACAGTGTTTCTTCCATCAGCATGGCACTGTTCTGCTTCAGGATTAAGATGCTGAACAGGAATGATCATTATACATTCAGTATTGCATGCTCTGCCTGCAGAAGATTTAAGAGATTGGCCTGAATGTATACTGTCTTAGGTATACATGGAGACATTTTTATCAGTTACATCTGTGGTCTTTGTGAGTCAGTTAAAGTTTATATCTTTCTCAAATAGTGGGATGATGAAAAAGTTTTAAATAAATTTTTTAGAGGGTGGTGGTAGTGATCCACTTCATAGCGTTCTGGTTAATTAAGGCTCTATGATGTTAAAGAATTCAGAAACAAAAAACATTTGTACTGTGTTCTGAGTATCAAAGACTACAGTTGTTATTTAACAAGACAGTTGCTCATAAGCAAATGTTTTCAGATTCTGAGATAGAAGAAACACTTCTTCTGCCACATTAGCCTGACCCTCTGTGTGCAGGAGCTGCTTCCCCTCTGACATAGCTACTTCCTCGGCACAGGACCTTGGGGTGCTCCTGGTTCTATTCTGTTTAATTAAAAGTGCTTATCTAAGAAGGTCTCTCTGTCCTCACTGCACAGTCTCAGGCCCCATGACCGATTCCCAAGGCGAGGGCTGGGGGAGGGGGCGGGAAAGATGACAAAGAAGGGAAGACATGAAGAGCAAAAGAGTAGGATTCAAAACAAAGAGCTTGTGCCTAATTCTTGTGTGGACGAGAGAATTCAAATCTCAGGAAGAAGAGCTCCTGTCCCCCCACTTTTGGAGCAGCGAAGGTGGAGATTCTCTTGTCATGGGAATCATAGGTTGGTGTCAAAACTGTGGCGTGTAGTTCATCTTCTGGGCTGCTTTGACTTAAGATTTTCACGTCCATTATCAAAAGTTATTATAAAACCCTCTTCTTATCATAACACTGTTTCAATCATGCAATGATTGGTGTCAAAAAAGATCAACTTCAAGCCTGAATTATTCATCTGAAGTAATTCAGAGTTAACCAGATTTCTTGAGGACCTGGGGGGTGTTGGGGGCTTTTTGTGCATTTTTAAGTAAGAAATGGAGCTGACAGCCTTCATTCCCAGCCTACCAGCCAACCCAGGACACCAACCTCTCTCTCCCCTGCTTCCACAGCCTCATTCCTGTCAATGCAAAATATTCTTTTTCTGGTGTTGATGTCTTGACACAGCCATGTCCTGGTTATTTCTGCATGGCTTAGCAATTTCATCAGTTATCCAGATTGCTTACTGCGTCTCTTGCCACCAGTTAGCATCTTTACAAATAATGAGAGAAGGGGTGGTTCTCCAACTAATTCACTTTGCTACACACTAGTGGGGCTTGAATTTGTTTTAATAGTAAGAAGGTTGTAACTAACGGATTAGGTGAAGATTTTACGTTATTCTTGCATTTCAGTTGTTTATGTCAGCCGTAACCCATGTTCTTACAGATATTTGGAAAGTTATTTTCACTTCTCTATTTTTAGATTTTAAGACCAGTTCTGATGTTGATATGCTGGGCCTCCTGGCTGTATCCCAGGTAAATAAATCAATAACTCTTTTGAGCCTTTCACCTTCTTTTTATTTTCACTGTGGAAAAGTTTAGGTAGAAATATATCTATCTATATCATGTGTATTTTTTTGTGAAAAGGGTAATGGAATACAGAATGCCATACATGGGTTATTCCCGCTATGAATTAGTCTCTTTTATCTGTCTCTGACCAAAACAGATGTTGGCAGCCTTTCTATTGCAGCTCTCTAAGTCAGACTAAGACTATCAGTTCCGCTTAGGAAAGCTGTAGGGAAATGATTTAACTCTTTCAATAGACCCTTACTAGCTTTTCCCTTGGTTCCTTTTTATTAGAAGCTACAAACAAAATTAGACTGCATCTCTATGCAACAATAAAAGAAAATAGCAGTATTAAAAATACATCAATACAACTCTAGAGGGGAGTAAATTTTTTTCAAGGACTTTCAAGAATTCTGACATTGAAAGACATATTTTCTTGAGGAGGGGGCTGAATGTGTTTCCAACTTATAATAAGTCAAACTTCATTTGCACAGAATACCAAAAGAGCTATTTATTTTTTATCAGAAAAAAAGAGTATCTATCAGAGTATGGTTGGATGCATCCTGCTAGGATTCTGCTCTTTTTTATAGAAACAGACCATTTTTAAAAAGTCATTCTATGATTGGTGCCACAAGGAAGCTCTTGTATCAGGATTCTGCAACAAAATATAAATTAAAGGAATGTGAGAAATGGAGGGACCACAAGGGAAAGAAAGGATCAAAGGGTGAGAAAGGAAGGGGAGCTTATTAGAAAAAAATGTTTAATAAATACAGAGCAGTCCAAGAATTTACCATGGAAAGAAACAGTCTCTTTTTAAATTTTTAGGTAAAAAATTTTTTGTGTGTAATAAAATTATTTAGTAAAGACTTTAAACATTTTCCAAACCAGGAAAAGGGAAGAGGCAAAGAAAATGACTTCTTAGACTCTAGGTAGTTTCAAATAATTTAACTCACTTAATTTTCACAATATTCTGTGAAGAGGGATATCTTGCTTCTGTCATATTTTTTTCATCTAGTATCCACACTGAGGTACCTGTGCATTAGGCTCCCAGGTAATTAGTTTTGTGGATTAATGCCTGTGTTGGCACATTCCCTCCTCTCTCTAACCCTTCCAAGAATATTTGAAACACAGGGTAGGAAGAGTTTCTGCCTTTCTTGCACAAACCTTCCCTGGTATACTTCGAAACAATAAGTATATAGAGATGTATTTAATCACTTGCATCAATAAATGACATCTGGGAATTCAAATTCTCTATACTACCAAAGTAAAAGCTAAGGTTAATTGACACACTTCCCACAGGCCAGGATCTATGTTAAACCCTTCACATATATTACCTAATTTAATCCTTTCATTGGCCTGTAAGGTGGGTGCTATATTTTTTCTCATTTTCAGAAACTGAGACTGAGGTTGGTTGCCACCTGATATCACATAGCCAGTAAGTGACAGCAAACTGGTTTTCTGGTTACTCCAGAGCTTGAATTCCTAACTACTTTATCTCAAAACAGTGTTGTTGGAGGTCCTTCATTTCTCTCAGATGCTAAGGCAATGAGGCAGACCTTCTGTTGCCCTCCCCAACACCCTCAGCACAGAAACTCGAGGTGGCTGCTTCTTACCCACCAGAGCACCTGTCACTAGCAGATGTGCCACGTGACACAAGAAACATAATAGGAATTTCTTGACACATGCAGCATTTCCTGCTTGTGATAGGTGACAGCCAGACTGTGACCTGCTGATCATGAAAGGCCTGAAAGAGGGACATCACACATCAGAAGAAGTCACAAATGGTAGAAATCCACTAACTTGCCCAGGTTACACAATGTGTATGATTTTGAAGCCCATGTGCTTACACCACATTGTATAAAAGTAAGGACTCAACCTGAAGCAGGATAAGAACACCTGATTCCCAACACTCATTCTCCAAGAAATGACCAGAAAGCAAAAAAATTAGATGTTTTTTAGACGAGGAGGATGATGATAGAGGAGACAATAGTGAGTCTTCTGGATTCTCAGCTAAGAACCCATTATGTGCTTTAAGAGTCAGAGGAGACCGAATGAATCTGTAAGGAGTTACAGCCACGTTAACCTCCGTGTGATTAGTACTATGCTGGTGGCTCTGATAATTCTACAGTGATGAGCAGTTATTACATATATTCTTTATGCAGATCATGTTATATTTCACAATAGCCATCAAAATAGCCAGAAGTAATAGATTTTGTTGGGCAATAGCTTTTGGGATATTTTTTATATATAAGTGGATGCCAGGGACTTGGGGGTGTGAGATTGGTATCAGGCATGCATAAATAGAGAGACCAGAGGAAAATGTATGTATCTGGAGTGGAAAGTGACTAGTCACAGTGTCCCAGATTTGGGTCAGAGTAGGATCAAGGTTTGTAATTTATAAAACAGATTAGTACTTCAGCCCCTTCCCACTCTACTGAAAGGTTTGGCTGTTCATTTGGTACAGCATGTTTTAGATTTGCTACAGGGTTTTCAGTCAGCAAGAATACATTCTATGAGGTGAGAGTCCTGTCCACTCTCTTTTGAGCAGGCCACCTGTCCAACACAGCTGTTTTGGCCCAACAGGCAATTTGGATAACATCTGTTCGACCAGCACATTGTAAAACTTCTATGTTGGCAGTGTCATCATAGAGCAAACTGTTTCACATTTGTCACTAGATTGTTCTTTGTGTGTAGTGCTCACTCATTCCCATGGCTGACAACAAAGAAAGCATCATCTACAGAAAAGGCACTTCCTGGTGACTATACAGAAATTCAAATTTCTCAGTGGCTTTTTTCCTCCAGAATCCTCCCTTTTCTTTTCCCAAGGGAGCACCTTTCCTGTCTTGGAGCTGAGGATACAGCAGTTGAGTGAGACAGGCAAGGTGTTTACTCTCATGAACTTTGCATTCTGGTGGGGAAGACAGACAGTGCACAAAATTATTTTCAAAGAAAAAGTCATAGGGGGGTGTTCTAGATAGTGCTAAGAGATCCACTTCAGAGGGTTGCTCAGGGAAAGCTTTTCTGAGGAGCCAGTGCTTAGGCTGAGACCAGAATGATGAGAGGGAGCTGGTCAGAAGACCTGGCAGTGTGTTGCCGGCTAAGAAAAGAACAAATTTAAAGTCCAAATAGGAGATTAGTCTGCAAGGTTCCTAGAGCAGAAGGGAGAATATGGTAGAGAGGTAGGAAATGAGATCAGAGAGGTGCGCAGGGCCATGTTGGATCATTGGAGGCCCCCAAAAAGGGGTTTGGATTTTGTTCAAAGTATCTTGAGAAACCACTGGAGACTTCTAAGTGCAGGAATAACATGCTATGATTAATATTTTAAGAAGAGCACTTTTGCTGTTGCTGTGTGTATGGGGCCAGGAATGGTAACAGGAGACTAGCTGGAAGTTATTCAGGTGAGATGATGGTGCCTCGGAGGAGGGTGATAGCATTAGTCGGATGTGAGATTGAAGATACAAGATACATATTGAAGATGCTGAGATAGGAAGAGTTGGAGGCTCTCTTTCAGGATGGGGTGAGGATAAAAATCCATAGTTCTGTTTTGGCCATGACAGTCTTGAGATGCCTTTTAGATACAGAAGTGGAGAATCAAGTTGCTTATATGAATCTGGAGCTCAAGGCTGGAAATTTAAATTTGTATTCCTTTACAAATTTGAGGCTACTGCAATTATAGCAAAAATAAAAACGTTTTAAAATCTAGATGGATCCTAGAAAAGAAAAACTTGGGAAATGGCATTTTTAGAAGAGAAGAGAAGAGAAGAGTGGTTAAATTTTTTTCATGGCAGTTTATTGCATGAACATACACTTTTGTATGAGGCATAGGCAGCCTGTGCTGTATCAGTGCAGATTACAAAAAAAAATCAGTTAAGACCTAATATCTGGACTCAAGGTACTCACAGCCGAGGGAACAACTCACACATGAACAGACACTTATTTGTGAGTTACTTCTTTGCCCTGTACTGGACAGAAACTTTCCACTAGGTGTGCATGTCATTTTCTTGGATATTGAAGGAGGAAGAGATCCTGTCTTTAATCCTTCAGACATTAGAATCAGCCCCAAAGGTCGTGGGATGATATGCTGGAGGCAAATCACTCTCGAATGCTAACATGGTGTGCGATGAGCACGGGAATTGGATATCAATCTGTACAAGGGGCCAGAGGAGCTTGCCTTGGAGCTGGGGGAAGGCTTCACAGCAGAGGTGATACTGAAGATGCATCTTGAATGATAAGGAGTTTGCCAGGGGGCTTGGGAGAAGTGGGAAGCCTGTTTCTACCAAAGGAGTTTTTCAGAGTAAAGGTGTGTCTTGGAGAATTCAGCTAAAACATTTTTTCATTTTTGAACACACTGCCCAGCTGGACACACAGATTCAGGTGATCTCTGCTGATTAGTTGAATTGTTCTGTTTGCTTCTGAAATCTGCCAATGCCAGACTTCAATGTTTCATATATGCCTTAAAAATCCTGGATCATTGTGTTACCTGACTTGTGGTGACATGAAACACATTTTCACTTAAAGTTCGACTGGAGAGTGTTCTTCACCACACCTTCCCATTTCCTATAGTAGACAGAATTAACAAAAACTGTACATAAATGGATTATTGCAGCATAACTATAATAACCATACCAATTTCTTTTACATGAAAAAAATCAAAATGATATACTACAGGTTAAACCTCAGTCTGTTCACCTTCTAACCTAAAGCAAGTTCATCTGAGGGTCATGTAGTACAGATTGGAGTCTAGCTTTTAAATGGACTGGTGCTCTGCACACTTGCTTATCATTGCATTTGTAACAAAATGCTCTTCAGTCACTTATTGGCTGTAGTTTGTAGTTAGTCTTTTCCCATTACACCCTTAATGCCAGTTTCTCCCTGTTCATTTTAATGACAACACAGATGTTGAGTTTAAGATTAGGCAAGAGGTTATCCAAAACAGAACTTTCTTGTTATTGATAGTAAAATATTTGCAAACCACTGTCCTGTTTATGTCACTTAGACTGCCCCAGAATCCCCCAGATCTCTTGGGAATTGCACAGAACAATAAAATCATGGCCAACAAATAGACAGGTTAGGTTGTAGGAAGGCACTGATCTTAGCCTAATTAGACTTTAGAAATTTGTTGGGGCGTGATCGATTAAATAGGAGTGGTTTCTTGGAAGCAGCAGAGAATTACTTTCTCTCCCCCTTCCCAGATGAACAGAAGATGAAAGTTGACTTTCCACTGCCAACTTCAAGCATGCCTTCTGACCATGATTGTGGAAGACGTTTGCTGAAAATATAAATGACTTTCCTTGAGCAAGTTATGCAAACTTTCTGATTTCTCAAGCTGCAAAATGATAATAACACCTCCTTCACAGAGCTGTGAAGATTAAGTCAGAGGATACATAGAGTCTAGTAAAAAGCCTGGCACATTCTGAATGTACAACATGTCAGTTATTTTCCTAGTTCATCTTACTCGAAAGGCTTACTTAGTAGGCTGTTCTTATATGATACTCTTGATTCCAAAATTTTCTAAGTAAAATATTTAATTTCAGCCATCAGTAGTTACCTTTCAAGATATCACCAGTGACCACTTGATCATTTACTTTAATGATCTGAATAACAAACCCTGGTGATGTTTGGCATTGCACTCAGGCAGTCATCTTGTTTAAGTGCCCTGGCCCAATTTGGCAGGAATAGTGTTAGGACATACAATCTTCAGATGCTCTGTTTGACAAGTCAATAAATTCTTGAGAGTCTCACATAGGCTCAAGGGCAAGATTTTGATGAACTTTCCAAGCAGACATGTTTTCATAGCCTAACAGCTTTCCCCAGTTACCCATTTTGTCTACAAACCTGCATTCAAGCTAACCAACCTGAAATAAAAATTTGTTTCTTACTTTATTGCTATTTTAAATAAAGAAATATATTTTTAAAAGTAATTAATCAGAGATGTGGCTGACACTAATAGAGAGGCCTAAACCTAGATACTGGTTGGGGCACTCATATGTTTCTATTTGCCCGGGACAGTCAGTTTATGCCTGTTGTCCTATTGTAATTATTAGTGACACCTGCTTTTTCTCTCAAAAGTGGTCCCAATATGTACAATAAGTCAGCTTTTCCAATTTTGACAGTTTGTTGGACTGCCCATGGGTAGTCCGCTATGTCCCATCACTAACTATGTGGTCCCTTAAGAACTCCAACCTTGCAGCAGAATTACAAATGATTACATGGCATAGACCATTGAGGTCGCTCCCCAGTGGTTTACTGGGAATAGCTGAATCTGCCAATGTCAAGAATATCCAGGATTTAAACACCACTGAGCCACATCTGTCTACCACTAAGTAGCTCCTCTTCAGTCTTTCAGTAAGCAGACTCCCACTTCGTTCAGAAGATTTCACCAGTGTTTAAGTTACTTAAACACTGTTTTTATGGCATCAGAATCTTGCTTGAGTAGTTCTTTTGTCTACCCACAAGCTGTACTGTCACCCCAGTGTGCTTCTAAAAACAATGAATATGTAACTCATTAAATGCCTTCAAGAAAGGGTGATGTAAGGTCCTAATTTTATTGACTGACATGGACAGCAGAGACACACAGAGCCTGCTCACATCCTTTGTAAAGTTTGAATTCAGAGACACTTCTTCACCCACCTCCTGCTGTAGGGAGAGACGCCATCACACATGTTTATTGACTGGTAGATAGCAAAGATCTGTTGGCCATATGCACACAAATAAAACTGTGAGATGCATTTAGGGAAAAGTTTTCTATTCAGAGCTGGTGTGGTTACATTTTTGATACCAAATTATCTGGCTGCAAAGAACCCAGTGGGTTATCTTGCTTCCGTTTACCTTCTAGAAAGACTATGTTCACACCAACTCAGAAATGCTGTCTCAAACAACAACAAATACAGTCCAACCCTAGAGGAAAAAATTCCCACTCCCCCTGTCTACTCAATGTACTGCACTTTAATCCTCAACTTCTTAATCTTGATGGAAATAGAGCAAGTGCTTATAATAAATGGAACACTAACAAAACAACAATAGCAAACACATAGCACTATCGATGTGCCAGGTGTTTGTTCAAGCATTTTACATATAGTATCAAATATAATCCTCACAAAAACCTAATGAGGTGGCCACTATTACTGTTGTTATTGTATAGGCAGGGAAACTGAGGCTTGGAGTCCTGGCTCCAGAGTGTGTGTGCCTACACTCTTTGGTACCCTGACTCTTGAACACTGGCAATATTCTATAAAGCACTGGAATTGCACTCACAAGAAACATATGTCAAGTTCAGTATTGCTCCACTTGCATATGGTTGACAGATCCTTGTCACCCCCCTGTCAATAACCACCCATAACCCTTAGCAATAGAGTGGTGTCTGTCCTCAGCTACTTTCTCTTAACGCACAATATATCTAAATTCTTTTACTTCTTTCATTGTAAGGACTAGTTTCCAACTGTGTAATCATTTTAGTTGTTCTTTCCAAGTGCCCCAGAACATGCTACATTGGGCACCTTCAGGCCCATCCCCCTTCAGCTTTGCTGGTGGCATGAAGAAGGTTTTTTCGTGGTTTAGGGATAAACAGGAGAATAAAAATAGACTCTGGCCAACTCCCCCAAACCATAGCCCATTTCACCAGGAGAGTAAGGCAACTGTGATTCCCTCATTCTTTTCTGTAACCGAAGGAAAATAAGTGATTTAGTTTTCCATGATGAGAGATCCATACTGACATAATTGCGATTTTAGTTAAAAAACTTTCTTGGTCACCCAGAAAACTATGTTGGTGAGAGACATCAATACATGTACCTTTAGAAAATAAATCGATAAAGGAGATATCACGCCATGACCCCAACCAGCTGCCACACTATTTTGAAACCTCTCCTGCCTTTGGAAATGTTGTAAGATAATTGATGGTTGTATTTGTTTCTTGTTTCTTGTGGTATTGTGGTCTTCCTCTTTAGAGGATAGTCATCCTTTTAAGTGGTATCCAGCAACCTTCTTCAAAGGTTCAAAGTCAAAACTGAGCCCAGACTACTTTGAAATGATATTTAATACCAGGTTATCAGGATTTTGGAATATGAAGATGTTTGCATTAGGAGATTACTTGTTTGGTTACAGTATTTGATTTTGTGAAAATCCCATGTCCATTCATAAGATATTTTAAATAACCAGCACACAGACTACACACAACAGTTGCCCCAAAATGTTAGTGTCTCATTCTACTGTTGCATGTTCAGTTATGCTTCAGCATGGTTTAAAAATGCCATCTGGTGTCCTCAAGTTCACACTTCCTGTTTGGTCTAAGTTGTCACATATGATGTAAATGTGAACAAATGGCACCTCTCATGGTGCTCAGTTTGAAGGGACTATCCCTGAAGACCAGCACTTCCCATGGTGGGATATATGTCCCTTTGTTGGTTCACAGTATGATCTTAGGTGTAATTCAATGAACTTTTAAAAAGATTTTATTAGCTAAGTATTAACATGTATTAGAAGGACTATTTCTAACATACCAAACCTGTTATTTCATGGGTATTATTAAGATGAGGCTGAAGACAGAAAGAGGAGACTTAAAGGAAAAATTTAGAGTGAAATGCCTATTGGCCAATATGGCAAGATTTTGAGGGTGTCATGATGTATGAGGTTTGGGACATACCAGTATAGAACATCGTGAGACTCTGGGGCTCTGTTTCCCTTGGTCTGTTGAGAGTCGTACATAAGCGCCAAGCTTCTCATTGCTCCTGTTCCGATATCCTCTAGATTTGTCTTTAAGTCTCAAATATTCCTGCTTGAGTCCTAGTCTTTTTCTTTGCTACCCTTGGCACACCCTTCCAATCTTCTGGGGGCCCTCCAATTGCTTCCTGTTGTTCAAGGCCCACTGCAGGTAATATTCCTCTATGAAACCATGTCTGCCCATGCAGGCACATAGCATTTGCCCTTTCTGTTACCCTGCCTCGAGTGCTCTCTCCCACCTGGCTCCTGGTGCCGTGCTGCTCATAGCTTACTAACCCATGTGATATTCTGGGCATTGAATAGCCTCGGTTTCTATGGGATGATCAATCTGGGGCAGGCAAAGGCAAAACCAATTCAAGCAAGTCACAGATCAAAGTAAGCTCAGAATTTATTAGCTCTGCTCATAAATATTCTTCTAAGTTGATCTGCTATCCATCAGGGCAGTCCAGGAAAGTTTACATTCTCTCATACTATAAATTACATCATCAATCATCTAGGAACAATAGTGTGTTCATTTTTAGGTAGTTTGCTTCTTCATTAAAAAAACCCGATTTTATTTATTTTTCTGGATTCTGAATTTCAATGTGGAGTCAGTGGATATATGCATTTAAAATTCTGATGTTTCACCAAAGTATCCTCAAGAAAAGTTGCATAATTTATCTATCACGTCTACCTGCTGACATACTTGTTTTAATTTTATGTGTAGGTTAAAAAAGGATACTTCATTGTTGTGTTCATTTGCAGTTTGAGAATTATAAGTGATTTATATTTTTAAATTATGAGTGATGAATATAAAATTATGAGAAGCTTTTCATGTTGGTCTTTTGCTTACTTTTTTGTCTTTCTTCCTTACTCCTTCCCCTCTTCCTTCCCTACCTCCCTCTTTCTTTCCCTCTTTTTACTGGTTTATAAGAGATCTTTTTGTACAAAGCAGTATGTATATTGCAAAAGTTTTATTCAAGTTTGTCTTTTTACTTGTGGTATTTTTTCTACAGAAGTTTTGAATTTTGAGACAAATTCAATAGATCAATCTTTTCTCTTAGGGTTTCCTTAAAAATACCTTCAATAGCCAAGAAATGGAAGCAACCTAAGTGTCCACCAGTAGATGAGTGGATAAAGTGGTAGATATACACAATGGAATATTATTCAGCCATAAGAAGAAAACAAATCCCACCATTTGCAACAACATGGATGGAGCTAGAGGGTATTGTGCTCAGTGAAATAAGCCAAGTGGAGAAGGACAAGTACCAAATGATTTCACTCATCTGTGGTGTATAAGAACAAAGAAAAACTGAAGGAACAAAACAGCAGCAGAATCACAGAACCCAAGAAAGGACTAACAGGTACCAAAGGGAAAGGGACTGGGGAGGATGGGTGGGAAGGGAGGGATAAGGGCGAGGAAAAAGAAAGAGGGCATTACGATTAGCATGTATAGTGCGTGGGGGGCACAGGGAGGGCTGCGCAACACAGAGAAGACAAGTAGTGATTCTACAGCATCTTACTATGCAGATGGACAGTGACTATAATGGGGTGTTGGGGGGGAACTCGGTGAAGGGAGGACCCTAGTAACATAATGTTCTTCATGTAATTGTAGATTAATGATAACAAAATAACAACAACAACAACAACAAAGTAAAATATCCAAAAAAAAAAGAGTGTGTGCCACTGTTTAAATGATATAATTATGCACTATAGTCAAATTTCATTTTTCACCAATGGAGTGGTTGTATTTTTGTAGAATGCAAAAGCTATCAGCTCGAGAACATGGCGGCGTGAGTAGGACAGTGGGAATCTCCTCCCAAAAACATATATACTTTTGAAAATACAACAAACACAACTAGCCCTAAAAGAGAGACCAGAAGACGCAGGACAGTGGCCAGACTGCAGCTACACCAGCGAGAACCCAGCGACTGGTGAAAGGGGTAAGATACAAGCCCCGGCCCGGCGGGACCCGAGCGCCCCTCCCCCCAGCTCCCGGCGGGAGAACAATAGGCAGAGCGGGAGGGAGACGGAGCCCAGGACTGCCGAACACCCAGCCCCAGCCATCCGGGCCAGAGCGCAGACACAGTACATGCCCAGGGGGCCCTGGATACTGGGGGAACAGGGAGTAAGACCTTTGAGCGGGTGCTGAAGCTGATGCCCCTGTGACAAAGAAAAGCGGGGGCTTTTTGAAAGTCTTAAAGGGACAGGGACTTAACAGCTTGACGGAAACAACCCAGGTCACAGTACAGCAGCTGGAAATTACAGGGAAAACCGGGTGCACTAACCCCCTGGGCAATAGCTCTGAGTCCCCTCACGGAGGCAAATAGTCAAGCAGCCCCCCCATCCATTACCCCACCGGGCGCTGCGAAAGCAGAGAAGCAGCCTGAGACAAATTCCGCCCACAGAAAGGGAAATTTCTCCCTTCCGGCCAGGCAAGACACAAAGACCCAGTCTACACGCAATTACCCAACACAAGCCACTAGGGGTCGCAGTTGTCCCAGTAAAGAAAGGCCAGTAGCAAGTGAAAATTTGGCCCTCCCAGCTGACAGTCAATAGCACCTGTCAACATGAAAAGGCAAAAAAATATGATCCAGACAAGACTAACCCAGACAGCTTCGGCATCTGCTACATCTTCCCCTGAGAAGGAACCTGGGGAGATAGATTTAGCCAGTCTACCTGAAAAAGAATTCAAAACAAAAGTCATAACCATGCTGATGGACTTGCAGAGAAATATGCAAGAACTAAGGAAGGAGAATTCAGAAATAAAACAAGCTCTGGAAGGACTTCAAAACAGAATGGACGAGATGCAAGAGACCATTAATGGACTAGAAAACAGAGAACAGGAACGCAGAGAAGCTGATGCAGAGAGAGATAAAAGGATCTCCAGGAATGAAAGAATTTTAAGAGAGCTGAGTGATCAATCTAAAAGGAATAATATAAGAATCATAGGCATTCCAGAAGAAGTAGAGAGAGAAAAGGGGATAGAAAATGTCTTTGAAGAAATAATTGCTGAAAATTTCCCCAAACTAGGGGAAGAAATGGCCTCTCAGACCACAGAGGTACACAGAACTCCCATGACAAGGGATCCAAGGAGGGCAACACCAAGACACATAATAATTAAAATGGCAAAGATCAAAGACAAGGACAAAGTATTACAAGCAGCCAGAGAGAAAAAAAAGGTTACCTACAAAGGAAAACCCATCAGGCTATCATCAGACTTCTCAACAGAAACCCTACAGGCCAGAAGAGAATGGCATGATATACTTAATGCAATGAAACAGAAGGGCCTCGAACCAAGACTACTGTATCCAGCATGAATATCATTTAAATATGAAGGAGGGATTAAACAATTCCCAGACAAGCAAAAGTTGAGGGAATTTGCCTCCCACAAACCACCTCTACAGGGCATCCTACAGGGACTACTCTAGATGGGAGCACTCCTAAAAAGAGCACACAACAAAACACCCAACATATGAAGAAGGGAGGAGGAGGAATAAGAAGGGAGAGAAATAAAGAATCATCAGATTGTGTTTATAATAGCTCAACAAGCGAGTTAAGTTAGACAGTAAGACAGTAAAGAAGCTAACCCTAAACCTTTGGTAACCACAAACTTAAAGCCTGCAATGGCAATAAATTCATACCTTTCAATAATCACCCTAAATGTAAATGGACTGAATGCACCAATCAAAAGACACAGAGTAATAGAATGGATAAAAAAGCAAGATCCATCCATATGCTGCTTACAAGAGACTCAACTCAAACCCAAAGACGCGCACAGACTTAAAGTCAAGGGATGGAAAAAGATATTTCAAGCAAACAACAGAGAGAAGAAAGCAGGTGTTGCAATTCTGGTATCAGACAAAACAGACTTCAAAATAAAGAAAGTAACAAAAGACAAAGAAGGACATTACATAATGATAAAGGGCTCAGTCCATCAAGAGGATATAACCATTATAAATATATATGCACCCAATACAGGAGCACCAACATACCTGAAACAAATATTAACAGAACTAAAGGAGGAAATAGAATGCAATGCATTCATTCTAGGAGACTTCAACACACCACTCACTCCAAAGGACAGATCCACCAGACAGAAAATAAGTAAGGACACAGAGGCACTGAACAACACACTAGAACAGATGGACCTAATAGACATCTACAGAACTCTACATCCAAAAGCAACAGGATACACGTTCTTCTCAAGTGCACATGGAACATTCTCCAGAATAGACCACATACTAGGACACAAAAAGAGCCTCAGTAAATTCCAAAAGATTGAAATCCTACCAACCAACTTTTCAGACCACAAAGGCATTAAACTAGAAATAAACTGTTCAAAGAAAGCAAAAAGGCTCACAAACACATGGAGGCTAAACAACACGCTCCTAAATAATCAATGGATCAATGACCAAATCAAAATGGAGATCCAGCAATATATGGAAACAAATGACAACAACAACACAAAGCCCCAACTTCTGTGGGACACAGCAAAAGCAGTCTTAAGAGGAAAGTATACAGCACTCCAAGCATATTTAAAAAAGGAAGAGCAATCCCAAATGAACGGTCTAATGTCACAACTATCAAAATTGGAAAAAGAAGAACAAATGAGGCCTAAGGTCAGCAGAAGGAGGGACATAATAAAGATCAGAGAAGAAATAAATAAAATTGAGAAGAATAAAACAATAGCAAAAATCAATGAAACTAAGAGCTGGTTCTTCGAGAAAATAAACAAAATAGATAAGCCTCTAGCCAGACTTATTAAGAGGAAAAGAGAGTCAACACAAATCAACAGTATCAGAAATGAGAAAGGAAAAATCACAACAGATCCCGCAGAAATACAAAGAATTATTAGAGACTACTATGAAAACCTATATGCTAACAAGCTGGGAAACCTAGGAGAAATGGACAACATCCTAGAAAAATACAACCTTTCAAGACTGACCCAAAAAGAAACAGAAAATCTAAACAGACCAATTACCAGCAACGAAATTGAAGCGGTAATCAAAAAACTACCAAAGAACAAAACCCCCGGGCCAGATGGATTTACCTCGGAATTTTATCAGACATACAGGGAAGACATAATACCCATTCTCCTTAAAGTTTTCCAAGAAATAGAAGAGGAGGGGATACTCCCAAACTCATTCTATGAAGCTAACATCACCCTAATACCAAAACCAGGCAAAGACCCCACCAAAAAAGAAAACTACAGACCAATATCCCTGATGAACGTAGACGCAAAAATACTCAACAAAATTTAAGCAAACCGAATTCAAAAATACATCAAAACCATCGTACACCATGACCAAGTGGGATTCATCCCAGGGATGCAAGGATGGCACAACATTCGAAAGTCCATCAATATCATCCACCACATCAACAAAAAGAAAGACAAAAACCACATGATCATCTCCATAGATGCTGAAAAAGCATTTGACAAAGTTCAACATCCATTCATGATAAAAACTCTCAGCAAAATGGGAATAGAGGGCAAGTACCTCAACATAATAAAGGCCATCTATGAAAAACCCATAGCCAACATTATATTGAATAGCGAGAAGCTGAAAGCATTTCCGCTGAGATCGGGAACTAGACAGGGATGCCCACTCTCCCCACTGTTATTTAACATTGTACTAGAGGTCCTAGCCACAGCAATCAGACAAAACAAAAAAATACAAGGAATCCAGATTGGCAAAGAAGAAGTCAAACTGTCACTATTTGCAGATGACATGATACTGTACATAAAAAACCCTAAAGACTCCACCCCAGAACTACTAGAACTGATATCGGAATACAGCAAAGTTGCAGGATACAAAATCAACACACAGAAATCTGTGGCTTTCCTATATACCAACAATGAACCAACAGAAAGAGAAATCAGGAAAACAACTCCATTCACAATTGCATCAAAAAAAATAAAATACCTAGGAATAAACCTAACCAAAGAAGTGAAAGACTTATATTCTGAAAACTACAAGTCACTCTTAAAAGAAATTAAAGGGGACACTAACAGATGGAAACTCATCCCATGCTCATGGCTAGGAAGAATTAATATCGTCAAAATGGCCATCCTGCCCAAAGCAATATACAGATTTGATGCAATCCCTATGAAACTACCAGCAACATTCTTCAATGAACTGGAACAAATAATTCAAAAATTCATATGGAACCACCAAAGACCCCGAATAGCCAAAGCAATCCTGAGAAAGAAGAATAAAATAGGGGGGATCTCACTCCCCAACTTCAAGCTCTATTATAAAGCCATAGTAATCAAGACAATTTGGTACTGGCACAAGAACAGAGCCACAGACCAATGGAACAGACTAGACAATCCAGACATTAACTCAGACATATATGGTCAATTAATATTTGATAAAGGAGCCATGGACATACAATGGCGAAATGACAGTCTCTTCAACAGATGGTGCTGGCAAAACTGGACAGCTACATGTAGGAGAATGAAACTGGACCATCGTCTAACCCCATATACAAAAGTAAACTCAAAATGGATCAAAGACCTGAATGTAAGTCATGAAACCATTAAACTCTTGGAAGAAAACATAGGCACAAACCTCTTAGACATAAACATGAGTGACCTCTCCTTGAACATATCTCCCCGGGCAAGGAAAACAACAGCAAAAATGAACAAGTGGGACTATATTAAGCTGAAAAGCTTCTGTACAGCAAAAGACACCATCAATAGAACAAAAAGGAACCCTACAGTATGGGAGAATATCTTTGAAAATGACACATCCGATAAAGGCTTGACGTCCAGAATATATAAAAGAGCTCACACGCCTCAACAAACAAAAAACAAATAACCCAATTAAAAAATGGGCAAAGGAACTGAACAGACGGTTCTCCAAAAAAGAAATACAGATGGCCAACAGACACATGAAAAGATGCTCCACATCGCTAATTATCAGAGAAATGCAAATTAAAACTACAATGAGGTATCACCTCACACCAGTAAGGATGGCTGCCATCCAAAAGACAAACAACAACAAATGTTGGCGAGGCTGTGGAGAAAGGGGAACCCTCCTACACTGCTGGTGGGAATGTAAACTTGTTCAACCATTGTGGAAAGCAGTATGGAGGTACATCAAAATGCTCAAAACAGACTTACCATTTGACCCAGGAATTGCACTCCTAGGAATTTACCCTAAGAATGCAGCAATCAAGTATGAGAAAGATCAGTGCACCCCTATGTTTATCGCAGCACTATTTACAATAGCCAAGAATTGGAAGCAACCTAAATGTCCATCTATAGATGAATGGATAAAGAAGATGTGGTACATATACACAATGGAATACTACTCAGCCATAAGAAAAGGGCAAATCCAACCATTTGCAGCAACATGGATGGAGCTGGAGGGTATTTTGCTCAGTGAAACAAGCCAAGCAGAGAAAGAGAAATACCAAATGATTTCACTCATCTGTGGAATATAAGAACAAAGGAAAAACTGAAGGAACAAAACAGCAGCAGAATCACAGAACTCAAGAATGGACTAACAGGTACCAAAGGGAAAGGGACTGGGGAGGATGGGTGGGTAGGGAGGGATAAGGGGGGGAGAAGTAGGGGGGTATTAAGATTAGCATCCATAGCGGGGTGGGAGAAAGGGGAGGGCTGTACAACACAGAGAAGACAAGTAGTGATTCTACAACAGGTTGCTACGCTGATGGACAGTGACTGTAAAGGAGTATATAGGGGGGACCTGGTATAGGGGAGAGCCTAGTAAACAAAGTATTCGTCATGTAAGTGTAGATTAATGATTAAAAAAAAAAATGCAGTTCCTATGTGGTGACCTCTAATGAGTTCTACACAATGATATAAAGGACATATAAAAGTGTAGGCAAAGGGTCTGTTTGTGTTTATACAGAGGATCAAAGCCTAATTTGGCTACCCCGAAAATGAACTAAGATACGATATGAAAAAGAACTTCCAACATCAGCACTCTCGGGAAGACTCACGACAGAAGATGATCAGAAAAAAAAAAAAAAAAAAAAAAGAAAAACAAAAAACTTCAACAAAGATCCACACACTGTCACAGGTGTAGATGCACTCATCCCACCAGTTCCTGGACTTGCCATGGGAAAGATGAAGGAGATATCTAAGCTGGCCTGTGCATGCAGTAAAACAAAAATTGGACTGGATCTATACTGTTGGAACTCAACCAAGAATTAGGAGAAGTGCAAATTGTAGCACTCCAAAATCTTACAACCACAGACTATTTATCGTTAAAAGAACATATGGGATATGAACAGTCCCCAGGAATGGGGTGTTCTAGTTTATCTGAATTCTCTCAGACTGTTTAAGTTCAGTCGGACAATATCCACCATATCATAGATAAGTTTTCACAAATGCCTAAGGTGCCTAACTGGTTTTCTTGGTTTCACTGGAGATGGCTGGTAATTACAGGTATGCTTTGGTTATGTAACTATATTCCTATTATGTTAATGTGTGTGCGCAATTTAATTAGTTGTTTAAAACCTATCCATGCTGAAGTTACTCTACAAGAAGATATGTCAAAGAAATAATCAATCTTCCCAGGTTTTCTTCTGCCTGCTACTTCTGTAGCTTTTCTTCTTCCTACCTAATCACAACCTTTAAATAGAACTTGTGCCACATGTCGAATTTACCGAGTATCATAATTCTTCCAAGTGGTAAAGACACCTCAAGACAAATGCTGGGCATAGAAGCCACAGGGCATAAATATGCAAAGAAGTAAAAAGCTAACCTTTTCAAACGATAAGGCTTCTCTCTCACTTACCAACTTAACATTTCCCTGTATGGCCCCGGAAGATGACTGGTTAGCCAGAGACGGGTAAGATTCCTCAAGGGAGGAACAACCTAAGACAGGCACAGTCGCAGGGGGCCATCTGGTGAGAAAATGGGGAGCAGCAGAGGTGAGGCTTAGAACCTCCCCCCTCATGTTCTGAGAGAAATCTTCTGCATACATGGATGTTTATTGCCCTCGTCTAGCGCGGATTAACACATAGTCTACAGGCACACACCTGATCATCTACATTTGCTCTCTTACAACACTAAACTCTGTTTTCTACCTTTATCTCGTATCTACCTACCACTTCAGCATTTTATTAAAAATAATAATAATAGAGAAATGTGGTATCCACATATAAATCAGGTTTAAAAATCAAATGAGTATTCATATTTGAACTGTTTATAGTTCATAATGCATTAACAAAACCGAAAGCTTCTGTGATGACTGCCCTTGCACTGTTCACCATGTAACTTATTCATTATGTAAGAATTTGTGCTCCATGTAAGAACTTGTTCGTTATGCATCAGAAGATTGGAGACTGACGAAAAATGGGCTTGGGGTGGATTAATGATTGTGCATTGAGTATTGACCCCCCTATACAGAGATTTGTTGTGGTTAACAACTATTTGATCAATAAATATGAGAGATGCCCTCACAATATATATATATATATATATATATATATATATATATATATATAAACACACTTCCAATTGTAAAATAAATAAGTAACCGGGATGTAATGTATAACATAAGGAATATAGTCAAAATATTGTAACAACTTGGTATGGTGATACCTGGTACCTAGAAATATCATGTATATAAATGTTGAGTCGCTGTGTTGTACACCTGAAACTAATGTAATGCAATGCTGTTGTCAACTACCCTTCAATAAAAAAAAAAAAAAGAAAAGCTAAAAAAAAAAAAAAAAAAAAAAAAGCTATCAGCTCGAGTGTTTAACTGAGAGGAAAATATTTATGTAAACCTACAGAGAAAAAGGCTCATTTGTATTTAAAATTTTACAAATATTTTCTGTATTTTGCAATATATACATGTATCAAATCATCATATTGTACATCTTAAACTCACACAATGTTGCATGTCAATTCTACCTTAATATAGCTGGAAAAAAACTTTATAACAAAAAAAAGCAAATAAATTAATAAATAATACCTTCCCCACATAATTTTTTTAACATCCACCCATTTTTAAATTTGTATTTCTAATTTTTAAAACGATGCTCTATATTTGTTCTGTTTATGACATGGTAAGTGGAACAAGCAGCCCAAACAACTCCGGAGAGCAAGGCAACACCCTGTTTCTGGCCTCCCTCGGCTCTCGTCCTCCTGTGCCCCTCTCAGGCTTCATCGGCTGGTCTCTGATGCAGGCTCTGCTTGTTTGGGTGGCCTCTTGGAACCCACTGATTGGGCCTACAGACCTCAGTCTGGTGCAATACTGTTTGCTGAGTGAATGCATCAAAGGGCCTACATTATCTAGAACAGTGGCTGTGACACAGTAAGGGTTACATAATTGTTAACTATCATTATGATTTCCAAGTATTTAGCTGAAATTGCCTTTTTAATAGCTCAAAAATGGTTAAATAGTTGAAGCTGTTGATGGTGAGGACAAAATAAATTTCTGAAATTCCAACAACATATTATGAACATGGAAATACATATTTAACTATGCTCTATTTTAAAATATTTGAAAAGGTTGAATTACAAGCAATTTCTTCTAAATAAATACCTGGGACTTGGATCCTTAAAGTCTGAACTGAGACCTTTTGGGAGGAAACATAACAAAAAGCTTTGCAAGACGTATGATTAATGTGCCCTAATACGGAAACGAATGGCTTGCCATTGAATTTCTGTGCCAGGTCCTCACAGTCTCTTCTTCCCTTCTTGCTGAACACCCACCATGTGACATTCATACACAGTTGTATTTGTTTTTGTGGGATTTTTGCATTTATCATAAAACAAATCAAGTCATTGATAAACTGTCATCACATGTTTTATTTCCTGTCTGATTTGGTTCATTTTGCCAAAAGTATACCAGTTTTTGTTACTTGAAGAGGGGTGTTAGATTTTACAAACAAGTATGAAAGTATCATAATCAGCCACAACTAGCAATGCCTCTGTTTACTTTCAAGATCATTCAAATAAAACCATAAGAAATGAGAACTACTAGGAAATTCCATATCATGTGCAAAAAATCCACTGCAGTAGTTAGTAGCATCTACTGTAGGGAAATTGATATACTTAATTTAATTATTTTATGCTGTATTTTAAATCCATAGTCTCTTACCACATCCTCAAATGAAATGGAAAAAAAAACCCTGAACTCCATATCTGAAAGCATTTTCACAGGCTGGGAGCATTTACTACATCTCGTCAAGTTGCGTACTAGAGCCGGATGACACCAACTCAGGGGCGACGACTGTGTGCATCCCTGCCAGCTCTGAGTTTAGTGACCTCCTGTTGTGAGACTGGCTGTTTTGTGAGTATTCATACCATGGAAACTGGCACGTCCTACATATCAGGGCTTTATGTTCCAGAGAGCCATCTTACTAGCAGGACACTGGTTTCCATCTATGTACATCTTACAAACAGAGGTGAATAATAGGCTATTACTTGAATAAGTCACTTCCTGTGTCTGTATTACTAAGTATTTAAGGGATTAAGTAAAAAGTCAAACATTTGGCTTTAAATTTAGAATGAGTACTTCTTGATTCAGCAAACTGACTTACCCATAAATAAACTCTTAATCAAAAAAGTCTGTAAAAGTCTTGTAGGCCTGTCTCTTATCCAATGAAGAAACTCATCATAAGAGAGTTATTTTTGTCTGCCCTGAAACTCTTCTCTCAGCTTTTTTCCATTGGCAACTCTCAGTCTACATGGTTTAGGAGGGAGGAACCGTTGACTCCATGCCTATCCTTCTCTCCTGCTCTAATGGTGTGCTCATGACTCAGACCTGGCCAAAGAGAGTGCTACATGCCCAGGATCACGAAGATTTGTGCAGGAGTTAGCACATAACTTAGTTGGGGCTAATGAGAATGCTGTTTTTCCAATGCCATAGCAATTAGTTCAAAAGGCACTTGACCCAAGCCAGAGTAGATTCCAGAAACTGCTGGTGCTACCAAGAAAGAGTTAAGTCTTTCCATACCCATTGCTTAGCTGGTGTAGCATAAGACTGAAGCTGTAAGTTGCCATCTTCGCCACCATTTTAGGGATAACAAGCCTGAGGATGAAGCTAACATGAATGCAGGCAGAACTGAATGATAGAGATTGCTGATGGTATCATTTGAGCTTCTAGATCCTTCTATGCTGAATCTAGAAATATACTGAACCAATTCATTTCCTTTTTGATTAAGCCATTTAAATTAGTTTTTGTCATTTGCAGTTGAGAGCTCTCACTAATATAATTCCTTTCTATAATAACTCTAATGAGTACTCAGTAGCTGATTTTTAGACCTCTACAGACAGAGCCCTCACTGTTTTGTGAATCAGTTCATTTTTTATAATTCTGAATACTAGAAAATTGTACATTGATCCCAAATTTATCTCTTCTCATTGGTCCTTTATGTGTTATCAAGGGCAACACTTAAAAGTGTACATCTTTATCTGCTTTCCCACCCTTCACAAATTCTGAGTTAATTATCACGCTTCTGCTGAACCTTCTCTAGCTAAACATACTTGATCTCCTCAAACATGTTACATGATTCTTATCTCCCGAGTCATACTTTTCTGGATGTACAATAGTGGGTTAACATCTTTTAAAAATGTGGCATATTTATAGGCCTAATATTTGTCAAAAAATTGAAGAGTAGAGAGGGATTACTTTCTTGTTCTACCTGCAGGACTGACAGTGAAACACCAAAGTGAAATGCCAAGGGGGTTGTGCACGGTTGAGATTTGGCTTCCATTTCTATTTTTATTTCTATTTCTATTGCTTCACTCCTGCAGGGTTTATTTTCTCTTTCCACTGCAGGGGTCCTCTTGCTGTCCCCTTCTCTCTCTGCCTCACCACTGCCTCCTCTGGCCCCCATTCCCTGCCCCCAAGCAGCTGCTTATTACAACAAACAGTAAGGAAGGAAATTTGACTCACATATTGAGTTGAAAGGCAAAATAAATGATGAGTGTAATGTGCCACCTTTCTTCAGGGGTATATGTATTCATTTCCATGGACAGAACCTTGTTTAACTTGACTCAGAGAACAAAAGGTCCAACTGTGGAATTTTAGCTGTTGTTGAACCATATTGGGAAGGTACTTTATTGGAGGATGTTTTATTTAAATTATATCATGTTTCAGGCTCCTATTTTGCTCCCAGACTTTTTGTCAGCCTTCGATCTCCAGAGCCCTGCTTCAGCAACCTGCCCCTTCCACCTCCTCTCACATTTGCAGCCTGCTCTTTAGAGTTTGGTGATGACCGGCTATCTGTGTTTTGCCTTCTTATTCTTAAAGAAGCAAAATACTTCTTGTTCTTAATGGAAGACAGATTAGACAAAAACAAAACAAAATGAAAACAAACCTTGGAAGCCAGCTTTCCTGTGAGAAATTCACAAAGGTCCTCCTCTCACTGGGACAGAGATGATGTCAATGTCCTTAATGGTATCTGAGATAAGAATGAAGGTAACATATTTTATACATTGCAGAGTCCTTTTGAGGTCTCATATTTTGGCCATTTGAACCACTACATCCAACTCCATAGGCTTGATCGATCAGTCAATCCATCTGATCCATTTAAATGACTAAAAATAGCAGATCAGTGTCTTTATTTATTTTCATTTCAGACACATTCTATCTGGTTTCAGCATTCTTTTGACATTGTTAATAAGGTGTGTGTGTGTGTGTGTGTGTGTGTGTGTGTGTGTGTGTGTGTGTGTGTGTGTGTGTGTGTCTGTTGTACTATACCAGGGAGCAGCCCAATTCCTGGCTCTCAAGAAATTTTTTTGCAGTTTTTAATAAAGAGTTAGCATATGAATATGATACTCAAAGCAGTATCACAAGTTATTTAAAACTCCTCCACATTTCAGTTCTTTGGAAAGTTTAATGGAGTTTTTCTATAAGACCTATGAAGGAAAATTTATGATAACTTGAGTCCACCTTTTACTAAATTCTAGGCTATTCATTTCTCAGAAATAGCAGAAAGACCTTTTTATAATATCACTTTTCCTACGTCAGTATGCTTTGGAAGTAGACCACCGGGCCAGCATTATAGTGACATCCCTGTGTATACACACATTGATTTCCTCAAGCAATGGATGATTTTCACCAAGTCGGCTTCTCCTCAAAAATCAAAACTTAATTTTTCTTTTGGCCAGTTTTCGTGTTAAGAATCCTTTCCAAATCACTTCCCAGTCTCTCTCCACAAAACCACCACTGGTTAATGGAAACCTAGGGTACTTGTTGGAGTAGGATACAATGATAAGTCCCTCAGTCTATTTTCTTCTTTGAATAAACAGGTCTTTTCTAAGAGCACTGCTGTTGGTTTGATCCTTGGCAGTTACTCTCCTCAAAAACGTGTTTTAGAAGAGCAAGTGGTTCTTCTGAGTAGAATGAGCACCTTTCAGAGCCCTTTCTGCTTGTTTAGTTTCTTGATTATATGAAGTACATTAAAACCAGACCAAGGCCCATTAACATAATTTTCATGCATGTTAGTTCTGGCAAGACACACTAGGCAGGAACTGTATGATAAATGAGATAAATAATTTTGATGGAGCAGTGAAATAAAATAAACTTTTTCTATATAAGAAAACAAACCATGACTAGTGGTGTGTATGGGGCTCAGTTTGTTTTAGGGTGGCATTCTGAGGGTGGCCTCTCATCGTTAGAATGTTCTGGGAGAAAGAGCCACTGTCTAATCCCAACAAGGTCTAGTTGCAGTTTTAAAATAAAACCTTATAAAGCCTATTATGCTTTATTTAGGGCTTGATTATCCAGGCTATGGATTACATGAGGGCCTGTTACTTCCTCTTCTTGGCTGCCTTTTAGCCCTTTGCCTAAAGAATGGGCAAGGCAGACAGATGAAATTTGTCTAACTTCATATTGAGAACTTATTAGCACCTTGGGGAAGAAACTCTTGGAGGCTGAGTGGATTTTTTCTAACAAGTTTAATTTTGCTTAGTTAGCAGTTTACAGACTATTGTGTTAAGTGTCTGTCAGAGATAGCAGTAAAATCAAGTTCGTGGGACCTGGGAAAAAAATATAGCTTATTAGATAGGCCTGGAGAAGACTCTTCTTTAACATGATATTACAGTCTCTGTGTGCCCCCCAAATTATGAAAGATAGAAAGAACTTCCGACAAGATCTTGAGAGTTGGTTTTTGGTTCTGCTGCACTTTGTTTTTAAGAATTTTTAAAAGTGGACCCCTGGAAATAAGGTGTTCTGTTTCACAGTGTGTCACTCTTCTGATGTTGCCTGGGTTTTGTATCACTGAGATCTCCTCCAGCACAGAGCTGTGTTTCTTGGGTGAGAGGAAGAAAATTCCACACAGGTATGCATGCCCTGGCAGAAATGACAAAATTACACTTCTCTATATTTGGATCTTCCTTTTACTCCTCAAAAACTGATCAATTAGGAGAAATTCAGGTGATAAAGTAATATAATAAGATGATTGATGTCCTTGCCAATGCTACCATCATAGCACTGCTAATAACTGTGAACTTGTTATATACCACATATGACAGGAAGCCCTTGAGTTTCTGCTTTTAAACACATGGAAAAATACAGCACCATATCTTTACCACCCACAACACATTCTAGCCAGTCTATAGTTAAGTGAGTCATAGGATCTGCTACCATAATAAAATCCTCATTCTCTCAATAGCCTATAAGTGGGCTGATTGCCTGAAAGGTTAGTTTTAGACTGCTGGGAAAATGGTGGCAGCATGATTTTTGATTCTCCTGAATTTCCCCAGGAAAAACACGAGGTTAATTGTATGCTATATGAATTATAACTCAACAAAGCTGTTAAAAAATACATATATATATGAAAGCTCAGGATCCTAAACTAAGGAGAAAAACAGAGGAACTAGATCATCAGAGCAAAATCCATGGACAACATGTAAGAAAAAACCAGGAACAAGGTAAACCACCAAACCCTAAAATATGAGCCACAAGACCTGTACCTTTCTGCTGTCTGTATAAGAGAAAATAGCGGTTAGCAATGGGGCTGGATTTAATGAATATGAGAGTGGGAAAACCCTAAAATAGATGAAACTGGGAATGAAAGCAGGCCAGTTTGATAACATTTAGTTATCATGTCTCTTTAGACTCCTCTTGACTGTGAGAGTTTCTCAGACTTTCCTTGTTTTTGATAACCTTGAGAACTTTGAGGAATATTGGTCATTTATTTATAGCTGCCATGTATGTATTTTAAACAATCTACAAAAAAAACAGAGAAGGGATCTCTGTGATGTTAGAAAAGTTGTATGAACCAAAACTCTTCCTAAAAGTTCAAGAAAGCTAATTTTACATAAAAATTGGCAACAGAAATAATTGAGGTCAACTTTTATACAAAGTTACTATAAGTAAAAAGAGAATTGAAAGCATAATAGTATCTCAACAGGCAATAGAATGTACAAGAAAGATATATGGAAGATAAAAACTATAGTGTACTGTTTCAAAACAAACTGAATATTTTAAGAAAATCATTCAAAACATAAAGGAACAAGAAAAATCATACTTGGAAAAACTGAGAAGTCAGGAAGTAAGGAACAAAAACTATTTTTTAAAAATTGAAGATTAAATTAGTAGAAATGTGAGCATAAATAAATATAATGAATAATTCCTTAAGAGAAATACAAGGTTAAAAGAAGAAAAATTTAAAGTTCTAAAAGAATTGATGAAAGAAATAAAAAAGATCCAAGATAGTGAGACAGATATTTGGACAGGCAAAGAAATAAAACAAGCAGATAACAGGAGTCCCTAAAGAAGAAAACCAATGCATGGGAATAAAAAAAAAAAATACTAAATTCCAGAAAATGTTTCTGAAATAGAAAAAAAAATGAAATTACATTTTATAAAGTGCACTGTAAACATGAGAAAATGGACCCCAAATGACCAACACACTAAGAGAAATTCTTATAAAATTACTGAACTTCAAAGGAAAAGGAAAAATAAATTCTAATCTTTTGTGTATATAGACAAAGAAAGCATATAACATAAGGAAAATCCAATTATTATAAGACTTCAATAGCAATGCTTTATGCCAGAAGAAAAGGGTATAAAAATATTTAAGACACTCAAAAGAAAGAAAATGTGTGCCAAGATTTTATATCTAGCAAAACTGACTTTTGAGGAAAATGGGCACAAAATCTTATAATAAATATGGAAAAATTCAAGAAATATTGAGACATGAACCTTGTAAAAATCTTGTTGTCCTGGGAACATTAGTATGAACCTATGAGGTACTCTATCTTTAAAAATACATAAGCTTATCTGGTGTATATTTCCCAGTTCTGCTCACTGGAAACGTCTAGAACAGTCAAGAACTCAGAAATGATGACTACTCCTAGAGCCCGGTCATGAAGTACCTAGGCCATAAAATTCCATTCTCCTCTAAGAGAAACAGGGATTTACTGGAAAATGACTCATCCCAAGTCTGACACAGGAGACATATGAGACAAGTCTGGAATATCTTGAGATATCAGATAGCAAAGAAGCTATAAAAGACTAGAAGGGTCATGTCTAATGGACTTGAGAATCAATTTGAAGACAACGCTTCCAATGACCAATATGAGCTTCAAAATGATAAGATTGCAAAGGCTTGAAATCAATTAAATATGTTTAAATATGTGAGTTTATAATTATATATATATTTATATATATAGCCCTAGTCACTTTCTGAAGATAATAGAGACCCATTCATAACTTTAAAAACTGAGTAGATAAAAGAGAAGAATCAAGCATTTACCTGCCTTTCCTTTGTGAACCATACCACTAGCTATCTCCTTATAAAATTATACAGCTAACAAATGAAAACAAAAGGATACAATTACAATATCACAGTTTTATAACTCCTGATCAGTTCATAGACCCAAGCATTGAATCAATGTCTGCTTATGTCAAAAAGGAGTGAAAACCAGACATTATATGTCTGTTGATGGAAGACTGCAACACCATCTAGAGCTTTGCCAAACTGAATCTGATCCAGTTGCTGGATCTAGCTGACAATTTGCAGGAAGTAACCGTGGACAGGAGAACATAATGAACTGCAACAAGGGTAAGCAATCAACAAAATCCAGCCTGTAGGAAATTCTATAGTTTAATACCCTGAGATTTTTTCAAACTATAAATTATAAGGAAAAAAATAAGGTATGGAGGATAACTGGTATATTAAAACAGATTGTATACATATATTCAATATATATATATATATATATATATATATATATATATATATATATATCAGATTTTAAAGAAAGGGCAAGATTAAATGACAATGTTTGAGTATAGACATTTAGGTGATAAAACCAGAAGGGATTACAAAGAAGTGATTGCTCTTAATCTCAGTATAGAGGTTATTTTTGAAGGGAGGAAGGGGGCTGTGATGGGCTGAGGCACATGGAGGGGCTGCTGGCAGTTATTTCTTAACCTGAGTGGTGGTCACAGGCTGTTCACCTGATAATAGTTCATACATTATACTTATGTGGGAATTTTTTGTTATCAGTGTTTTATTTTACACTTATTAAAGTTTTTTTTAAAAAGTTTCCTATGTCAGATAAAGAACTTCTGCTGAAAACATGTTTTACTCAGAGGAAGGAAAAATGGAATTGAAACCAAATTGCCATGAGCTGAAATTAACTCTTTGTTTTCACATAAAAAAGTAGTTCTTCAATTGGAGCTTGTGGATGAACTTCAAAGAGCTTTGGAAGCCCCTGAAAGAGTATGACGTATTTTTGTGTGTATGTATGAGCATTTCTCTGGGGAAAGGGTGCAAAGCTTTTCCTAATGATTGAAGTGGTCTGTGACCTCAAATGGTCAGGAAACCTTAGAACCCAGGAGAACCTGAAGCTGTAATGTCCCTCTGCTGCTGGACCACTGTGGCAATAGAAGATGCTTCTTTGTGACTTCAGCTACGTGAGGAAAAGGTCCCACTCTCTGGACTCCAGGGATCTTTCTTGTGTCCTCACCTCCATGCTTTCCCCAGTGGTAGGATCACCATCTGAGCTCCTAGACAGGTCTTTGCTTTTCAGTTTATGCCTATATCTGGGCAAACAGAGGCATATCCCTTTCCATCCAACCTCAGAACAGTGAGGCACTGGGTTTCCCAGTTACCAGTCTTTAGAGTACCGCCTCTACAGTCTTTCGCAGATCTGTTGCCACCTCTACTATTATTTCCTCAGTGTTTTCTTCCTTTAAATAGAGTGAAATTTAAAAATAATGTGTGGACTTAAAATCCACGTCTCCCCACTTTTTCTACCTGTTTATTAAAAAAGGAAAATGCCTGTGAAGTGGGTTCCTACTGCTAATTACATTTTCTTCCCTAGTGAGTTTCTCACAGTGAAACCATCGGAACACTCCAGATTCTCCTGGGTGGTGCTGACTCAGAGGTTCTCGGGGAGGATGTGGGGTGCTGCAGTTTAACGAGCTTCACAGGTGATTCTCACTCAGAATAAAGTTTGAGAACTACTGCATTAGTAAAGTTTTCTTCCATGGACACCTAAAGGAGCGGTACACACATTAGACTTCCAGAAACACTAGATTTAGAGCTTACAGTGCCTGGGCTTTGAAGAAAGAAGGCTTGTGTTTGATTCCTGGCTCTGGTATTTTTCCCACTGTGTGAAGGTAGCCAAATGACCTAAACTAAGTCCCTATTTCCTCATGCAAAATGGGTATAAGAAAGTTACCTCATAGGTTCTTGTAAGAGTGGTGTGAGATCCTCTTCGACAAGGTATGGGCCCAGAAAACACACTCTACGTTCTCTTCCCCGACCTCCCTATATTCTGAGTTTTAATCTAGGCTCAGTGTGGAATTACTACATAACTTGAGACAAATCATTCAATTTATTAGAAAAGCTCTCTGCTTTTGATCTATTAAAGAATGATAATCCTTGACTTTATTTCCTACCAATCCTCAAGGAAATTAAAGGCAAACAACCCCTTAGTAATTTCACGAACTGATGACCCATGAGAACTTCACACCTTTGCTGGGAGTAAAACAAACTCAGAAGAAGCCCTCGCCTTGGCTCCAGGCAGCTCCATGAACGCTCAGGCCGCAGCTTCACGACCCTCCAACTGAGTAAGTGCTTCCCAAAGCTCATATTGAAAAGAGCCATTTTCCCACCTCTGACTGGCTGTCGCATACCATTCTCCCTTTTGTCACTTGAACACATGAAGTTATAGTAAAACGTTCTAAATGAATTGCCCAGTGATCTGGACACTTCAGATCCAGAAATACCAGACACTAAATAGGTACCTCATTGGGGTTACTAAAGTTTCTTTGAGTCATCCGAAATAAATCTTTACATATCAATGATGTTGAGAGCATAAAGAACAAAGTATTAAAATGTGAGCGCTGTGGCAGGCCACTCAAGCTCACCGGTTCACTTCCTGTCGTGTAAATGCCAAGCTTACCTCATTCTGAGTGTAGTTAGTTTTGAGCAGCTTATGGGGGCAAAACCCAGTCATTTCTAGGGAAAAAGAACTGATTGCTACCTGTCAGGAGCCCGGTCATATGCCTATGGCTGTCTGCTTTTCATGAGGATGGAAATCATTTAGTTATTAGGCCAAGCATAACATTCCTTTTATTATTCCTTTGAAGCGAAACTTAATTCTTTGTGTATTTTTTTTTAATACAGGCCCTCAAAGAGGAAATCTCACATTAAGTGAAACATGAGACAGTTAGTTATTGATAATAACATATAGGTGTCCAGATGATGGTTTATGAATCTGGGCTGGGAATATGGGTTGATGGGAGAATCCTACCAGAAATCTGTTACATCATTGCTGATTTCAGTGGAAATCTGAACTTAAGTTGATAAGAAACAGAATTTAGAGAGAACTCTTTTACTATGTATATGTTGATTTGCTCATTGTCTTTGGAGCTTAAAAGGTGTATTAGTATTCACTTCATAAACATTGAATATTCTGATGGTTCTCTCTCTGGATTACCTTCTTATTCTGCTATTCATATAAATGTTTCCTTTCTACCAGGGGAAGACAAAGGAAACACAAATAACATGACAAGAACACAGTGAATTTAGAGCTTGGTGAAAAGGCAATCTCAACCAGAGCTGCCTACTAATCTTGATGGAAAATTTCAAGCTAACCATTTCTTAGTGTAGAAATTAAGAACTGGGAGCACAATTCTGGTGGCACTGAACATTCAAAAACAATCCAAGGTATGAGAAATTAGCTGCAAAGTGAGTTCAGATATGGACCAACTAGATGCCTACTTGGAATGCTATGTGTTCCCAGGCAGTCTAGGTGGGACTTCAGGGGTTTCTACAATCCATCTAGCTAAGGTACCACTTTTCTCCTGCCATGATTGTTCTAATCCCACAGTTTGAGAGAACCTGCTGGCAGCTAGCTGGTTGTGGACACATCTTTTACCTGGGCAGAGTAGATCTGGGTTGAAGATCCACCAAACTATAATTTCAATAACCAGGGAAGAATTTCAGTGTATTAGGGTATGCACTAGTATACTTTACTTCTCTCCCTACGTCTATGTGGAGAAATAACCTAGGCTGGGTTGGGATTCCTGAAGATGTTAAGACACCTCAGACTCACTCATACCTTACCTAAGTGGTAGAGACAGTGATGGAATACTGTTCAGGCTGGGGTGCTCTCATAGTCAGAAATTCAACTGATTTGCTCATTGTCTTTGGAGTTTAAACTTTAAGCAGTAGTTTGCATGTGTAAAAATCAGCCAGGAGCCTGTTAAAAACTGAGATTCTAAGACCCAACTTCCATCGGTTTTGATTTACTAGTTCTGGAGACTCAGTAGTCCACATTTTAAAAGCACTCCAGGTGATTCTGATGCAGGTGACTTCTGGTCCACTTTTCAGAAGCACAACTCTAAGGAGTCATGTATAGTACTTGTCTTTGGACTTTTCTCTACAGACACATGGCTGCACAATATATGCCGTGCATAATTACACTTATTACACTTACTATGCAAGATAAAACAAGAAAGGGGAAATTTAAGAGCCCATTTACAAATGATTCATTAAAGTGCCTGAACATTTCTAAGTACTTTCTGGAAAGGGATAGGTTGGGGAACTATCAAGAATGGCCACCAACTGCTTCTGTGACCCCAGTGAAAATAACCTAAAATTGTGAGAAATTATTTCGCATATCCTCTGAAACCTATGAGTTATCTGCCCCTTTTTCATGACACCCCTGCCTCTACTTCTAAAATGTTCTCCCCAAAGAAGTGCTGCCCAGTGCCTGATGTCATGGAAAACACACCACAAGCTGGTTTGGAATTTATGCAGCCCAAGTTAGCTCAATCCACCTCAAGTTAGAGCCCCCCAGTTCTAACCCTGTGTTAATTTGAACAGGTGAGAGAAAGTTCGAAGAACTTTTAGTAATAGAATTTTCTCCCCCTCCCCACCTTTTTAAGGTTCACTTGCTGTGAGCTGTAAGGTAGAGATGATCTCTAGTGAGTATGCATATAGGCTACTTGCTCTTCCAGTTGTGTTCAAAATCTCCTCAGACGGCTATGGAACTAAACTCTTACAGTAAATTAATTAAAATAATAAACATTACCGAGTATCATAACTCCTCCAAGTGGTAAAGATACCTCAAGACAAATGCTGGGCATAGAAGCCACAGGGCATAAATATGCAAAGAAATAAAAAGCTAACCATTTCAAACAATAAGGCTTCTCTCTCACTTACCAACTTAACATTTCCCTGTGTGGCCCCGGAAGATGACTGGTTAGCCAGAGACGGGTAAGATTCCTCAAGGGAGGAACAACCTAAGACAGGCACAGTCGCAGGGGGGTCATCAGGTGAGAAATTGGGGATCAACAGAGGTGAGGCTTAGAACCTCACCCCCCCTGTTCTGAGAGAAATCTTCTGCATATGTGGATGTTTTATTGCCCTTGTCTAGCTTGGATTAACACATAGTCTACAGGCACACACCTGATCATCTACATTTGCTCTCTTACAACACTAAACTATGTTTTCTACCTTTATGTTGTATCTACCTACCACTTCAGCATCTTATTAAAAATAATAAAGAGAGAAATGTGGTATCCACATATAAATCAAGTATAAAAATCAAATGTGTATTCATATTTGAACTGACTGTTTATAGTTCATAATGCATGAGCAAAACCAAAAGTTTCTGTGATGACTGCCCTTGTACTGTTCACCATGTAACTTATTCACTATGTAAGAATTTGTTCTCCATGTAAGAACTTGTTCGTTATGCTTCAGAAGATTGGAGACTGACGAAAATTAGGCTTGGGGTGGATTAATGATTGTGCATTGAGCATTGACTCCCCTATACAGAATTTTATTGTTGTCAACAACCATTTGATCAATAAAAATGAGAGATGCCCTAACAACAACAACCAAGAAAAAGTACACACTTCCAATTGTAAAATAAATAAGCAACCGGGATGTAATGTATAGCATAAGGAATATAGTCAAAATATTGTAACAACTTGGTATGGTGATAGCTGGTACTTAGAATTATCATGTATATAAATGTTGAATCACTGTGTTGTACACCTGAAACTAATGTAATGTAATACTGTGTGTCAACTACCCTTCAATAAAAAATAATTATCTAAAAAAAAAAAATAATAATAATAATAATAAACAGCTGTTGGTCTTAGAGCACCTGGTCCTCCTTTGAAGTTTTTCTACCCTCTAAATGGTAGAAAAGTGTGTGAAATAAAGGAGCCAGTTCTAGGGAGATTCCTCACTAGACAAGGTAAGACATGGAAAGGAATATCTGATGTTTTGCCAAGAGCCGTCTGTTAACTCTTTTTTTCCCCTGGATTTAGTGCTTGGATGAAATAGGTCATCCTATGATTCTAAAGACAGAAGGACTTGCTAATGGCTTTCCAAGGGAGTTGTAATCGCTACGTTTCTATTAAATTAGTATTTTTAACTTTCTGGTGAGGGAGCATAAGAAGACAAAATCATTTTACAGCTAATATTTATTTTTTAAAAAAACATCTATTAAGCAGTAATCTTCAAACTTTAATGTGCATATAGATCTCTTGGGAATCTTGTTAAAATGCAGATTTAACATCTGAGGAAGGGCCAGAGACTCTGCATTTCTGACAAGTGCCCAAGTGATGTTCATGCTGCTGGTTTGGGAGGGGTGGGGGGCACACCTTGAGTAGTCAGGTACTAAAGACATGATAAAGAAGTAGATAGGGGTTTATACATTTTGGATTTATAGCACTCCTTCAGTTCTGAAGTGTGGTCCCTCTGGTTAAACAAACTAAAATCTGTTTTATTTTGACAACCAAGCATTCCATATTTATTTAGGAACTTCTGAGGGGCATGGCTGGTGTGGCCATTGTAAACAAATTCAGGATACACCTTCAGTTTGCACCATGGTGCAATCTGCTGTCCTGAAACCAAATGCCAATCCTACAAGTTTCAAGTGATCAAACCTACATTTTCAACAGATTTCCTTGGCAGTAATTGTGTATATGAATTGCAGAAATAAGTGTGTCAGACCTACATTTCACAGAACTTCTGGTAAAGAATACTATAGTTGTTATTCTTCAAAGCATTGCCCCTAACTGAATTCTCTTTGATCTCTGGGGTCTCAGAAAAATCTTGACTTATCCAACTTTCTCACAACTAAAGTAATACAATAAAAACCAGCTAATTTAAGTATTCTCACCACAGCATTCTGCTCAGCCCCCTTCAGTATTGTGCATTACAGTATAAGCTCTTCGGGCAAGTCCTAAGATGAGCAGAGAGAATATCTCATAGGAAAGCTGTTAAGTTCACAGGTAAACGGCTCATGTGGTCTGCAGACACTCCACATGCTTAATAGAGAGATTAGTGCTGTTATGATTTTAGAGGTTTAGTTGTCATCTCTAATTTGTGTTCAGATCTCTTCTCTCAGGAATTCAAAAGTGTCTGGTTATATTTTTGATGGAACTGCCCAAACTCAAGAAAAGAACACAACAGTTAGAAGAAGTGAAAATGCTTCTGGATTGGGTCTGGAAGAATCGATACTGAGACCTAACTACTTTTTTTATTTTAAGAGAAAAATGTGAGTGGGGAAAAAGAGAAAAGTAACCAATCAAGGATATGGAAAATGGGTTCTTTAAGAAAAAGCTGATGAGGAGGGAATTGTTTTAACTCTACAAGTAAGGATTAAGGAGTCAATTTCCATTTTTAGAAATATGGAGGGTTATTACAAGGCAAAGGGATGATGCAGTTATTCTGTCTTCACAAGGAAATCTTTTTAAGTGCAGATTTGACAGATGACCTTCCTTAAGTGCTTTCAAGAGCTATCACTTCATTTCTTTTAAAAGTTAAATAGTGTAGATTTAGATGCAATAACTGGGTCTTTTTTTATGGCAAAACTCATTGTGTGAAATCTGTATCCATTTATAGAGTTGCTGGGTTATTTATATGAAATAGTGATTTTGCTAATCTTTGCAAGTTTAATTTAATTTCACCATAGTTACAAATATAAACTGCTTACACTAATCTACATTTTATAATTTGTTCTCTCTTCTTTTGAAGTTCTTTACTGGCTATGCGCTCTACCATAGGGATCACCACTGAACCCCATGCTAGTGGGTATAAATTATAGTGGTGCCAGCCTGTCTTACCTTTGTAAAATATGTGCCAACTGTTTCACAATGAACCTTTACTTTCCATTTTATGACTGGCTGTAAAAGCTGTGCTTAGAGCCAGTGAATGGACATGGAGCATTATGTCCACAATCTTGAAAGTCCTAACAAAAGCCTTTTTTTTTTCACTCTCTAGGGATAGTTCATGGCATTTTCACATCTCTTGATGTTCCTCCTTGACTCCCTTTTTTTTCCCCTTTTCTTTGCTCTTTGTTGCTCAAAAGAAGATGGAAAGGCAAACAACAAAAAATTAGGCCAATTTTACTCTTCAGTGTTTCTTCTGCATTCTGGTGAGGGGGGAATGTGATATTATTATAAAAATAGTAATCTATGATTTAGTTGAACATACAGTATTCTTCCTTTCCATTATTTTTAGGTTAAGTGAGAATTGGCCATCTTTTAATCAGATATCACAGTGGTCTAAACCTAGAATCAATCAGGTGGAGACATAAGAGTTTTTATAATTATCTTGTGGGAAATACTGATTTATTCCCAGTTTGCAATGCTACAAAAGTTGTAAAGCATTGTTTTGTAGTGGGGTTTAGAACAGATAACCCCAGAACACATATGCATTTTTCATGAGTGGGAAGAAAAATAAAACAAGAACTTAAAAACAGTATATTTGAGATGCCTGAAGAAACTTACAAAGACAGCAGAAATATTTACAAGGGAAGGCCAAGTAAAGGAGATCCAAATAATACCTGAAATAATCAAGGGATGAGCAAGTATGACAAACTTGTTTGGATATGACTAAGGTAAAGCATAAAGGAAAATAAACAATTATGGGAGAAGAGAAAAACGATTTCTATTGTTTTCAGCAAATTGAGATAAATACAATCTCCATATATTCTTAACATAAATAAACTGAAAAATCCCTTGGGAATGTTTCTATATTGGCTATTCTTGAAGGAAATTGGTTGGAAAAAAAAATCTTTGGAGTTCCAGGATCTTTGTCATATCTTAAAATGCAAACAGATTTTCTGCGCCACACGTTCCTAAGTACGGCTCTAGCTGACCACGTGAGCCGACTGCTCTCGTTTAAACTTTCCTAGAGCTGTGCGCCTAATGGATCTTAACTGGGGGCTCACGATTTCCTTGTAAGGGAGGCATATAAGCAAATAAAAAATAATTGAGAAATGCCATACACACCTTTTTAATTGCAGAGCAAATGGGGAACCAGCCCAACCAGTGGATTCTTGACTATAAGGCCCACTTTGTCTCCTCTTGCGTTCTTCTGCGTGAAGCTTTCAGTGGTAGTTTTCTTTATGTTTATTCCAAGAGGTTGACATAGAAGTGGAAGGTGAAGAGCCATTTGTTCACATCCGTGTAACAGCAACTAAGTAACAAAGGGGGAAATGTGTGCTCTCTCATTCAGGAAAACAGATCCTGCTGCTTCATGGTTAGGAGCAAGTCAGGTGTCTTGAATCCAATGAAAGACAGCAACAGGGCTAGGCACTTGGGCCTCAGCCCAAACAACCAAGAGAAAATCATTCCATGCTGATGTATTTGATATCAGGAAACCACTATTCACTGCCTCTGAACTTGGTCACGCCCTTCCCAGTGGCTCTTGGAAAGTACAAGGAAAAAAGGACAAGACCACAACAAGCAGCCTCAGGGAAAGACGAGGCAAGGTAGGATTTTGTAATTCAAGAAATGTTGAGAAATACCCTCCCATATCCCAAAGGTAAAGGAAGGCTACAGTCTCCAAGGGTTGAAAATAAAACCCCCTTATGTTGGTAATCCCTTATTTCTTGTGCACAGCAGCCTTTTCTGCCCAGCCAGAATATTGACTCAGAATCTTCCTCAAAATAATGCTCCAAGGTCACCCCTGCCAACTGGCTGGAATTGACCTCAGACCTATTTGATATTCTTGGTGTCCCTACAGTAGACTCATTGACACTGAGCAGTGACTGGTGGTGTCCATGGGAGAGTGCTTGGGGTCATCGTGTAAAATAGATGAACAGGATAATGAGGCACAAAATCTCAATCATAATATAAATCAGTTATGGGGATGAAAGTATAGCATAGAGAATACAGTCAATAGTTCTGCAACTTCTTTCTATGTTGACAGTAACTACACTAGTTGGGTGAGGATTTAATAATGTATATAATTGTTGAATCACTAAGTTGTATACTTGAAACCAATAAAATATTGTATATCAACTGTACCTCAATTAAAAAAAATAAATAAATAGAATGAAATAATGTAAAGAGCTCTCACACATAGACAATAAAATAATACGATTAAGAGATAATTAAGCAAAGGGCAAAACACATAAAATTCATACAAGAAGAAACAATAAACATGCCTATGGAAAAATATTAACATCACTCTTAGAGAAATACAAATTAAAGTAACAATGGGGAACCATTTTCCAACTGCAAAATTAACATTGATTTTCAATAAAAATACTCACTGTTGGTGAGGTCATAATGAAACCATACACTCACATATTTCTGGTACCAAGATAAAGGAACACAAATACTTCAGCCATAAAAATGGAATTTACCTGTGTAAAACCAACCATTAAAAAGGAAAAGACTGTAATCACAAAAGTCTTGCAGCAGTGTTATATTTCTTTAGTAAAAAGGTCAATGATTTTCAACTGTCTTAGCCTGTACTTTACCTAGGGAGCTTTGCCTTATCCCTGACCTGCTGCTTCCTCACCTTCAAGGCACCTCAGCGTCTCTCCTGCATGTGTGCCTGTCACTGACATGTCCCTAGCCTTTGGCACAAGGCCTGGCACGTAGTAGGAGTTTAGTAATTATTGAATGAATGAATGAATCAAATGAATCCATGTTAAATAATAGCAGATTGCATTACTATGGCTCTTGAGGAAATATGAACCTATTAATTTACTAATTATGAAAATTATGTTGCAACTCAGAAAATGCTTCAGGATAGCAGCACAAAGTTGGCAGGGAGGTGGGGGAGGGAGGGGACAGAATACATAATTGCACATATATTATTATTATAACTAGATAATAGTTTAGGCACATGGACAAACCCTGGAAGATAATATGTAAATTTAATGATGTTTTTTGTTGGAGTCATGGGATTTTGAGTGTTTCAGACTTCTTCTGTTTTTAAAAAGTATATTAATTTTTTTCTTTTTACAATTACTGTATAAAAAGGCAGGGGGAAAATTCATAGGCCTTGAGTCAGAATACTTGGGTCAGTCCTGGCTCCACTGTTTAATAGCTTTCTGACCTTGGTCAAGTTACTGGAACTCTCTGAGCCTCAGTTTCCTCATCTATTTAATGGGGCCTATAATAGCTACTTCTCAATGCTGTTGTGAGGTATAGATGGCCTAGTGCATGTGAAAGGATTTTATTAACTATAAAATGCTGTATAAATGTGACACCATGATTATCAAAGTAGCCTCTGTTTCCTAAGAAAAATAAGCCTTTTATTTCCTACAGATTGTTTACATTTAGTCATTTACATACAATGTAAAAACAATTCTAAAGTCATTGAAACACACACCATCCTAACTGTGTTTTACAAGCTAATATTAAACAAGCCCTAAACACTGGCCTATCAGGCAGTAGTGGATTTCTAACTGAGTAAGTAGACGGGAGCCTATGAGATTCTGGGAATGAATGAAATAACCCAAAGTGAAATAAAATGTCCCCAGGTAATCAAATAAGAAAAATCACAGAAAAATCTATCACCCACTTTTAAATGTTAATTATTTAATTTTCAAAATCTCAAGAAATATGAGAGAGGTCTCCTTCCCATTCCCGTCCCTGGTCATCTAGTCCTCTTCCTCCCAGATAGTCACTATTATTTCTTTATTATATGTCCTTCTAGGATATTGTATACTTATGTAAGTAAACACAGATGTGTTGTATTTTCCTTCAAAAAAATTTAACTGTACATCACGGTGTTGTTCACACTGGTACATGAACAGTTTCCGTAATCTTTCTTTTGCAGCCGTGTTCTATTCCACTGAATGGATGTGCCAGGATTTATTTAATTTATTTAATCAGTCCCCTCTGAAAGAACACCCAGGTTGTTTTCCGTCATTTGCTCTACCCTCTGAGGAAAGGTTTCATTCTGCCTTAGGGAGTGATAGCGAGGCATGCAGCGTAGCAGGGCCAGAGAGACCTTGTGTAGAGAGCCCACTGCTTTGCTTCTCTTCTGAACAATTAGACAGGCCCTTGGAATCTTCTCAGTTATTTTTATAGCCCTGGATCAAACCTACATGGTTGGGAGGATCTATTTCCATTAGCCCCCTACTTAAAAGTTAGTATAATGCCATATGTAGTTAAAAGTCTGAAGCCAGACTACCTGGGTTAGAAAGCTGGCTCTCCTCACTTCCTAGTCAAATTCTCTCTACCTCAAAATGGGGATAGTAACAGTATACAACGCACAGGGATTTATAATTTGAAAATTTTTAAATTTTACTTACAGCTTCACTAGATGAATTTCACATTAATTTTGCCAAATATTTTAAATTTACAGAAGAAAAGTTTCATTGGGATTTTGATTGGGATTGTATTATAGATACATATTTTTCTGAAGAACCAGGCATCCTTTATACATTAAATTTTTCCATTTAGAAGCAAAAATATTCTTCTTCTACCAAACCAATTATCCCAAAATATAAGTAATATGCATAACTTGCTAAGTCTATATTTTGTAATTTTGGTAGCTATTTGAGAAGAAATTAATTAAACATAATTGGTTATTATTGTTATACAGGAAGATCATCAATTTTTGCATGTTTATTATACATCAGCAGATATAAAAGATTATCTATGAATGTAAATAGCATTTCAGTGAATTTCTTTGCCTTTTCTGAATATACAGTCATATACCCTTTGCAGGCAACTCTATTTTAGTCTCTTTCTGACAGTAATATCTGATGAAATAATTCTTAAGATCATACATCTACTAAGTAGTGAGACTGGGACTGGCAGAAGGGTCTGTTGGAGAGCAAAGCCCATATTCTGACTTGCTATTCAGATTCAAGGATGTTTCCTGGAAGGCAGGCCCCAGAGCTGGTCTGGCCCAGGTTCAGAGCTGTGTTATGCACTAACCCACTGACTTATGCTGGCCAAGTCGCTTACTTCTTGGGGCTTCATGGGATCAACTTAGTTGATTTCTAAGAATTTGACCAAATCTGAAATACTCTGAAATGGAATTACATTGAGAAAGTTATCTGAAAGGCATCAATTTGGAGCAGAGTTCTCAGATAAGAGAAATCAAGAAAGAATTGCCAGAGGAAGGAAGCATGTGAGGTTTCAAAGAGCAATGGCTATCACTGAGTAAAAAGATATATATATATATATACTCAGTGTTCCTTTTGTTATGCTATGTGCCAGAGCAAAATACTCACTTTTTGTTTTGAGGTTCCTTGATATCTATTTGCTTAGTTAATATTCTTGTCTAGATACTTTCATTCGAAAAGAATAAAAAGGTCGTGGTCATTGCAGGGGTGTTTTGTTGTAGTTTATTGCAACATTCATTGGCCTGCTGCTGGAGTTTAAGCCAGCCAGAGATAATGGTGGTAAGAGGACAGAGAAGAGAGACAAACAGAATAAGCCAATGGGAGAAGAGGAAGAGTTTTAAAAAATAGTAATTTATCAACATATAAGCCCAAGTATACATAACACTATGGTTAAGACTATTCACCCTGGTGCCAGACTGCCTAAATTCTTATTTTGGCCTTGCCATTTAGATATGTGAATTCTGTTCCTCAGTTTCTCTGTCTTTAAAATGGGGAATAATAATATGATTTACTTCATAGGATTGCTGTGAAGAGTAAATAAGTTAATAATGTAAAGAGCTTAGAAATAGTCTCTGGCATATAGTAAACTGTCAGATTTTACTAGTATAAATTTTCCTTAAAAACATTAAAGGTAGACAACAGATTAGCCACCTTTTCAAAAATGTTCCTGTTGATTATCCTCCTCCAACCTTCTCAAATGATACCTTTCTGAGGTGGCTATTTGGGTGCCTTGTTAATCTAAAATTTAGGTTAAGCAGTTTACTGTTAGAATAAAAGAACCGCATGCCTTTGGGTTCTTTTATATTTATGAGGTTTAATTCCAGTCTGTGTTTCAACTTGCATATTACATTCTTTTCCTGATTTATTGCTACTTGTAATAATACTATTTATAACATGTTTCATCTTTAGTTCTCTAAAGTTTTATGTACCTCAATTTATTCCAGCTTACAGGTAAGTGGGTGCTAAGTAGAAGAATCTCATTTTTCAAGCAAAGAAAACCACTAAGGGCATAATGATGAAGTGACACCCAACAAACTGTTGGTAGGCTCTGCTGGAAAGAATGCTGTGACCCATTAGTGATGTCTGCTGAAATGGAGGTTGGAGGGTAGAGTGGCAGCATTCAAGCCAGGTGTTTTCTATTCCTGCATTTTGCAGTAAGCCCATTATCAAGATTGTATCTTAGGCCAGTGAGGAAAAAAGAGTCCAACCAGAATTGGGTTATATGTGGGGATCTGTTCTCAAAAACATGAAAGAAGCCCAGTTTCTAGAATGAGGTTAGAAAAGGAGTAGGCATCTGATACTGAATTAAGGACTTAAGTCATCTGAATACTGAATTGGAACTCTTGAGTTATATCCAATTATTTTCTGGCCTGGAATGGGGCTGAGGCTATAGTCTGTGGTCTTCTAGCTGAAGATCTAGGAAAGAGAGAGAGAACTTGGGAAAAATGGGCACCATTGGCTCATGATAATATTGGCTAGTAGACACTTGGTGGGTTGCCAGCTGGTGCCACCTAAGGGTATTTTGAATGCTGCAAAAGAACATCCCCTAAAGCCCACCTTGGGGGACCCCTAGAGGGGTCCAGCTTTACTGTCACTGGGACAGTCTCCTACTCCCCTAATCATCAATATCTCATGACTCCAAAAAGAACAGCTTCAAGATAGAAAGAGACATAGCATTTGTTAATCCAATCCTGTATGATTTTGATACTTTTAGTGATTTACTAGTCAAGAGACGTAGGTTTTCATTCTGCTTCTGCTACTAACAAGCTGGTCTTAAGCAAATCACTTAACTTTTCTGGGCATCAGTTTTTTTCATCTTTAAAGTAAGGGACTTAGCTTGATCTCTGCCTCCCATTCATATCCACAAAGTTTAATGAACTTTGATTTAACCTCTGAAAAGTATCCAATAAACTTCATTCATTCTGCATGTGTTTACTGAACCCCTATTCTTGACTAGACACTAGGCATAGGCAGGGCACTAGGAATACAAAGTCACATACCCTGACCCTTTCCCAAGGAGCCTACGGTTTAATGGAAGATAAATGTGTAACCACATTGAGTGGGACGTAGTATAGTGGTGGCTGAGTACAGGTTCTAGAACCAGGATGCCCAGGTTTGAATCCTAGCTCAGATACTTCCTGCATTTATGACACTGGATAAGTTTCTTAATCTCTCAGTGCCTCAGTTGCCTCACCTTCAAATGGTATCCATTTTATTTGGATGATATCAGAATTTGATAAACTAATAAATAAAAATATAAATCATCGAAACAGTATCTGGATGGTATAGATGAGCGGGTTTTTATGGGGTGCTATTTTGAGGGATGCTCAGCTCTCATTTAAACCAGAGCAACTGTCTTTTACATTTTATAAATTAGGCATCTGTGTAATATTTCATTTGAAGTAAGGATCCTAGAGCTTATACAAACACTAATGAAGTAAGAAGTTTGACCCTCAAGACTTTTGACATAGAATAAGAGAATATTGTCTTGATTAAGATTATGTCTAAACCCAGGCAAATTGGATCCTATCTGACTACAATCTATACTCATTTACAAAGGAGGCGGTGAAGTGACTCATCCCATGTCAAAGCATGTCAAGTAAAGACCCTGGTCTGGCCCTTTCTAAACCTTTGTGGTTCTTTCTTTACTACAGTGATCCTGGGGAATATGCACTGATGGAATACTTTGGGCCTGATATGATTTATTGACATGGGTTTTGTATGGTCTTTTTATCAGTAAATATTTCTGAATGTATCTCTAAATGATAAGGACTTAAAACAAAGAATTATAATGCCATTATCACACCAAAAAAAAAAAAACAGTTAACAAGAACTCCTTAATGTCTTAAAATACTCTGTCAATGTTCAAATTTTAGATTTTGATGCGAGTTTATAGTCAAGCTGATAGTCTGTGTGACCTTTGAAACATTATGTAAACTTTCTGGGTCACACATTCCCCATCTGTGAACCAAGAATAATTGTAATATTGTAGGATGGTTGTGAATATCATATTTGTAATGTCCATTTAATAATGTAGTTAACTGTCGAATCACTATGTTGTATATTTGGAAACAATATAGTATTGTATGTCAACTGTACTTCAATAAAGTAAAAATTTTTTAAAAGCCTGCAAATGCAGATGCCAGGTCATGCATTGAATGGAGACTTTCTTTTTTAAAAGGATGTTGATACAAATTCAAACTGCTTGCCTGTGATCAGAACAAGTGTGTATCATCGGAACAAACGAGGGTTTCCCAGGACCATAAACTGTGATTTTTTAAAAAACTAATCTTTAGTAATAGTATTGTTGAAAAATTATAACAACTCATATTATTTCTTTTATTATTATCAAGAATCAACACGTTTGTATATGAGTCAGCTAGCTGGATTTTCTCTTTGGGGTAGTGATTTCTTTTGTGAATATTCTATTGACCAAGTATCAGTGGGGCCCTATGCTTTTCTTATCAGTTTGTGAGAGTTCTTTATGTAGGAAATACATTAACTTTGACATTTTATTGAAAAAAAAGATTTGTAATGTCCTACTATAAGGCAGCTCATGTTAAACATTTAACAAACCACTGTTAAGATGGTGAAAAAAAATAATGCCTAGCACATAGTAGATATTTATAAGTCTTAGCAATTATTACTAAACAAACAATTATAATACAATGTATTAAGTGTTAGGTCCACAGAGAGGAGATGGTGCCTGGAGGGTTAGGCAACAAACACCTCCTTGAAGAGATGTCACTTAGCAGGCAGATGGACAAAGCCAGCAGGACAGGACATGGGTGCTCCAGGTAAGGGCAGGAGGAGGGATTGCCACCGGCGGAGGTTTCAAATCTACTACCTGGTCTTTTACGTTGGACGCTAGAAAAATGTCTCTTCTTCACTAGTTACTAACAACAATTTGTAGTGTACTTATGGTACTTTTGAACTTCAAAAGACTTGGCCGATATTATTAACTAATGATGTTTCAGTTCTGCTGTTACATTGATTAAGGTAAGATTGCTTTTGTATAAAATTCTCTGATGAATGCTGCTCCCCTATTCCTGAGATCTTATTGAGGTAAACAAAAGGGAGATATGCTCAAGGATGATTAAACCATTGTTTTCCCAGAGGTTCTCTAGTATTTAAATAGAAGGAATTCTCTTATTAGACTAGTTATATAACTGAACGGATAAATGAACCTATTTCTTCCTCATGGAGCCCAGAATCCTTTTTGAGACAATGTTCCTGCCAGCCATTACTAAATCAAAAGGAGTAAGTTCTCAAGATGAAATATATTTGCCTAGATTATGCCTCTGATACAGTATCACTGTTAATAACCTTTTATTAATCTCCATTTTCTACTGGGTAAAGCCTAGACTTCTTGTTATGGCATTCAAGGCCTTCCCTAAACTCATCCCTGCCCATCTTTCTACCACATTTTTCCTCAAAGTTTGCATCTACATTCTACCTTTCACCTAAGAACAAACTGGCCTCTCACATACTGTTCCTTTTGCTCAGGTTATTCCTTTTGCTTGAAATTCTCTTGCCCTTGTTTTGTGTCATTCCTTGAATCCCCAGACATGCATTTCTCACCAGGAAGGAAGGGAGGGGGGATTTGTGAGAATAAGAAGAGCCAAATTAGTCAAGCATGTAATCTGAGCACAGTTCAAGATACGTGCCCTCACTGTTAGAGCTTACTGCCAGGATATCATAGCCCAAGCTCATAATTTAGTTTATGGTTGATCTTTATAGTAATAAAAAAAATCTAGAAAGAAGCTGCCTGGCACCATTTGCTGAAGACGTTTTTTAATGTGTCAAATGATTCATAATTATAAAGGGTGAGTGTACCATGTTTGCTCTGTAGTGGTTATGCTGAGACTCATTAAGCACTTTCTGCATCCAAGAGTCCTGTTTTATGTAAACAAGACCTCTGAGGAAGACATAGACGGGTAATAAAGATGAAAGGAGGCGAAGCATAATGATGCAAGGACAAATCAGTAACGGCCTTTTTACCCTCTACCAGGAAATATATAACTGCACTTTTCAGGGCAAAAAAGGAGCAAAAATCCAGACAAAGCAATAGACAGAAGAAAGACAAAACCAGATAGGGTTCCAGGGTCCAAGTACTTTCTGAAGACAGTCTGCACTTGGGGAACCTGCTATCTGTGTGCCCAGCCAGGCCTCTGATGGGGCCCGCAGAGGGCTTTTACTTATCCACAGATGAGACCACATTCACTGCTTTGTAATGGTCCCTGGGGCATGAGGAAGCTATATGAGGGGTCAGAGAGATGAAGTAAGAGAATACATGTGGTGAGTTGGCAGGAAAATGGAAAAAGAAAGGAAGGTGGGACCCACAGAATCACCATTTCACTTCTCCTCACATAAAATAGTGGGAGCCTGTGTGCTGTTGAGGTCTGACTGAAATAAATACAGCGTTGATGAACAAGGCTGAGCTAACACAGGTGGAGTTGTTTCCATATCACCAGCTGACTGTCTGAATTCCTAGACAAGTAAGTCAGCAAACTGTTTCTTACTGATCAGAGCCTGCGCAGGTCACTGCATTGCGCTTGATGTACACTCACACTACAAAGATACCTGTGGGCTTCCCAGATCTGTGTGGCTCAAGACTACTTGTCCAAAGTTGGCAAAAGGACAGCTTCAAAGGTCTGCTCCATGTTACTGAATCCTAGAAAGTGTTCCAAGGATGGCCTGTCCTCATCTTCAGGCCTTTATCTAGTCCTGGCATAGGGTGACCTGCTGCCTACTGGTGTCACAAAGATTCACACATTCTGGTGAATGGCCCTGACCGGGGCCTGGAGTAGGATAAGGCAGGCCAGACACTAATGTGCAGACTTAAGGAGGTACTCAATCTCAGGTGCTGACCCTGCACTTGCATGAATTTGAGAATAAGTGCCTCCTTAAATTAGGGACCCTTACTTGCCTCCCTGTATTCCAGACTCTGGCCTGGAAAGATGGAGAGAGATAGATACATTTGTATTAGTTTAAAACCTCACAGACAAGTCACTTATTCAGCTTCATTGCTTCTCTCATATCTGTTTACTTCTGCTAAACTCTTTCTTTTTACTGGTTAAAGAATCAGAGGAGCAGAAACTATGCATGGTATTTTAAAACGCATGGAGAAGGAGCCACCTTGCTTTCTCATGGAGCTCAGAGAGCGCCTGACTGACCCCAAGCCTGAGACCTGTCGCAGAGCTGCCCTGACTCACCTGTGACCAAAATGGTACCAGGGACTCGGGGGCTGCTTCACCCTGAACCACCACCTTAGGAAGGCCACATGCTTGATTTAATGCTCTACTATCACAGCCTTGAAGTTCTTAATAATTTTTTTACCAGGAGTTCTACATTTTTATTTTGCATGGACTCCCAGCTGATCTGGCTCCACTTAACGGAATAGATAAAAATAACTGGTAGGCCAAATACCCCCATCCTTTTTAAACCCTTGCTTACCATTCTTGGAGTGGACACAATTCCTTAAAATAGCCTATAACCCCTACTTGGTAGGGCCTCCAGTTCACCTCTCTGGCCCTGTGTTGTGGCGCTTTTCTTCTTGCAATATGTACTCTGGCCGTCTTGTAGTCCTCAACTGTGCCACATTCCAGTTGCCCTCAGGGCCCTTGCAGTTGTTGTTTCCTCTGCTGCAATACTCTTTCCAAGCCCCGTCCCTACAGCCAAATCTGGCTCCTACTGCTTGTCCTTCAGTTCTAAGCAGAGGCCCTAATTCCTTGGGGAAGCTTCCCCTGACCCTTCAGGCTGGATTGAACCCTACATGGCACATTCTCCTAGCAATCCTTTAGCATTTACCATGATTTGTAATATAACCTTCATATGATCATTTCATTAATGTCTCTAGCTCCGTGTGATTCCATGTTAAGCAGAGACCTTGTTTGTTTTGACCTTGGTTCAAGGCCTGCCACAGTGCCAGGTACTTAGCAGACAATAAATAGCTGTGAAATAGAAGAATAAGGGTAATCCTGTCTGGGACTGTGTGTTGAGGGAATGTGGAGGTGGAAGACAGGCTGGGGGAATGTAGCTTCTGGAAGAAACTGGAGCAAAGCTGTGCCTTTTGTTTGTCCTTCTAGGCTCACACACCTGATGCCCTCAATCCGAAACGAGCTCAGCTCCAAACAAGCCTTTGGTGAAGGAAGATGGCAAATGAGCAGTTTAATCACTGAATTCAATTCCCTGACAGTCAACCTTGAGATATCAATAATTAGAGAAAATATACTGTGTTAGACATTTCTAATGAGCACAGAGCTTTCAGTATGCAGTGTGGTCTGATGAGTATTTTAATAGTTTGGGTTTTCATCTCATCTCTTCCTCCTTTATTTAGTGGTACATTTCCCTTTGGTGGTTTTATTCCCCTTGATAGACTTGTAAAAGCATCATTTTTTCCCCTAAGTCTTTGGTGTAGCTCATTTTGTCTCCTTGCTTCCATTATCCTTCCTTTTGCAGGCCACTGAGAGTTGTGTGCTCTTCTCCGATTTTCTTCTATGGTTCCACTTCCTGTATTGTGAATTTTTTACTTGTGATCTTTGAAATATTCCCCACAAAGCCAGAGTGGCTGCTATGTGTTTCTTTGTTGGGAAAAAGAAAACCAATGCTCTCTCTTGGCTGTGGGACACCCAACTTTCTTTCAAACCCCCATTCCCATCCCCTCTCCAAACAGCTATTCACTCAAGTCCTCAACACTCCTTGCTTTGCTTCCAAAAAGCAGCGATATATTTTTTTAATTTTTTAATTTTGATATCATTAATGTATAATTACTTGAACAACATTATGGTTCCTAGACTCCCCCCATTATCAAGTCCCCCCCACATACCCCATTACAGTCACTGTCCATCAGCATAGTAAGATGCTATAGAATCACACTTGTCCTCTCTGTGTTATACTGCCTTTCCTGTGTCCCCCCCCACTACATTATGTATGCTAATAGTAATGCCCCATTTTCCCCCTTATCCCTCCCTTCCCACCCATCCTCCCCAGGCCCTTTCCCTTTGGGAACTCTTAATCCATTCTTGGGTTCTGTGAGTCTGCTGCAGTTTTGTTCCTTCAGTTTTTGCTTTGTTGTTATACTCCATAGATAAGTGAAATCATTTGATACTTGTCTTTCTCTATCTGGCTTATTTCACTGAGCGTAATACCCTCTAGCTCCATCCATGTTGTTGCAAATGGTAGGATTTGTTTTCTTCTTATGGCTGAATAATATTCCATTGTGTATATGTACCACATCTTCTTTATCTGTTCGTCTACTGATGGACACTTAGGTTGCTTCCATTTTTTGGCTATTGTAAATAGTGCTGCAATAAATATAGGGGTGTATCTGTCTTTTTCAAACTGGGCTGCTGCATTCTTAGGGTAAATTCCTAGGAGTGGAATTTCTGGGTCAAATGGTCTTTCTATTTTGAGTTTTTTGAGGAACCTCCATACTGCTTTCCACAATGGTTGAACTAGTTTACGAAAATTCCCACCAGCAGTGCAGGAGGGTTCCCCTTTCTCCACAACCTCGCCAACATTTGTTGTTATTTGTCTTTTGAATGGTGGCCATCCTTACTGGTGTGAAGTGAAATCTCATTGTGGTTTTAATTTGCATTTCCCTGATGATTACTGATGTGGAGCATCTTTTCATGTGTCTGTTGGCCATCTGAATTTCATCTTTGGAGAACTGTCTGTTCAGCTCCTCTGCCCATTTTTTAATTGGCTTATTTGCTTTTTGTTTGTTGAGGTGCATGAGCTCTTTATATAATTTGGATGTCAACCCTTTATCAGATATGTCATTTATGAATATATTCTCCCATACTGTAGGATGCCTTTTTGTTCTACTGACAGTGTGACTTTTTGCCACTTCTCTCTGTGAGAACCTCAGGACATGTTTGTTTGTTTTTTTTCCTCTTCCTACAGGAGAATAAAAAGACAAATGATAGATTTTCTAAGCAACTATTCAGTTGTCTAAAGACTGAGTTTTCTAATAAAAATGTAGAGGCCTTTCTAAGGATCCATTTTCCATCACCTTCTCACCCATCATCTGTTGGTATAATTGAAATCTTCAGTGAGTGTGACCAAGTACTGCTCTCCTTCCTTATCCCCAGCAAGCCCTGCCACCTTGGAACAGCCAGGAATACAGGTAATGACACAACAATTTGATTATTAATTGATATAAATTAATAATAGAAATTATTAAGAACTAAATCTTAGCTAAATGATAAGTAACTGATTGTTTTGGGAAAAAAATGAAAATCAGTAGAAACACCTTGTGGATAAAGTGATTCCTATGGCCAGGATTCTCACCTGTGTGGATAATATGTTGTTACTGACACTATATGAAGAGCTCCACCCAGTGCTCTGGTTAATATGGTGGCATTGCTGCTGCTACAGAGGTTGCAGTGGTGGAAGGGCCGAGGACAGAGACTGAGATGGCTGTGGGGGCAGAGAGGCCCAGAGGCAGAGACCGACTTGGTGCATGCAGACTTGCTCTGAGTGGACAGGATTCTAGTAATTGACTTGCTACCATGGGAATAAAGTTGGGTATAAATCTTTTTACCAAAGAAATGCTGTCATTTCTTTGATCTCATTGAATCCATAGTGAACCTGCCCAGGGCTGAAATCCATTGGCAAGACACACCTGCTTTATGCATGGCTTTGAGCATGGATAAAGGGTTGTTTAGTTGGAATCCAGAATATTTTACAATTCATTAGGGTGGTGAAATGCTTCTTTTTGCTTTCTAGACTTTTTGAAAAAACAAGTCTTATACCCTGATTCTTTCTAAGTTTTGATGCAAAAAAATTACTTCTCTCATGTTTCCTTTAACTCTGCCCTACCAATCAATCTTTTTATTTGGCTTGCTTCTAGTTTCCTAGGCACATTATGCACATGTCTTACTGTCTATATTCTATTGAAACACCCCATTTAGAAATCTTTCTACCAACTTCACCAATCATTAGCTGCATGACCTTGGGAAAATATTTAACCTTTTTGATCCTTGGTTTCCTCAACTATAAAATGCCAACAATAATAATATCCACTTCCTAGTGGTATTGGTTAAATTATCCACCCATCCATTTATTCCACAAATATTTTTTGAGCTTCTATGTGCTAGGTGCTACTCCAAGTACCAGCAGTGAACAACACAAAGTACCTGCTTTCATAGAGTTAACGTATAGTGGGCCAGAGAAAAACAAGCAAATGAATACACAATATGTTTTGATGTGCTAAGTTATTTGAAGAAGAATAAAGCAGAGTTGACAAGAAAGAGAATGCTGTGGGCTGTGGCAGTTTTGCTCCTCAGGGAGCAGATTCTGAGAGACTAGTGCCTAGGGAGTTCATTAAGGGAGCACTCCCAGGACCAACCCCTGTGGGGGCAAAATGGTAGAGGCTGGGCCTCAGCTGAACCCATGGGAAGTTCTGAAGCTGAGATGGCCTTTCAGAATTGACTCAAGTTGGGGCTGGGGACTTGGGCATTTATAATTCTGCTTTGATCAGCCACCAGACAAGAACTGCCTCTAAGAAGGTGCTTCTCTTCAGTTGAGGGCAATCTCTAGAGAGAGCTAAGAGCTTAGGGCTATCAACTGCCATCATTTCCAGCACTGAGGGGAAGTCAGTGTTTTAGTCCTGAAGGTGGTGTGGGTGCATTGCTATGTCCATTGTAGGTGGGAAGCAATGTGCTATATTCTATACGGTATGGTTGAGGAGGGAAGCTTCTCTGATAATGTGACTGTGGGGAAAATGGAAGTTCCTATGGCCATGATCCTCACCTGATGCTAAACTACTTGATGATGTAATTGGCCTATTGCTAGGCTACTGCTCCCACACCTGTAGGCAATGAGCTATTATTGACTGAGTCACTATATAAAGAGCTCCACCCAGTACTCTGGGAGGAAGCAGAGATGGAGGTGGGTTATGGACTTACAGACTGGTGGATGTAGACAATATTCTAGTGCTCAACCCACCACTGTGAGAATAAAGTCTGGTATAAACCCTTTTACCCCAAAACATTCTGTTGTCATTTCTCCATCTCACTGAATCCATAGTGAACTTGCCTGGGGCTGAAACCCTCAGGTAAGACATTGACATTTGAGGACAGGCCTGCAGTAAGTTTGGAACTTTGCAGCTGTCTTTGGAAAGAGCACACCAGCCAGAGGGACCAACAAGTGCTAAGGCCTGAGGATGGAATATCCTTGATGAGGTCAGGAAATTCAAGACCAGTGTGGCTAAAGAGGAGAGGCTAGTAGGAAGACCACCAGGAAATTAAGTTGGGATGGAGCTTTGGGCCTGATCATGCAGGGCTTCACAGGCCATGGTAAGGACTGTTGTGAGAGTTACTTGAATTGATTTACATAAACTGCTTGGGAATGGGCCTGGCATGTAGTCAGTGCTCAGTGAGGTTGCTATCATCGTCTTTCTCTGGAACTGCGTCCTGTTTAGCTTGATATTCCTTGCATCTAACACAGCTCTGGTATGTAGTAGGCACTCAGCAGTTCTTTGCTGGACTAAACATACACATTCTTAGTAATTTCATTGTTGTATGTGTGTTGTTTTGTTTTAGTGTGCAGCAAACTCTGAAACCTCTGTCTGCACCAGTTTCAGAGGTTAATAAGCTCTTGGAGAATAAAGAACCATGTCTGTTTAACTGACCTTTTCTTGTGCGCAGTCCAGCCCAGTTGCACCCAGAGGCCTGTGATGTGGTCTACCACAAACTTGCCCCTATTTCTGTACAGGACCACCATCATTCTGCATATTATGTAGTTAGAACAATGTCATTCTGCTGGCCTCAAAGGAATTATTTTGTGATACTCACATAGTCTGACTCCTGGGGCCTAACATAGGGTTATTTCCAATAAAAATTTAGTTGATCATTTTCAAATTCACCTTCATCAAACATTGTCTTTGATCTCTGCTCAGGATGTGCCCAGGCTGCCAGTTTCTTTCTGCAAAGAGAGAGACAGTCACAAGTGCTCTGTGAACAATTAATTAAATCATATTCTGCACACACTTGAGTAGAAGGTGGTCCCCAGTATAAGTTGTTGTCATATTTTTAGCTGTTTTGAATATATAAACTTTTAATTCAGTTTCTTTTTTGCCAATTTGAATACATAAACTTTGGGGATATAATTAAAACAGGCAACTGCCTACTTGTAATTTATTAATTTACAGACATATATCTATTTTAAATTATATGCATAAAATATTAATTTAAAAATACTGCTTTTTTCCACTTACACATTTCATGAAACAATTTTATTTTGATTCTTCATGGGCAACTTTGACATTCGTGTTGTTTTCTTCATAGAGTCATCTTTTAATTCCTCAAATACAGTTTTCAAAGCATACCATCTATCAATTTTTGGATTCAGGATTGATGTTGTAAATTTTGTTATAAGCTGTGGGTACTTGTTTGCTTAATAAGTTTTTTTCTCCACAAGCTTTTAAAGTTATATATTTCTGATCTTGTAAAGTAACTATTTAAAAGTATGCTTTAAAATTCTTGTTCAAAATAAAATCAACCACCTCACACCCATTAGGGTGGCTACTATCAAAAAAGATAAATCATAACATAAGTGTTGGTGAAAATATGGAGGAATTGGAATCCTTTTGCACTGTTGGTGGGAATATATAATGGTACAGACTACATAGAAAGCAGCATGGAAATTCCTCAAAAAAATTAAAAACAAAATTAACATATGATCCAGCAATTCAACTTCCGGGTACATATCCAGAAGAACTGAAAGCCGAGTCACAAAGAGACGTTTGTACACACATGTTCACAGCAGCATGAGTCACAGTAGCCAAAAGGTGGGAAGCAACTCAAATGTCTATTGATAGATGAGTGGATAAACAAAATATAGTATATACATACAATGGAATATTATTATGCCCTTAAAAAGAAGGAAATTCTGACATATGCTATAATGGATAAGCCTTGAAGGCATACTAAGTGAAATAAGCCAGTCACAAAAGCACAAATGCTCTATGATTCCACTTGTGTGAGGTACCTAAAATAGTCGAATTCATAGAGACAAAAAGAATGGGGGCTAGGGAAGGAAGGAATGTGAAATTATGATTTAAAGGATTATAGAGCTTCAATTTAACAAGATGAAAATTGTTCTGGAGATGCTGGTGGTGATGGTTGCACAAAAATGTGAATGTACTTAATGCCACTCAACTGTACACTTAAAATAGTTCAGATGGTAAATTTTATGTTATATATACTTCAACATAAATAAAAATTAAATTTAAAAAATAAAACATTTATGACTGTGGGATCAACTCCTGTGGAATAATTATCTACTAAATCTGTTAACAAATTTTTTATTAAAAAGAAGATTCTGCCAGGTAACCATGAAAAACACCCAAAGTAGGCATTAGCTGAGGTTAGTTGAGGTGAATGTGTCTTTCCCTCAAAATATTTTGTTGTTCAAAATAAAGTAATTAAAGCATTCCCTAAAACTTGAGAGCATTTTCAATGACTTGCACAAAATCTTTTTAGAATAACTTTTAAACGAACAAGATCCCCTCACAATTATAATTGGCACTGTATGTATAAAGTCAAACCATATGAAATTGCCTCTACTCAACTGTTCTTGACCTATAAAAACATCAAGTTCATATGTTCAACCTAATTCAATTATTTTTCTGTGACATCATAAATTAGAAAAGTGTATTTAAATGCAGTACTAGTCTTGGCTATTTATTCCATGGTCAAAATTTAAATTTGTATAGCCAGATTGTAAACTGTTTTGATTATAAGCCATGCATTTCTAAAATCTCCTTACATAGTTCCTAGAGGAAGCAACAGAGAAGCTCACAATTAATTTCTTTAAAATTAACAGAGTGTATATAATAGGTATCAGTTCATATAGATTAAAAAGTTGTTCTAAAATATTTCTCCTTTGACTGAAGAGTGAAAATGAAATGATTAGATGTATTTTAATTCTTTAAAAAGGGCTCCAACCTGTACCTTTCCCTTCCGCTGGCAACTCAAGGACATAGGTGGGGAGAATGTGATGCAAAGTGTCCTGTACATAAAAACCACTTGCACTTACGTTGCTGGATAAATCATTTCCATGGATAAACAATCACCTCTGTATTGGGTTCATTCATTGTCTTGCCAATGGGTTTCAGCCCCCGGCAAGTTTGCTATGGGTTCAGTGTGACCAAAGAAATCGACAGCAAAACGTTCTTTGGGGTGGAAGGGTTTATTACCCAACTTTATTTCCAGGCGGTAGGTCAGTCACTAAAATCCCGTTCACTCAGAGCAAGTCTGCGTGCAGCAAGCTGGTCTCTCCTCTTGCCTCTGGGCCCCTCTGTCCACACAGCCGTCCTCTGGGCCTCTCTGCACAGTCATTCCACACAGCTGTCCTCTGGGCCTCTGTCCTTGGCGCTGCCACCACTCCAGCCTCTGCTCTGCTCTCCTGCAGCCTTGCAGCCTTGCAGCTGTGCCACCGTATCATGGCAGAGCACTGAGCAGAGCTCTTTACATCGAGTCAACAGCCATGTATTGCCCACAGGTGTGCAGTGAGCTAGTCAACCAGGGCCAGGTGAGAATCCTGGCCATAGGAACTCTCATTTTATCTACATTCATTCTTTCTGAAAAAAAATAATAAAGTCAAGCCTATGGAAAACTTGGACAGTATATGATCTAGACTTGTCCATTGTTCATATTTGTCATATTCTCTCTATATACCTTTATATATCTATATAGATATACACACACATAAACATTTTTCTGTGTGTATATATATAAACATTTCTTTTATACATGAACATTTCTTTATTTCCTGACCATTTTAAAGTAAGTTGCAGGTATCATGACATTTCACCCTTAAATACATCACACACATTCCCTAAATAAAATATTCATCTATATAGCCAAAACACCATTATATAGATAGATAGATAGATAGATAGATAGATAGATAGATAGATAGATAGATAGATAGGTAATAAAATATTGTTGTAAAAGTATTATCTAGAATATAGCCAATAATCAAGTTTTCCCATTAAAAAATATTCTTTAAAACTCTTTTAAAAAGTGTAGGATCCCCTCAAATATCATTCATTACATTTAGTAATCATGTCTACAGTCAACTTTAATCTAGAACAGTCCCTCATCCCCACCTTTGTTTTTTTTTTCCTGTCATGACAATGACATTGGAGAGTCAGGCCAGCGTTATAGACTTGGCTTGTTAATAGATCCAGGTGAAACCTTTTGTAAGACTACTACCCTGGTGAGAGCGTCTTTCTTCTCATTACATCAGGAGGCTTTTAATGCCAGTCTGCGTTAAACTTGATCACTTGTTTAAGGTATTTTGTGTTGATTCTTATCAATTTCAGGTTTTGAAAGCACTTCCTGTCATTGTCCACAGGATCTGTGAAGTTTTTGCATCTGACTACATAGAAAAATTCTACAAGTCTTGAATATCTATATATTTCATATCCAAACTGTTATTAGGCTTGGGTTGAATAGGTTAGTTTCATTTACTTTTCAACTGATGAATGATGAATTACTGATTTACTGATGACTTTAGTAGTATGTGACTTTACGAAAGATTGAAAGCTGCTTGAAGAACTTGAAATGCTTGTCAGAACTGCTTGGGAAACTGAAAGAATGCTTGCAGATCTCTTTCTAATTCCTTTTACTAAGACAGTCTCATTCTATTTCCCTGTAGGTTGCTTTAGTTCCAATTTAATCTGTAAAGAATAGACATATAGAAGAAATGACTTATAGAGAAACATTTTAACTCAAATCTCTTTTCTCACTACAGTTTTTAGCTGGTGAATATTTTGTATGTTTGACAGAATTTTCTGTCCACTTCCTAAAAATTTTGTCAAAATAATTTTTTTGCCAATATAAGCCCCTGGAGCAATGCACCATCCATTGCTTTGTGCTCAGGGCAACAGCTAACCTTGGTTAGAAATTAATTTATTACTTCCTGTTTCCTTTACATCTCCCATTCCCCACCCCTACTTCCATGCCCTAATAAAGACATATAAAGTTAATGAGCACCGGTAATTAAGAGGGTCTTTCTAGAAAAAGTGAGTTGGGCATTGAATGCCCTTGACCTAAACTTTACCTAGAGAAAGGATAGCTGAATAATTAGAAAATAGGATTCCAAATCAGAAGCTAAGGGTGTCTTTTCTGCCAATAATTTGTGTAGCTTTGTCTGAATCCTTTTACCTCTCTATATTTTGTTTTGTCCAGCAGCAAAGTAGGACTTTTAATAATTTCTCATTAAGAGTTTTTGAGTGGTCAGATAAAAGCCGTAATGTGGTAGCAATATAACTTGAAATTTGAGAAGAACTAGGCAGTATGGATATTTTCACTAATTGTAAAATCCAGTATATTTTCTTCCACTCACTTTTATACTTTTACCTACTTAAATCAATAAAGGCCACAACTTAAATCTTTTTAATCGAATAGCTTATCATAAAATAAATTTAAAATATCTTATTTCTAATTTTTCATATAATATCCAACTTTATCCTCTGAAAAATTTAAGGCTAAAAGTGCCCTCTTATTTTATAAATAATCAATTAAAGGAATATTGGAAAATAGATAAATAAGAGGAAAAATAAATCAGAATCCCATCACTACCAAAACAGGACCATTGTCAACCTATTGGTTATGTCACTGCAGAAGGAATCTAGACATATCCTTTTATAACCTGATTTTTCTTTTTCATTTATTAATCTGTTTTTAACATCTTGCTGGTTCATCCAAAATTGTTTTAACAGATGCCGTGATATACCACCCAAATCTCCCTTCAGGACTAGAAGACATATTTACACAGCTGTGGGCTGCTGGCAGACAGCCCTTGGCCCTCAGCTCTCTCTAGAACTGCTGGATGAAGATGTCCATCCTGCCCAAGGGCACACTCCTTTCCATCAGTTGCTGGCTTCCAATGACTGAAGATGCAGGGAAATAAAGGCCAGGTTCCTCTGCAGACTCTAGACAATTCTAAAGGGCTTCCAGCTTCATGATTCCCTGTGGGGTAGGTTGGGGTCTTCAACTAGGACTGAAGTGCAGCCCCACTTCTCCTCCTAGTCCTACCCAACCCATTACTTCCATTTTCAGAAGACATGACGCCGAGTACTTTCTTATCAACCTTCCATATGCTAATGTCTGTCTCAGAGTTTTCTTTCTGGGGAACCCAACCTGTAACAGTTGGTATTGGGAATGGGCCGAGAAAGCAGTTGTTAAGAAGTTTGGAGCTGGGTCACTTGCCTCTAGCGGGCAATAAGAAACCCATCAGTGGTAGTGGG